>NC_083685.1:30485000-30794558 GCF_033118175.1 Dama dama
ATGCTAAGGAAAGAAAAAACAAAGAGAAGAGTCAATCTTGTAGTAATTTAATATTGTTATTAAAACTTTAATGTATCCTATTCTTTAACATTTGGTGTTAATATAAAATTACTTGGCAGTGCTTGACATTTGAAATAAACATTTTTCTATTGTTTTATTTGCAAGTGGTTCAATTAATTTTACTTAGCTACAGTTTGGTCATCAATAAGTCAAATGAATTCAAAGACTATTAAATTGTTAGGTTCCCAGAGAAATTAGACTGCTTTAAAGAAGACCAGGTGGTTTTTAAAGGATAAACTTCTCCCAAAACAAAATCTGAACCTGTTTTTAGTATGTCTTCTCATATATAAAGCATTTAATCTCTGTAGATAAATGCTAATAGATTTTAAAAGCTAATCTTAAAAAACAAATACCAGAGTAGATGAGGTTCCATTTTACAGTGTCTGAGAGAGAGAAGTATCAATTGTAGGTAAAGTTAGAAATGCCCTGAAAGTAGATAGATGCCTGTTGATGAAATTCCATAAACTAAATCTGAGTTTTTGTTTTTAAAATTTTAAGAGCTGGCATAAATCTTATATATTATGAATAATTTAAGCACTTTTGAGTCACCTGCAATAGTTTCTTCCAATTGTCATCAATATAAATGACCTTAAAATAAATATTTTTTATACTTTTATTTCTTGGGTAGAATAGCTATTTTAAAATGCCCAGTGTGGCTAAAACACATATCTGTAACTCATGACTAAAGCTCTTGTATTTCTCTCGTTGAGAAATTTAAAGTATCTATCTTTCCCTTCATAAAAGACCATTTATTTCCACTGATGCCCTTTATAGTATAATTAGTTCAGAGTTTAAAATTATTAACATTCAGTCATAATTTTTAATATTTTTATTCTTGCTATCTCTGCAGACACGCACTTGGTGTTTTACTAAGTGTCTTGAAAACATTCTTATTTATTATGTATCACAAAGGGAAAGAGAAATGTGGAGTCTTAATAGCAATCACTTGCATGGAAAGTGGTGGTATCATGATATTCTTCCTTAAATTTAGCTGTCCCTAATCACAAATTCCAGGATAAAACAATATAATTTTAGTGCATTTCTCCTCATCAGGAATGTTGGAGGTGCATTTTAAGTTTAAATCATCAATGCTAGAATGACCAAATTGCAGACTAATTGTTTCCATATTATACTTAAAATGATTTTTAAAAATGAAAAAGATGACAATATACAACCAATGCTATTTAATGTACCTCTGGGCCTACTCTTCTACAAATTGTAGCTTATCAATTTTTCTCTGTCAAGCTTGAACTAATGTAAATAATTGAAATAATGTAAAGTTATATTTTCATGTTTTTATAGATGCAACATGACAAGAATACATAAGTGTAAGAGTATTTCAACTATGGATAATGTTGATTGGATAATGCACATCTCAGTTACAAGCAGTAATCACAGTATAATATCCATGTAACGGTGCATCAATATATTGTTACATAAATATATCTGTGTGCATCAAGTGAAATGTGGTCAAACAAGAGTGATGACAGCTGTCTAAAGGTTTTTTTATTCATTTTATATAAAAACTGTTATGGAAAGACCAAAATGTTTATGAACTATTCTTATGTAAATTTACAACTGTCCTTTACTGTACTTTTTTGTTTACAGTATATGGTACCTTATTTTCTGCTGTGTTAAGTAGATGTCAGGCTCCAAGGAGACATACACTTTCTACAACTTCTACTGAAGATATTGGAATTTCCAATTTTTCATGTGTACTATGTCAGAAAATGCTTTTGATTTTATTTTTAAATCTAACATCGGATGGCTTTTTCGGATGTTGTAAAAACTTCAGTCATACATAAAACATGTTCTTAAAAAAGACAAAGATCTTTATTTATTTTTATGAGATAGTTCTTAAAACTAATAATTATGAGAAACAAAACAAACAAAAAAGTACTTACGTGTGTAGTCCCAAACAAACCCAGCTGTTTCTACTCAACAAGGACCTCCTTTGCCCAGTGTATACATTAGCATGGTACACTTGTAATAAAGTAGAAGTAACTTTTTTAGCTAAAATCATTAACATTTTCAACATTCTTAGCTTACAATCACTAAGTGTTTGGGGCATATGTAGAAATATAACTATTAATTTTGGTCCTTATTTTGCACTGTTTTGTTAGCTCAGCTGCTGTTATAACCATATCAAAGAGCAGAAAAGTAACTTGCTTTAAAAATTCCACAGTGTAACCCATTTCCAGGCATACATGTTTCCAAAAAGTGCTCATTTCTTGGTTTACTGAAGCAAGTATTGATGAGAAACTAAAACTCTTGCAACTTTGTCTTTCTACAAAGATGATCATCTTAATATTTAGACAGTGCTTTAAAATATATTCTGAAATTAAGCCATTTTAGTTCTTCAAAATTGCATATTAAAATTTCTTGTATAAAACTTTGCAGTTTGAATATATTTAATGTTTCAAAGTTGAGTGTACTAATGCTCTGCTTAAATATACCGTAATCTTAACATTCTGCAATCATAACTTTGCAAATACTGTAAATATTTTGGTGGTCATGGTAATAAACAGAGCAAATGAAGAGAAGCATTAACAACATAATAACCCTACAGGATGATTTTAATACAACACCTTGACAATACCATTAAAAAAACATTGCTGGAAATAATTAGAAAACTATACAATGTGATTTTCTTCCCAGTTTTCTATTTCCTATCTCATCATATGCTAGAGTTATCGGCCTCGGAAATATAAACAAAACTCAATACTTTAATGCCTTAAAAGGTATGTGTGGGTCTTTAAACCTGTTTTAGACTGGGTAAGAGTTTATTTATTAGACAGCCTGCAATTCTGTTGTGTATAATGAGGTGCAATTCAGGTAAATATTCCATTTTCCTCTAATTGAAATGAAATGAGTAGGTGTATGGATTGAATTAGTTACACATGTTCTATATTGCCAATTTTAATTGACAATGTAAGGTTTATTAGTAATATACTATGAACTTTGGAGAGTTTATTGGTTAAGTCCCACAAATTTTATATGAACTCTTTGTTGTTATTTAGTCGCTAAGTCTTGTCTGACTCTTTTGTGACCCCATGGACTGTAGCCGCCAGGCTCCACTGTCCATGGAATTTCCCAGGCAAGAATACTGGAGTTGGTTGCCATTTCCTTCTCCAGGTGTATGAACTCTAAATAAGCTTATTAAAGGAAATCGAATGATATAAACACCTGCTTAAAAGTAGAGTACATTTTGTGCAATGTGTTTCAATGCTAAAAAATGGTTTATTTTTAATCACCAACATTAAAGATGGGTAAGTATAAATGAATCATCATGATATTCTGAAAGAGAATTTGGGGTTGCACTAAATGTTTTCTGACAGTTGTGTCAGATTTTTTAAAAGGGATTCACCCTCATAATGTGTTGCTTGGACTAGATCATGACATTGGGAATTCTTTAGGTACTAATCAATAAATTATACTTCTCTATTTCTGTGTTTCAAACAACTCATAGATATCATATGGCACTCTAAGTACATGAAGGTTCAAACACATTTATATAAAAATGAAGATATTCAAGCCCAGCGACTAACACAAATGACCAAATATCCAATGCAAGTAGGAAAGTGCCTGGTATAAATCTAGATCATAAGAATTTGTGTGTTTATAATTTTTTTCTTCCTTGCTTCACCATTTTACATTCTCTTCCTGTTCTTATGCAATTTTTCATGTATTTTGCTTCTAATGGTAGCTAGTTTTAAAGTTTCATTCATCTCACCTTTTGGCTTTTATTTCATGCTAACCCATCTACTTCTGGCTTGTCTTTCCTGAGATTTTTCTTTGAGGTCACTTAGAATGCAGTTCATTTTGTCAAAGGTAAGACAAGAGAGTCTCAGAGTCTTCTTAATAACCACAAAAAATGACTAAGAATTTCTAGAGTGAATTAAAAATTTCCTGTCAAGCTGTATTTCTGCATCACTGGCATATTCTGATTCAATAATTGCAAATTTGTTATAT
The DNA here is from genome assembly GCF_033118175.1 of Dama dama. Lineage (NCBI taxonomy): Eukaryota > Metazoa > Chordata > Mammalia > Artiodactyla > Cervidae > Dama > Dama dama. Next base: position 30,489,033 of record NC_083685.1, read on the forward strand.
TCCTCTGGGTACAATTTACAGGATTTCTGTAGGAAAAGGAAGGCTCTTCCATCTTTAATATGTTTGCTCATCAGAATTCCTTCTTTAAGTCACTTTAGAATGAAAGCAAGTCAATTTTCTATTTTAATTCTACCCTCGAGCACTTCCAGATTATTTTTAAATTGTCTTTTTTCCCTACTAGGTATTCGTCAGTTTTGCTATTTCAGAACCAAGTTCCTTTTTGGATATGCATAAATGCACTGTTAGTTCATTGGATATGCCTGAATTCATCACAATTTGGTCATGTTTCTTTCTTTTTTTTCTTCCTTTTCAGGTTCATGTGCCAATTTCATTTTATTGTAAATTGGAATGTGGGGGAGTGGATTAACCACTTGGGAGGGAGTCAAAACCAGGATTCTAGCTTTTCCTGCCTTTGTTCACGTCTCCCTTGGTCTCTTGTCTTCTCACCTGGAGGATGTGGATGCTAGGACTCTCTCCTGGGATGATGAAAGGAAATGTAATATGATCAGTTAAAACATAAGGCAACATTTTCTCTTCTTTAAAAAGTAAAGAAATGAGTTCCTGCATTGGGGTTCCACTTGGTGCAGAAAAATCAAGTTCAGTATTCAGTTCCAAATTTATTTTATTATCTCAAGACATTCACTAATTCTGTTATGCATTCATTCAGTCAAACAAGTATTAATTGAATGTATCTTGAAGAAATAGAAATTGAAGGAATGGTAAACTGGAAACCTCTATTCTGATGATTAGGAATGATATTTTCTTTAAAGCATGTGGATTTTGATCCCATCAGATTAGAAATAGTCTGAGTATGTGGATAACTCTGACAATTAAGAGTTATATCTCTGTGTCCAACAATTTTTAACTCAAGACATTCAAACTTTAATTTAGTGTAGATATCTGATAACATTCATCAACAATCTCTTTAAATATTGACTCAAAATATTTTCCTCTCTCAAAAAAAACTTGTTTCATAAATTGTGCTTGTCCATAAATTTGACAGTCAATCAATATTTCTATCTCTGTTTTCAAAGAGTAAGTCCATTAACAAATACCACAGCTTAGTAGTTCTAAATTGTTGCCATCTACATGACTATGGTATATCTCTAGAATCTGTTTCTTTGGATAAGAGTTTATTCAAATATTATTCAATATATTTTTGGTCAGCAGCTAAATAGCATCTGACATTTAAACTCTAACAAAAATTGAAGAAAAAATATTTTAAAACAAGCTGGTAATTTCATATCTACAAGCCTGTCAATTGAGAATTTATTCATAAAAATTCTTAAAATGAATATTACTACTTGTTTTAAAATTTTATTTAAACATTTACATTGTCACACCTAAATTCATTGAGGGTATTTTACTTCTGATGGAAAGTGTTTTGGAGGGATCTGCACTTTTGTTGAATTTCCTAAACCAAAGAAAAAATTTTTTGTTTCATTTAGGAAGCTATGTATTATAGTCATAGTATTTTAATTATCACTCCTTATATTACCAACATTAATAGATAAGAAAGACTGTTAGGTAAGAATAAGAACCAAAATCGATTATAAATTAATGTATGCTTGTTTTCCATTTTTCTTCTTCCTTTTTTTTTTTTTTTTGACATAATATAATGCAGTTTAGAGGTTTTTTATGTAAACATCACCTTCCCCACTCCCCAAAATCTTATTGTCAAGAATTTTGTGTTAGGAAAAAAAAAAAAAAAATGTGCTTATTTAAACTTGAAGCTACTGGGTATAGTTGACCCGTATCTAAAAGCACTTTTGTGTAAATATATATAGATTTACAAGGAAGTAGCCTAATGAAAATGATTTGCAAGGTTGTTGAGATTCTTATGAAAATGGAAATCTGTAGTATTATGAACTATATGCTCTTGCTTTCCCTGTGTCTCTCTTCCCCGCCACCATCTCTCCCTTCCTAAATTAGACTTGCCTGTTCTCTCAACTATCAGAGGACTCTGAGTCATGAATGGCAGTCACATGTAACACTGAGTTCTACGTGATTCTGAGATGAGAGATAACATATCGACCTTTACATAGCCTTCTTGAAAATACGTGCCTTAGTTCTCAGTGAGGTTTGGTATAGATAATCAGCATGACGCTTGTCATCTTTATTTGGGGTTGTCTTTAAATTAAAATGCACTCTTGAGTTTATAACTACACTTAGTCTGTATCTTAAAAGCCTTTCAAGTCTGTTTTATGTGCATTATCCTGTCAGCTATTTGTGTTAAAGAGATAAGCACGTCTTTGTTCTTTTTTATTTAATATTGTTTGTGTTTCTGTGTGTGTGTATGTTCATGTGTGTATTAAAAATATTCCACATCCTCTATAGCATTTATTCTGCTAATTATTTATAACATTGCTAACATACCTGCAGAGTTTTTTTAACTCAAAAAATATTCCGTGGATTGAAGTACATTATTATGGATATTTTAAAAGAGCTTTTGAAAGAAAAGCAACTAGTAACACAGGACATATAAGTCAAAGTAACTAAACCAAGCCCCAAATTATACCTTGCTGTTTTTTATTTAAAATTTATTTCAAAGTACTTTTTTCTTCAACATTGAATTTCTAATATTCGTACTTCATACTTAGCTGTCAAAACATCTCCACGCAGGGAAGAATTTTGGAGTTGTGTTTACATGGTATCCATGTAAACATGTTTTACATTTTCTTCATCAAAAAATAATAACTTATGGTGAATAAAATTGTGCTTCAAAATCTGGAAACAATTTTCTGGAGTTAGGAAAAAAGGGTATCCCTCCAAGTATCTGAGTAACAGCTTCCAACATCAGAGGATGTTTAGTTACCAGTAAAAGCTTCAAAGAGTTGTGATCATCTTCAGGGCAGAGGGGTTAAATCATTGGCCAACCATGCAGAGCTGGTAATGGACGATCCAGGATTATAACCCAGGGCCAATTCCTTACTCCCTTCAGACATGATCTCTTTAGTTTTCAAACACCTGGTTTTTTTTTTGAAGAGTAGGCACACTTAATCCAGAGGGACTTTGGGGGTAACTATTGGCTTACTTTTTGATTTAGGATGCACTCTTGTGATTGGATTTGTATCCAGAAACAAAACTTACTCTGAGGGAAATAATGACATAGAGCTGGCCAGAGAAGCATCATGAGAGTTGATAGACAATTTTAAATGTTATTGCTATAAATTTTTTGAATGTACTTATATTTATTTTTCTTGATGTCAGATATCCATAAGGAGAAAAATCTTTCAGTCTAATAATTGGTAAGGAAATAACATGCTCATCTTTCAGTTCAGTTCAATTCAGTCACTCAGTCGTGTCCGACTCTTTGCAACCCCGTGCCCTGCAGCACACCAGGCCTCCCTGTCCATTGCCAGCTCCCGGAGTTTACTCAAACTCATGTTCATTGAGTAGGTGATGCCATCCAACCATCTCATCCTCTGTTGTCCCTTTCTCCTCATGCCTTCAGTCTTTTCCAGCATCAGGGTCTTTTCAAATGAGTCAGTTCTTTGCATCAGGTGGCCAAAGTATTGGAGTTTCAGATTTAGCATCAGTCCTTCCAATGAATATTCAGGACTAATTTCCTTTATGATGGACTGGTTGGATCTCCTTGCAGACCAAGGGACTCTCAAGAGTCTTCTCCAATACCACAATTCAAAAGCATCAATTCATTACTGATTAGTAAATAGTGCCTAGAAAATGTAAAAACATTTTGCAAATAAAAATTTGAAGAACTGGTTAAAATCGTAGATGGACTATACAGTGTCAAATATGCATTTTAAATGTTTATTTTTTAATATGTATGTAAAGATGTATTGTTCAGTTCTATGAAATTTTAAAATACTAATATCTGGGCTTGTAGTTTATATAAAGCATCTGCATCTAAAAGGTATTATTTTTACAATAATTTGCATATTTCAACACATTTTCATGTTTAATTCTCAAGTTTACATTCATTTTTTTAATGCATTATCATATTATTCCTATTACCATACTGTCTTTCCCAATACAATGGCAAAACATGAAAACATTTTCAGAGTAATAAGGTTTGTCATTTGTGCCTGAAAAGCATCCATGGTTTCCTATTTTCACTTTATATTCCACATTTATGTATTGATTATGTGCCTTTCCATTTTGCCAGTTCTTGTTCCTCAGGCATCTGTGGTACCACGATTGCCCTTTTTATTTCTCCATTCTTATCAGTAAGACTCAACAAAAATCTTTCTGATACATAGTTTAGCATAAGCCAGGTAATCTCTCAACTAACATGTAAAGATGTCCCTTTCTTGTACCACATGATCTGAATCCCCTACAGCCACTGAACCCCAAGCATACACGCATGCTAAGTCGCTTCAGTCCTGTCCAACTCTGTGTGACTCCATGGAGAGCAGCCCACCAGACTCTGTCCACAGGATTCTCCGGGCAAGAATACTGGAGTGGGTTTCCACTTCCTTCTCCAGGGTTTATGTTTACCCCAAGCGAACCTGACTAAATGCTTTGTGTTCCAATTCTGCAGCTAGTGATGCTGTATTTTCCATGATTTGCTTATACATCAGTTTCCCTTGTTGAAGTGGGAGCTTCCTGAAGGCAGGGAGTAAATGTATCTTACTTGTCTTTGGGTACTTAAAACCCTGTTTAAAAATACTGATGACGATAGCTTACACTTACAAAGCACATATTCTGTTCAAGACATCACATTAAATGTGTGTGATGTGCATGATGCAAACGTGTCGTGAGGTGCTTGCTAAGTCACTTCAGTCCTGTCCAACGCTTTGTGACCCCATGGACTGTAGCCCGCCATCCTCTTCTGTCCATGGGATTCTCCAGGCAAGAATGTTGGAGTGGGTTGCCATGCCCCCATGATCAAGCCTGCATCTCCTACATCTCCTGCATTGGCAGGCAGGCTCTTTACCACTAGTGCTAACTGATATATACACTATGCTTTTAATTCTCATTTTGCAGATGAAGAGTCTGAGGCACAGAAAGGTAAAATAATTTGCTCAGGGTCAGGGAGCTGGTAGGAAGAGGAAGCAAGTTTCCTATAGGGGCATGTGTAAATTTCACATGGGAAGATACTGGCTACAGTAATGCTACGTGATAAACATGTATCCTTAAAAGTAAAGATAAACTAAAGGTTTCACTCACTAAACCTTCAACAGGTACCCAGAGAAGGCACTCAGACATCACTGAAGAACATCACTGGATATACATATAGAAGACGGTATAGAGTGAAGTCTGGGAGTGTCGGGGAGGGGTGGATGGTGGATGGGGGGCAGGTAGAATGTGCTGTGGGAAGTACATCACTCAGGTGAGGATGAGCTCCTGACAGATGTATCCAGGGATAACAGAATTGCTAACTGCCATCTAAAACAGGGCTTCACAGTAGCTTCTATTTGGTCCAGATTGGAGCCAGAGCAGAATTACTAAGAAAACAGAAACAACATTTAACATGAATTATCCCCTTCTCCCAAGAAATTTCTTTAGAGCACATTTTTATATAATACTTTTTTTGGTTAATATCAAAGTTTTATCCATTTATGTATGGATTCACTTTCAGCAAGCAAACATTGCTTTCCTGACAAATCTAAGACAGTAGGATTTTAATTCTAAGATTAAAAAAAAAAATCTCCCTTCATACTGTCCCAAACCTAACTTTAAGGTTTGGGGGACTAATTTGGAGATGGAAATTACATGCATTCTGATTACATAAAAATATAAATTATAAAATATTGCTAAAAACCCATTCATAGGAGAAAATATAACTGAATATAGGGTTATTTGTATAAATATATATAAATATGTAAGTACATTTTCCTGTTTTTTAAAATCATATTTTAGGACCAGATTCCTGTATCTCCTAACTCAACTGAAAATCATTTAGTTTAACCATCTTTATGATTTCCTTTCCAAAAGGCCTGTACTATTTCCATTTCTTCCTAGCTACCTTAACTGAATAAACTCTTACTAACTACAATACAGATATAAATATTCCCAGAAGATTTTTTTCCCCTTCTATCTCAATTCTTCTCAATCTGTAGACTCTCTCTCTGGGTAAACCCATTTTTTCCTATAGATTTAATCATCATCTCTGCTGACTTTTCCCCAATATGTGTGGACAGACCTGCTCTCTATCCTCCATTCTAGATCTATTTATTCAATTGTCTAGTATACTTATTGATATCAGTGATATTATTTATAATAATGGCTAATGTTCATTGACTATCAGCTAGCTGCCAGTCACTTTTAAGCATTTTACATATACCAATGCTTCTACTACAAGGATGCTAGGAGTTCAATAATATCATGTTCATTACAGTTGAATGAAATAGAAGCAAAAGAAATGACATATGTGACCCTAAGCGTCATCTACAGCTAGAAATTTCCAGGGACACTTCAATACAAACAAATTCAAAACTGAAATCAACTTCTCAGTAAACATTACCCCTCCTTCTGTCCATTTTTGGTTATGTTTGAACCTTAAGCTACTATTGTAAATGTAAATAAATAAAAATAAACATTAAAAAAGTAAATAACATTTCCACCATTTTTGTAAATGTAGGAGAAATCCTTTCAGAGCTGGTTATTTCCCTTCACCATCCACATCTCTGTTTTTTGTATATATGCTTAGTCATTCAGTCGTGTCTGACTCTTTGCAAACCCATGAACTGTAGCCTGCCAGGCTCCTCTGTCCCAGGGACAAAACATTGGAGTGTGTTGCCATGCTCTCCTCCAGAGATCTTCCCGACCCAGGGATCAAACCTGGGTCTCCTGCATTGCAAGCAGATTTGTTACCATCTAAGCCACATTGAATATATACACATACTAATCAAAGCATTTTAAACATTCTATAAATCCAACAGAAAAAAAAAACCTCCAAGTAGTCCTTAATGTTTTTGTTCCTGAAATTACAATTCATTTCATTTTTAACAATCAAGTATTCTTCCTTGTGTTAAAAATCACACCTGGGTTGTCTTATATCAGCATCCAGTGGGATTATGTTAATTGTGTGTGGCTTCATTTAATTATACATTCATCCACTGAATGAATATTTGTTGAACATGAATTACATGACAGGCTCTGTACCACCCAATAATACACAGATCTTCTGGCAATGAAGTTTCCTCTGTTTTATAGGAAAAGGCAAATTGTTCAAGATCTTCTTTAAATGTCTTTGCTTTCACTAGTCCCTCTCATATGTCTCAGTCCTTTGATGTCTCCTGTTCTATTCCTTATTTTTCTGAGATGTGCATTTAAAGTATCTGTTAATTCATCCAACACACATTTATTGAGCATTCACTTATGGAGGCAACATCTTTATTCTACTCCGAAGATAAAGTGTTGAAGAAAACACACCAGTCCTTGCCCTTTTAGAATTACTAATGTGATGGGTGAGAGAGATTTTGCACAATAATCACAGGAAAAACTTGAGTTGTGAAGCAAAGAATGTTCCCTGAGAACGAGGTGGGCCTTTCCAGTCTGAGTGGGGTGGCATGGGCCTCCTTGGGAAGATGACAGGAAAGCTGAGACCTCGAAGACAAATAAGTGGGAGGTGGGAGCAAAGAGAAAAAGTAATGGAGGAAGAGACTTCCAAGCAGAGGAGACCATGCACTGCAAGCCTTGGGAGCTGGAAAACACCAGAAAAGTCTTGAGTGTGGCATCAGTACTGGAACCAGTTCTCTCCTGCACATCAGCTTCAGGAAGCTCTCTCTACCTTATACTCTTATATTTTTTATTTTTAAAAAATTATTTTAAATTATATATATATAAGATATAGTTGACCTATGATATTGTGTTAATTTCAAGTGTACAGCAGAGTGATTCAATTACACACACCTATATATCTTTTTTCAGCTTCTTTTCCTATAGGTTATTACAGAATATTGAGTGTAGCTCCCCGTGCTATACAGTAGGTCCTTGTTTTTTAATCTATTACATGTATATATATTAGTGTGTATGTTAATCCCAAACTCCTAATTTTTCCTTTTTTCCCCTTTCCCCTTTAGTAACCATAAATTTGTTTTCTATGTAGGGATCTTTTTCTATTTCTTAAATAAGTTCATTTTTTATCTCTTTTTCTTTGATTCTACATGTAAACAATATGGTATGTTACTTGTCTTTCTCTCTCTGGCTTACAATAATCTCTAGGTCCTTCCATGTTGCTACAAATGACATTATTTCGCTGTTTTTTTTATGGCTGAGTAATATTACATCATATATAAGTACTACAGCCTCTTTATTCATTCCTCTGTTGATGGACATTTTGATTGCTCCCATGTCTCGGCTATTGTAAACAGTGCTGTTGTAAGCATCAGGGTGCGTGGTATTTTTCTGGACTAGAGTTTCTCCAGCTATATGCCCGGGACTGATCCTGCAGGATCATATGGCAACTATACATTTAATTTTTTTTAAGGAACCTCCATACTGTTCTCCACAGTGGCTGTACCAATTTATATTCCAGCCAACAGGAGTATCTCATTTAGCAGCCACGCATCAGCAAGGGCCATGTTCTTGCTCCCCAGAGTGTGGTGTCCTGGAACAAAGGTGACATTAAATTTTCCTTAGAGCAGTCATCTTACATAGCTGTCATGATGACAAATGTGATTGATAAAGAGCCGTTAAAAATACATGCCAATATTTCAGGACCTAAGAAGTGTCAGAACCTGAACTTCCTGATCTCTGTATGTAATAAGCTGCCATTAGTGTGGTTAGAGTCACGTCCTCAGTTTCCTATTCAGGTCAGAAAATCACTTGTGTGTGGGCTTCCCAAAGGGTCTTTTTGTTTACCCTGAAATATGTTTTTGTGTAACCAGAGCAGATTGAAACACCTCTTCTCAATAGAGTTTTCCTCTTTCTTCTTAAAAAATATCAAATGAATCTTTATACCTTCCCTTTCAGTAGTAAAAATATCTCAATTAATTTCTTGAAGAGATATTTTCTGCTATTTTTTTCAAGCTAGTTTTATCAGAGAGAATTTCAAATGAACTGTATTTCTAACCACTCCTCAGGAAGATCTTGGAAAAATCCTATATTAAGAAATATTTTAAAGCGTAAGCACCCTCAGTTCACTTCAGTTCAGTCGCTCAGTCATGTCCAACTCTTTGCAACCCCAGGGAGTGCAGCACGCCAGGCCTCCCTGTCCATCACTAACTCCTGGAGTTTACCCAAACTCATGTCCATTGAGTCGGTGATGCCATCCAACCATCTCGTCCTCTGTTGTACCCTTCTCCTCCGGCCTTCAATCTTTCCCAGCATCAGGGTCTTTTCCAATGAGTCAGTTCTTTGCATCAGGTGGCTAAAGTATTGGAGTTTCAGCTTCAACATCAGTCCTTCCAATGAATATTCAGGACTGATCTCCTTTAGGATTGACTGGTTTGATCTTGCAGGCCAAGGGACTCTCAAGACTCTTCTCCAACACCACGGTTCAAAAGCATCAATTTTTCGGCACTCAGCTTTCTTTATAGTCCAATTCTCACATCCATATGTGACTACTGCAAAAACCATAGCCCTGACTAGATGGACCTTTGTTGGCAAAGTAATGTCTCTGCTTTTTAATATGCTGTCTACGTTGGTCATAACTTTCCTTCTGAGAAATAAGCGTCTTTCAATTTCATGGCTGCAATCACCGTCTGCAGTGATTTTGGAGCCCCCCAAAATAAAGTCAGCCACTGTTTCCACTGTTTCCCCATCTGTTTGCCATGAAGTGATGGGACCGGATGCCATGATCTTTGTTTTCTGAATGTTGAGCTTTAAGCCAACTTTTTCACTCTCCTCTTTCACTTTCATCAAGATGCTCTTTAGTTCTACTTCACTTTCTGCCATAAGGGTGGTATCATCTGCATACCTGAGGTTATTGATATTTCTCCCGGCGATCTTGATTCCAGCTTGAGCACCTTCAGAGGGTTTGACTAATGAAGTCTTTTTCTACCAGATACTGCCATGCTGCTCCTGTCTGCAACCCCATGGCCTCTGTCTTTTCTTTCAAACATTATTACCTTTGCTATTGGAATTCAGAATTTAGGCCACAATATAATCAATGAAAAAACTCACTCATTTTAGAAGTCAAGGAGAATCTTGCATGTTGAATTGAGCTTATTGAGAGTTTTTATCAATGGCAGCTCAAAATGTAAATTTATTGACTTTTAATAATTGGATCTGTTTTTAGGTGTGAAAGATATTGGAAGTTATTTCTACTATGCAACTAAGTATTCATATTTATAGTATCTAACCTGAATTTAGTCAGTCAGAAGGAACAAAATGTTAACCAGAAATGATAACCTGGAAAGAAAAGAAAAGAGAGAGTTTTAATTTTCTGTAGATTAATTGTTTGAGTTTTAACATATAAGGCTGTGCAGCTAACTACATCTTCTCTAATTATATGGAAATGCTCTTCTGACAATATTATGTTCATTCATACACTATTAATTCTCAGTCACAAATATTTCTTGGGTTTGCTCATTATTCAACAAGCAATGAAAATAGGATCATATTTACTGGGGGAGTGAAAATCACTCAGTCGTGTCCAACTCTCTGGTACCATACAGTCCATGGAACTGTCCAGGCCAGAATACTGGAGTGGGTAACTGGTCCCTTCTCCAGGGGATCTTCCCAACCCAGGGATTGAACCCAAGTGTCCTGCATTGCAGGTGTATTCTTTACCAACTGAGCCACAAGGAAAGCCCAAGAATACTGAAGTGAGTAGCCTATCCCTTCTCCAGCGGATGCTCCCGACCCAGGAAATGAACCAGGGTCTCCTACATTGCAGACAGATACTGGAGGAGATGCACATGTAAAGAGGCAGTTATAGTACATTTTATGTAATCACCTCTCACATATTTATTGCACACTTGTAAGTACTAAGGCCTATCCCAGTGCTAGAAACATGGAGTTGCAGAAAAATCTTAATGAAATAAGTCTTTATTTCAAGGATATTCCTCACTTTTAAGGAAATAAACAAATGGATATATATATATATATGATGTGGTGATGAGTACATGAAGCAAAATAAAGCTAAGTCTTTACCTCTTCAGATGGCGAGTATTCATGGTGTTGCTGTTGAGAGAGTATTCAGAGAATGCATGTCACCTTTGAAATCTGGATGAAATTTGAGCAAAAGTATAAATGCAGTGAGAAAGTCTGGCAAAGGTCTGGGTGAAGAGTGGCAAGCAGTGGTACCCAGATGTGTGAAGTGAGGCTCAAAGAGCTTAGAAAATTTGGGGAATTCTGAGGTCACAGTGGTTTGAACACAGTGAGCTTGGAGACAGCAGTTAGAAATGGGATGTGGTGTGCCAGTGGTCAAGATTTTTAGGGCTTGGGGTCATGTTAAGGACTTTGGATTTTACTCAAGCATGATGGGTGTCAACAGAAAATTTGGAACAAGGAAGTGGCATGATGGAATTTATGTACAGAAGGTCTCTGACTTACAGTGTTTCAAATAATGTTTTGTTTTTGTCTTTTTTTTTTTTTTTTAACTTTACCATGTTATGAGAGCAATACATATTCGGTAGAAACAACACTTTGAGCTTTGATCTTTTCCTGGGCTATCCATATACAATATGGTCTTCTCCCCTGATCCTGGGCAGTGGCAGCTGCCAGCCAGCCAGCCATCAGGAAGACGCACAACAGATACACTTACAACCATTCTGTACAGAGACACTCATTCTGTTTTTCACTTTCAGTACATGAGATATTCAACACTTTATTATAGAATAGTCTTTTGTTTAGATTATTTTACCCAACCCGTAGGCTGATGTAGGTGTTCTGAGCATGTTTAATGTGGGCTGGGCTACACTATGACGTTTGGTAGGTCAAATGTATTAAAAACATCTTTGACTTGTATTTTCAACTTAGGATGGGTTTATAGGGATGTAACCCCATCAAAAGTCAAGGAAGATCAGTATTAAAATTGGCTATGGTTCAAAAAATAATAATAACTAACCACTAATGAATGTTTGCTATGTGCCATCTTTGCAAAGCATTTTATCTCAAATATATTGTGTGTGTGTGCTCAGCTGCTTGGTGGTCTGACTCTTTGCAACCCCACAGACTATAGCATAACAGGCTCCTCTGTCCATAGAATTTTCCAGGCAAGAATACTAAAGCAGATTGCCATTTCCTACTCGAGGGGATCTTCCCAATCCAGGGATCAAAACCACATCCCTTGCATCTCTTCCATTAACAGGTAGATTCTTTACCACTGTGCCACCTGGGAAGCCCCAAATATCTTATACCATCCTTAAATCACATCCCTGAGGCAAGTTATATTACTTTCCCTATTTAACAAATGAAGACACTTGAATGCAGAAATTAAGTAACTCTTACATGGTCATCAAGCAGGTGAATGTTTAAGCTGGTTTTAAGAATTCAGTAAGTCTGACAGTGGATGCAAAGGGGTTTGATCAAAAGTAGGCAGCTCAGTTAGAAGTAATACAAAGAGTCGGGGTAAACTCTGATGCCTGAGAGTGATGTGAGACAGGAATGAATGAGGCATAGATCCTGAAGGTAAACCTCAAGGATGTGAGGATACATAAATGAGGATACAAGCTTAGCTACTAGCTGTATGCTGATACTATTTACTGAGACTGAACAAGAGAAGAAGCAAGAGCAGGTTCTTTAAAAAAGATTATTATTTATTTCATTGCTTGATTTTGCTTATTGGCTAGAACGGAAAATCAAGAATTACTTTGATCATAGATGTCTGAAATACTTAGACCCACAAATGAGACTGCCAAGTGAGCACTTGGATATGCTTTTGTTGAGACGTAAAATTTGAGAATCATTGGCTGAAAGATTGCATTGAAAGGCATAGGAATGAACAAAATACTAACCAAGAGGTCTAATTGTTGAGTCTTGGGCACTCCCATGTGTAGAATTGAGGATCTGAGGAGGAACCAGTGAAGAAGATTGGGAAGAGGTGGCCAGTGAGGAGGGAAGAAAATCAGCAGTTTGTCGTTTCCTGTAGGTAGCCACAATAGTGAAACATCAGAAAAAAGGGAATTCTTATATCAGGTGACACCTGGGATGACCCAGATGAGCTGAAAGTGGTCACACACAGAAAAAGGCAAAGTTAGCATCCTCTAAGATGCTTATGCCAACAATATGTGAACTTAATGCACATCAAATACTCTGCTTTCATTAATCAGTGAGCACCAAAAACACAACTAAATATGTAAAGGTACAGTGTAGGAATTCACAACTTAAAGGTTCAATGAACCTTTACATACTGTGGTATTGTGATCACTGAAACAGGAGAGTTGTGTAAACCCCAAATTTCTTTTGTTAACAAGATACCAGGACTGCACATTTCTACACCCATCAGAATTACAGTGGGTATCTTGTTATTAAAGTTTGTGGATGGAATCACATTGTGTTTTGATTTCTTCATATTAGTATGAAAGAAATAAACAATAAAAATGAAATTCAGTCACCCTGAAGATGGTTAAACTGAGTATTTGTGATAATGCTAAAGAAAGAGGAGTGAGATGTGATTAAGAACATGCACTTTGGAAGCAGATGCATCCAGTTCAATTAAATGTGTTCTTTTACCTATTATGTGTTAGTTGGAAATTTATTTACTCTTCCTGCTCTTAACACACCAGGAAAATGATGATAACAGTAACTGTTTCTCAGGGAGGTGAGGATTACATGATATAAGGCTCTAAGGTACATAAGAGTACTTGGTTTAACATAGGAATAATCTGTTACATTGCAGGTTGTATCATATCAGGTTATAATATGAACATTTCCTTATATCACTGGTCTGTAAAAATGTTATTTTAAGGGCTTATGAATGAATACATTTGCATAATTAATTTCCTATCACCAGGCATGAAGGTTGTTTCTAAATAGATTATATTAGGAACATTTCTTCAAATATCACATTACATAAATCATTACCTACATCTTTGACTGGCATTTCTTTATGGGTTTGGTATCCTTGCCTTTATTTTAGATAATAATTTATATTTCATGAAACCAAATTACAATTTCTCATTAATGGCTATGGGCTTATCTCATTCATTTACTGATTTTTTTTTCTACCCAACAGTTACCACAAAGAATCACAAATCATTATAATGTTCCTTTGTGCTACATTTTCCTTAAATTAATAGGGATAATGAAAGAGAAGTTCAGCTGCAGCCTGAAAACTCCTTCTAAAGTAGCACCTGAAGACATCTTTATGAAGCAATCTTAACCTACAGAGGAATTTACTTATGCCAGAGGAATCTCCCCCACTACACATTTTAGGGTGCAGCATATATTTTGAAAGTCTTTCCTTTTAGTACACATAAGATTCTTCAGGAAGTATATCATGAAGAGTTTGGTTTTTCTAGGTAAAGGGTTGTGATATTTTAGAACAATTATTGTCCAAAGAGCGGAAAGACTTTTTCTTGCAAAGATAAAACTGAATGAATTCCCTGGAGGAGGAAATGGCAACCGACTCCAGTATTTTTGCCTAGAGAATCCCATGGACAGAGAAACCTGGCGGGTTACAGTCCATGGGGTCGCAAAAAGTCAGACACGACTGAGCGACTAATACTTTTATTTTCTTTATGTACTGTGTTTGCAGTGTTCTGAATTAGCTGAGGAAATTGAATTGTGGACTTCTGACGTTATGATCAAACTATGTTAACATGGATTCTTTAGCTTTTTAAATGACTTACTTTGTTTTAGAGAGGTAGGAACCAGTCATTCTTTGATTCTTGAAATGTTGGATGGAATCCTGAACCGCAGATGCCTGCCATTTTCCTTTTCGCTAAGGTTCGCAAAGCTATTTTTACTCTGGAATCAAGTATTTTAAATTTTCTTTATTTTATTTTAATGGCCTCCCACAATGATTGTTTCTAGCAACCCGTTTTATAAAGTTCTGGACCTGGAGTTCCCTAAGAACTGCATGTTCCTTTCAATTAGGAATATACACTAGAAGAAGGTGTATGTTCTGTGCAGTTTCAGAGCAATAAGCACAGCCGGCACATGTGTAAAAGTTAAGACTTGGGTGCTGAACCTTTTGATAGCATCGGTGATTTTTTTTTTTAATGATACATAGAAGAAAAAGGACTAAATTCTACTTAAACACACACACACACACACACACACACAAAACACAAAACACTAATTTCTTGTTTAAATCGATGACCTTCCCATATATTCAAAATGGAGCAAAAAGCCCAAACTCATCATTTCTATTAACATTGCTTTTTTAAAAAATCAGATCTTTCAAATGTTAGAAACAATGGTATGAAGTGCCCTTATCTGCTCAAATCTAAGGAAGAACATTTTTATAAAGTAGTGTTACACGGGAAATGATTAGGTTTCAGTTTTGTAGTAGTTTAAAAGTGCTACATACTACTTGAAATTATTGTTTACAGATTAGTGACACGGGCTGGAGGGAGGATCCAGGTCGGCCTCTGATTTCCGGATGCCCTCACACATACAGTACTTCCAAACTCAAGTCCAGCCATAAGCTATTTTGCTAACACATCAGAGTAATCTGTATTTTTGTATGTGATTTCTACTTTTATAGACTTGTTTTAAAATAAAACACATTTTTATAAAAATGAAAAAAAAACAAAAAAACTGAATGAATTGAGTCTTTTTATAATGCAATCAGGCTTTCAGGTGGTGCTAGTGGTAAAGAAGCTGCCTGCCAGTGGAGGAGACATAAGAAACACAGGTTAGATCACTGGATCAGGAAGATCCCCTGGAGGAGGGCATGGCAACCCACTCCTGTATTGTTGCCTGGAGAATCCCATAGACAGAGGAGCCTGGCGGGCTACGATCCATAGGGTCTCAAAGAGTCAAACACAACTGAAGCGATTTAGCATGCATGCATAAGGCAATCAGTGTAGAAATTGTAACTTTGGGACTGTTCCAATGATAAAGACCCCACTTACCAATATATGGAATCTGGGTTCAATCCCTGGTCAAAGAGCTAAGATCCCACATGCCACAACCAGAAATTCGAATACCACAATGAAGATTGAAGATCCTTCATGCTGCAGCTAAGACCTAACACAGCCAAATAAATAAATACTTAAAAATAGAAAATAAATAAAACATGCTGCCAAAAACATTAAAAAAATAAATTGGAGCTTCAATATGACAGGAAGACATCAGTTACAAAAAACGTTCTTAAAATTTTTTCATTATTATTATAAACATAGCTCCTTATTAAAACAACAAAGATTATTGAATCAGGCATTGCTGTGTTGCAGGTGAGGGCTTTCTTCGAGCTGCTTCAGAAGTCACAGTACTGTTGTCCTCTCCCTCTGCTCCTGCCCCTCTGGATGAGAAGACAAAGATGGTTCATCAGAGGCCAGGTTCACAGCTCCTGACATGATCGCTCTTCCCAGACCAATTTGACTTAACAGTGAGGGCACTGGCCAACCACACTTCCTTCCTGTTTTTACTTTAAGCAAAGGAAGGAAGTTCACAGAAAGGCAATGTAATCGTCGTTAATAGTGTAGAATTGGCCTAGTGGCAAACATCCACTATTATTCCTAAAATCCTACAACCCTCAGCAATAGAAAGAAATACTGGCTTTTCAGTCATGTGCCTATAGAAATATTTTAAACCCATACTCTCTGTAGAAAAATAAAGGAATTTTCTTAAAAGCATACCTGCTATTGAAGGTAAAACATACAACCAACTCAAAATAAAAAATTATTCCAATTCCAGGTCCAAAACTCTGTTCAGGGAGCTGGAATCGTTTCTTGTGAGGAAACAATTCTATCTTAGGATTTTTAAAAAATCTTTGAACATTTTAATGATTGTGATATAGCTGAGAATGAGGTCTTTTGTGGGAGTCTAATTGCACCAATGATGAAATCAGAAAGGAAGACCCAGACAACTTAAAAAATGCTAAATGTAACAGTCTGCTCTGAGTCCCTCATGAACTGAAATTCTCAAGCAGAGTCTGGGTTGGGTAGAATGAATAAGTGTTTTTGGTGACTTATGGAGCAGGCTAATGACAGATTTTTCTGTTATTTCTAGCTTTTGTATACCAGATGCTCTACTGTTCAGCTTGTCCTTGTAGGTCTTTATTCTTTAATCTCATCCAAGCAGCTAGGGAAAATTTAAAGGTACATTGCTACCAAATGGGCTGATGTAGAAACAAACATACTAGTCTTTGGATTTGAACTTTGGTTCAATCCACGATTTGGGCAAATCTTTTCTCTAACTTAACGTCCCTTCCATCATCTCTGATATCACAGTTTTAATGACTAACTAGCTGTCAAGCTTATACAATGAGGAATAAATGAGACATAGTATGGCACCAATGCAAACTAAGCTAAAAACTGAGGCATTGTTCTTGACTCTGTTGCCCCTATAAGCTTCTGATTCTTAAATTCAAGAAATATGCAAGGACTGCCATCTCGGTCTTCCAATCACACCCCAAATCCACTCTGTTTCCATAGCGTTACCATGTTGACCCAACAACCATCCTTTCTCCCCCAAGGGACTGAGTTAGCATTCTAAGTGGTCATTCTTCTCTCCTAGCATTATGTACATGGTCTCCAGAGTGATATCTTAAAAATATAAATAAAATGTTAAGTTTATCTCCTGCTCAAAACCCTCCAGTGAGTTTCCATCTTATTCAGTTTAAATTAAAAGCTCTTCTCATGGCCTACAAGTTCCTGATCTCCTCGACTTTTCATCTCCCCTACTCTGATCCAGTCTCTGCAGGAGAGCACATTGTACTTGCTTTGGGGTTCTGCTTGAAAAACTCTCCCCCGGGTCTCCCTGCAAGCCTCTTCTTGTCATTTGGGTTTTCGTGTTATTAGATACTTTCCCAGAATCTCATTTAGAAGAGCTACCCACCAGTCACTTTCTACTAAGTTACCCTGTTGTATCTTCTTCATAAGAGTCATCACCAGTTACAAATACCTTATTTATTTTCTAGTTTACTGTCTCTCTCACTCTGAAATACAGGATTCACCATTGTGTTTTCAGCACAAAGGTCAATACCTTCTAGAGTGTATCCAAAAAGCAAAGCATTCATAAACACATAACTCCTACTCTGCTTAACATGGAGTAAATGTTCGGTTAAAATCATTGTTACCTATCCTTCTACCCTTGGGCAAACTCCAGGAGATGGTGAAGGACAGGGAGGCCTGGCTTACTGCAGTCCACGGGGCCTTGAAGAGCCAAACGTGACTTGGTGACTGAACAACAATATCTTTCTATTGCATTTCCAGTGGATGATCCTCTACCTCAATATTACCTAATATTTCTCTAGGAAATTGAAAACTAAATTTAGCCCTTTCTTCTGCAACTTTTGGCTTTGCTAGCCCTTCTTTATTTTTCTTGAACTGAAATCTGAAGTCATTAATTTTAGACTTGTCTTTTGTTGTAATAGAAGTATTTTGCTCTATATATTCCTTTTAAGCACTGCTTTAACTTCACCTCACAAATTTTGACTTGCATTTTTACTTTTATTCAATTCCAACACTCTCTAATTCCCCTTTTAATTTTTTCTTGATACAGTGGTTATTTAGTGGTATGCTATTTTATTTGCAAATATTTGGGAGCTATTAGGATATCTTTTTGTTTCTGATTTCAAATTGAGTTCCTTTGTGATCTGAGTAGATACTTTGGTATGACTTGAGTACGTTTAAATGTACTGAGATTTTTTTTTAAGGCCCAGAATTTGACCTATCTTGATAAGCAGTCTGAGTTGAAAAGAATTTAACTCAGCCAGGTTATGAGTAGTAATCAGTATATATAAAGTTGGTTGACAATTGTTCGAGTCTATATTTTTATTGTTTATTTAATTGCCCTATCAGTTATTGAGATGAGGTGTCTAAATATCCATCCATCCACTATGAGTGTTTCTATTTCTTCTTGCAGATCTAAGAGCTCTTGCCTCATGTCTTTTGAATTTCTGTCATTGAGTGAATGAGCAGTTCCTTGATGAATTGAACTTCTCCGATCCTGGAAATGTTTTTTTTTTTTTTGCTCTGAAATTTATCACCTCTGATACTAATATAGCCACTCTAATTTTCTTTGGTTAATATTGGTATGCATACATTTCCCATACTTTAAATTAGTTGTGGCATTATATTTATATTGGTTTCAGGAATTCCTTGGCAGTCAGTGGTTAGGACTCCACACTTTCACTCCTAGGGCCTGGGTTCAACCCCTGGTCAGGAAACTAATCCCATAAACTGAGGACCATGGCCTAGAAATAAAGTAAAAATAAAGCATATTCACTATAGGCAGGATATAGTTGAGTCTTGATTTTATTCCAACTTCATAATCTCTACTTTTTAATTGGGGCAGTTAGATATTTAATATATCTATTGATATGGTGGGGTTTTTTTTTTTTTTTTTTTCAGAGTACAGGTTGCAGGTTGAAGCTATCTGAGTTTTTTTTTTTTTTTCTTTTTTTTTTTTTATTATTATTATTATTTTTTTCCAGTGGGTTTTGTCATACATTGATATGAATCAGCCATGGATTTACATGTATTCCCAATCCCGATCCCCACTCCCACCTCCCTCTCCACCCGATTCCTCTGGGTCTTCCCAGTGCACCAGGCCGGAGCACTTGTCTCGTGCATCCCACCTGGGCTGGTGATCTGTTTCACCATAGATAGTATACATGCTGTTCTTTTGAAATATCCCACCCTCACATTCTCCCACAAAGTTCAAAAGTCTGTTCTGTATTTCTGTGTCTCTTTTTCTGTTCTGCATATAGGGTTATCGTTATCACCTTTCTAAATTCCATATACATGTGTCAGTATGCTGTAATGTTCTTTATCTTTCTGGCTTACTTCACTCTGTATAAGGGGCTCCAGCTTCATCCATCTCATTAGGACTGGTTCAAATGAATTCTTTTTAATGGCTGAGTAATATTCCATGGTGTATATGTACCACAGCTTCCTTATCCATTCATCTGCTGATGGGCATCTAGGTTGCTTCCATGTCCTGGCTATTATAAACAGTGCTGCGATGAACATTGGGGTGCACGTGTCTCTTTCAGATCTGGTTTCCTCAGTGTGTATGCCCAGAAGTGGGATTGCTGGGTCATATGGCAGTTCTATTTCCAGTTTTTTAAGAAATCTCCACACTGTTTTCCATAGCGGCTGTACTAGTTTGCATTCCCGATATGGTGGGGTTTAAATTTAGTATCTTACTATATATTTTACATTTGTTACATGTGTTTTATTTCTCTTTTCTATTTTCTATGATTATTAATATTTAAAATTTTTTTAGAATATAGAAATAATAAAATGAAATTTTCTTTTTGACTTCTGAGATACATCATTTTGTTGTGTTCCCTCAGTGATGCTTTAGGATTTCCAGTATACATATTAACATATAATCTACCTTCAAGGGATAGTATAGTCCTTCATGTATAAAATAAGAACCTTCTTTTAATAGAATATTTATTTTTCTCTTTTCTGATCTTTGTGCTGTTATTGTGACATGTTTTAGTTCTGTATGTAAGTACCATATTATGCCATTATTTTTTGCTTTATACAGTTAATATATTTTAGGGATATTTAAATAAGGACAAATGTTGTGAAATTATCTCTTAGTTACCATTTGGGTAGATACAGATTACATATTGTAATCTGTATAATAAACAATAATTTATTTATTATATATAATAATATATATAATAAATATATATTTATATATAATATATATTATATATACATATATGTATATATAATAAATAATAAATAATCATTTATTATTCTTTATAGTTCTGCTTTTAGCATTTATTATAGTGAAGATCTGCTGATAATTAATGATTTCTGCTTTTCTGTGCATATAAATTTTTATTTCACCTTTTTTGAGAAACATATATTATTTTACTTTAAAATTCTAAGTTAGTATATATTTGATAAGCTGTAGATAACAATCCAAGCTATCTCATCCCTTACATTGTTTCTGACCAAAAATCTGTCACTTTCATCTTTGTTCATGAAATGTCTCTTTCATGAACTACTTTCAACCTTTACTCTTTATCACTGATTTTAAGCAATTCATTGTGATATGTATACTTTATATTTTTGTGTTTGTATTCACTGAAATTTTTTGACATGCCAGATCACAGTTTTCATCAAACTTTGAAGTAAATTCCCATTAACTGAAAAATATGTATATATATTTACACATATATTTGTCATCCTCACTTAATTTTGGCGGTATCAGTTATGCATGTTTTGGCCACGTGAAGTTTTATTAAACTACATTGACTTTTTTTTCAGAATATTTTATCCCTGTTTCATTGGATAGTGTAGTTAGCTGTGTCTTCAATACACTATTCCTGCAGTCTCAGTTCAGTTCAGTTCAGTCGCTCTGTCATGTCTTGACTCTTTGGGACCCCAAGGACTACGCATGCCAGGCTTCCCTGTCCATCACCAACTCCCGGAGTTTACTCAAACTCACGTCCATTGAGTCAGTGATGCCATCCAACCATCTCATCCTCTGCTGTCCCCTTCTCCTCCTGCCTTCAATCTTTCCCAGCATCAGGGTCTTTTCAAATGAATCAGCTCTTCACATCAGGTGGACAAAGTATTGGAGTTTCAGCTTCAGCATCTGTCCTTCCAACGAATATTCAGGATTAATGTTCATCTCCTAATGTTCTTGACTACTAATTCTATGATCTGTGTCATTTCTGGTTTCTTCTTAATGGGTTGTTTTTTTTCTTGCTTCTTTGTAAGCATACCTGATAGTTTTTTTTTTTTTTTTTTATCAAATGTCAGACATTGTAAAGTTTACCTTTTTGGGTGCTAAGTTTGGGGAGATGGTATGTTTTGTAAATATTATTTTCTGTATCCTGAAACCACAGCTAAGTTACTAGGAATCAGTTTGATCCTTGGAGTCTTGGTTTTAGGATTTGTGAGGCAAGACCAATGCACCATTAAGTCTGGAGTTAATTTTTATCCCATGGTAATGAAGCAATCCTATCACTCTGACTCATACCACATTCTTTATGAGGTATTCCACTCAGGCTATTAGAAACAGGCACTATTCTTGGCCCTGTTTGATCTCCAGGCACTATTTTTTTTCCCCCATGGTTCTCTGAGAACTTAGGTAGTTTGCTCATCCTGTGTGCTGATTAGTGCTGAAATGAAAACCCAAGGCAGTTCCTCTGTAGATGTTTGATGTATTTCCTCTGAGACCTCTCCTCCCCCTAAGACTCTCCCCTGTGAATTCCTGGCCACCTTGTCCTCCCAGGACATCCAAGTTCATGTCCTGAGAGTCTAGACTCTGGATTGCCACTGTCTGCACTATGTCCTGAAAACTATCCACAGTAAGTGAGCTGCAAAACAGGGACTAATCTCACTTATTTACCCTCTTTTAGGAGTTGCAATCCTTCAATCCCTGATATCAACTGTCTTGTGAACTAAATTCTTAAGTTCAATTTATTTTTTAATCTTTTAAAAAATTATTTTATTGACGTATAGTTGATTTGCAATGTTTCAGGCGTATAGTAAAGTGATTCAGTGTTGGTGGTGATTTAGTCACTAAGTCATGTCTGACTCTTTGTGATCCCCATGAACTGGAGCCCACCAGGCTCCTCTGTCCATGAGATTCCCCAGGCAAGAATATTGGAGTGTGTTGTCATTTCTTTCTTTGGGGGAAGTTCCCAACCCAGAAATCGAACCCAGGTCTCCTGCATTGCAGATGAATTCTTTACCTTTATCACCTGAGCCACCAAAGAAGCATATATATATATTCTTTTTCAAATTCTTTTCCATCATAAGTTATTATAAGATATGGACTATACTTCCCTGTACTGTACAGTAGGTCCTTATCAGTTGCTTTACCTTTCAAGGCACAAGGATAAATCTGATCCCTGTTTCTCCATCTTGATCAGGACAGAACATCAACCCTTAAGCTCACTTTTAATAGATTTTTGTGAAATTTTAAGAAAACTACTGATTACAGACACTCCGAAGATTCAAAAAATCTAAACAACATGAAAAATACCCACTCATGATAGATATTCCCATATGCTAGCAACTAAGAAAACAGAACTAGAAGCAAAATACCTCCTAAATATTTGGGGAAGAAGCATAATGAATAATGAAAAGCAGAATAAGTCTTGGAAAACCAAACTTAAGAAGACCAGATTACTAGAGTTCGCAAGGGAAGGGTTATATAACTAGGTGAGTGAGAAGGAAACACTGGGATTTTGAGCAGGCACCATTAGTGGTTTTCTTTGCACACATGGGCGCCAGATTCACCATGGTTAGTTGGTTTCTGCTATTGTACTGAGTCCTTCAATGGGTTGATGGCTTTACTGGCATTCTGCTACCACACTGGGACTCAGGCTACATTGGACAACTGGCCCAGACAGCTGCAGCCATGGTTGACAGGTAACTGAAGCAAGGAATTGTGTGTGTGGTCCAGTTGTTTTCCCTTCCCTGTTGAATGGGAAAATGTCCAACTCTTGTGAAACAATGTGAAAGCCTTGTCCAACTCTTGTGACCCCATGGACTATACAGTCCATGGAAATCTCCAGGCCAGAATACTGGAGTGGGTAGCTGTTTCCTTCTCCAGGGGTTCTTCCCAACCCAGGGTCTGAACCCAGGAATTGAACCCAGGTCTCCCGCATTGCAGGCAAATTCTTTACCAGCTGAGCCACCAGGGGAGCCCTAGAATACTGGAGTGGGTAGCCTATCCTTTCTCCAGCAGATCTTCCTGACCTAGGAGTCAAACTGGGATCTCCTGTGTTGCAGGCAGATTCTTTAGCAGCTGAGCTACACTTGCTGTTAAATGTTACTGAAACACACACTGCACTCAGTTAACTGGTAACTGTCTGTAGATAACAAAGCACTTTACTGTCTATTATCAGTTTTATTCTACTTTCTTCAATCCACTGTCTTGTGGAAACATCCTAATTTTTGTGTGAATCAGGTTGTTTTTCTCTAATAATACTTCAGATTATAACCATTTGATTATTTATTCCACAAATATCCATTAGATATCTAATTTCTTGCTATTTTAATTATGACTGATTTTGCTAATACCAGTCTTTGATAACTTGGAATGTAACTAGTTCTGCTACTTTCTTCTTATCCTTGTAGAGGTGATGTAGTCAGTGTGAAAAACATTTGTTATAACAAGGTTGATTATGTCTTTATTTCATGTTGAAAAGACAAAGAGATCTTTCAGTCTGAAATCAACTCTATTACCACAATGACTGAACAGAAAAGAATGGGAAATTTTCATCATTTTTAAAGTAAGATGAACACTTTACTTACCTAGAAAAACATTTCATCTAGAGACAGTCATTGTGTCATAAATTTATCTACTTTGTTAGAGATGAATATTTTAAGCTTTTTAAAATCTGTCTCCCATATTCTGTGCTTTAACTCTCTATTCTAGCTTCCCTTCATCAATACATTTGATATTATGGGTTTCCATATGTTTTATCAAAGTGTTGTATTTAATAGATATATATCCACTGGATCTAATATAACATAAATGTTACATAGGAGTCAGTCTTATGATGATGACTTTATCTTATGTTTAAGGTACATTTATTTCCTCAGTTTCATCATTTTAGTTCACATTTCTTTTTTATTTTTGTTTATTGCCTAATAACACTTCTTAGTTTAGACTGAGAATCATCAAAATTACATGATTTTTCTTCTCAACATAGGCCTAGAGAATGGTTTGCTCAATTTCTGGAAAGGTTTCATTGTTATGCTGGGAAAGTGTCTGGTAAATAGGGAAATTCCATCAACTTTACAAAGAGCATCTATAAAAACCCTACAATTTACATTATACTTAAGTTGAAAGATTGAATGCTTTCTAAGATTGAGAATAAGACAAAGAAGCCCACACTTACCATTTTTTTTCAACATGGTTTTGGAAGTTTTAACCAATAAAGAAGAAAAGAAAACATAAAGTATACAGATTGGAAAGGAAAAAACTAAAACTGCCCTGATTTGTAGATGGCTTGGTTGACTGCGTAGAAAATCTCAAGAAATGTACTACCCCCCCCTCCAAACACCCTCAGACCTCCTATAACCTATGAATTAGTTCAACAAAGATGTAGAAGAGAAGGTTGACACATAAAAATCGATTGCATTTCTATATAACAATGAACATGTAAAAACTGAAAAGTATAAATCCATCCACAATTCTTCAAAAAGTTACATATGTAGGTATGAAACTAATAAAATACATACAGAATTTGTGTGCTGAATGCTGTGCAATGTTGAGGAAAAAATTTGAAAGATCTAAAGAAATGAAGGACATACCATGTTCATGGATTGGAAGAGACATAGTAAAGATGTCAGTTCTCCACAAACTGATATAGAAGAAAACGATTTTGAAAAAGAAGAGGAAATTTTGAGGAATCAATTACTTGATTTCAAAACTTATTAAATAGTAGCAGTAACCATGAGTCTGTGGTACTGGTGGAAGGATAGACACATGGATCGAGTGAATGGAAAAAAGTATCCAAAACTCAAGTGCACTAAATTGATTTCAGTAAAGGTGATACAGCAATTAAAAGGAGACAGGATAGCCTTTTCAACAAATGGTACTGTAATTTGCCATTTCTGGGCCAAAAAGTGAAAAAAATTCTTACCTCAGTTTTACAGCTTATACACAGTTTAATTCAAAGTGAATTGTGTAATTAAATGTAAAACTATAAAACTTTCAGGAGAAAGTAGGAGAAATTCTTCAGAATTTGGGGTTAAGGCAAGATTTGTCCAACTTCACACAGAAAAGTGTGTTAGTCACTCAGTCGTGTCTGTCTCTTTGCAATCCCATGGACTCTGTAGCCTGCCAGGCTCCCCTGTCCATGAAATTCTCCGGGGAAGAATACCAGAGTGGGTTGCCACTTCCTTCTCCAGAGGATCCTCCTGACCCAGGAATTGAATTCAGGCCTCCTGAACTGCAAGCAGATTCTTTACCATCTGAGCCACACAGAAACATGGTTCATAAAATAAAAAACTGGAAAATTGAACTTCATCAAAAGTTAACTGTGCTCTATAAAAAAATAAAAATTCAAACTACAAAATGGGTGAAAATATTTGCAAATGACATATGAAAAGGGACTTGTATCTAGAACATATAAAGAGCTCTCCAAACTTTTAAAAAGATAAACAACCCAATTAGAAAATGGGAAAATACATGAAGATGCATTTCAGTGATGAAGATGGCAGATAAGCACACAAAGAAATGTTCAATATCATTAGTCATTAGAGAAATGTAAGTTAAAGCAAAAGTAAAAAGTACTACATAAAATAAGAATGGCTAAAATAAAAAATTGTATCACCTAAAAGCTTGTAAGAATGCAGAGAAGCTTGCTTACTGGTACACTTTTGCAGAGAGCTTTGTAAAATGGTACAACCACACTTGAAAATAGTCTGACAGCATCATGAAAAAGAATAAACATGCAATTCTCATGTGACCCACAAATTACACTCCTAAGCTTTTTTCCCAGAAAAGTGAAGATTTCTGTCCACACAAAAACCTGTACATGAATATTTTAGTAATTCTATTTGTAAAATCCAAAGCTGTAAATAACCCAGAGGACCTTCATTGGGTGAATGGTTAAACAAACTGGTACATCTGTACCATGGAGTTTTATTCAACATTCAAAAAAAGTATGAAGTTTTGATATCTCCAAGAAGCTGGATGAATTTCAAGGGAATTCTATTGAGTGCAAAAAGCCAGTGCAAAGCCTGGATACTGTATGATTCCATATATATAGTATTTTTATCAGTGGTAGTAGTTAAGGATGCTTGTGGTGATGGAAAATGTCCATGTCTTGGCTGAATCAATTTCAGTATTGAGCTTGTGACATTGTACTTAGATTTTCAAGATATTATCATGAGGGAAAACTGATTAAAGGACATTATTTCTTACAACTGCAGGGGGATCTACAGTATCTCAAAATAAAATGTTCAGTAAAATGAATTAAAAATAAATTGTTTTTTCTAAAATCAAGGGGAAAATAAAATTAGCCTATTTAAAAATTAAACCAGTTAAGAAAGATTTATAAAAATAGGTGTTTTATTTCCATTATAAAAGTCAGTGAGAATCTAAATTATGTCAGAAAGGCTCAGAAAGCAGAAAAAACAGATCTATTATAGTTTTGCATGTAGAAAGAAAGCCTATAAAAGTTATAAAATATTGGAATGGTGGCTTGTTTTTTAAAAAAAATAAATGGAGCAAGTAGACAATTACTTTTGTGAATCATTTGAGAAAGGCTGCAGTTCCACTTAGCACTTGGGCTAAGGTGACCTCCTGGGACTCTCTTTAATTCTGTGAATTTTATGTCTAATAGCTTTCAATTTTGCTATAAAATAAAACATGAATGTCTAACGTAGTTAATCTTGGAAAAATACCAAACGACAAAAATGATGATTTTTGAAAGGGTTGACATGAAATACAAAAGAAGACCTTAAATCCGTAACCATAAATATAACATTGAAATGTAAAATATGTAATGGTTTTTTTCCAGAAAATAAGATTACTACTCTTAAAGTTTCCTGTAAAATATTCACTTTTCCTGACAATACATTTTATTTAGAAAAATTTGCCTGCATTATAGAGATTTTGACTTAGACCTGTGGTGGCATGAATATAAAAATAGATAACAAAAAGAGTGTCTTTGTTCCCAAAGATTTCACTACATATTAGTAACTTATTATAAAAGAAGATAGAAGGAAATAAGTGCTAAATGCTGCTTGAAAAAACAAACCAATATGCACTTTAAAGACAAAAAAGGAGCTATGCATTTGTGTTATTTCCTTTACTCACTGTCTTAGCCTATTCAAGCTGCTATACCAAAAATACCACAGACTGGGTAGCTTATTTATTTTTCAGTATTCCGAAGGCTGGCAGAACCAAAATCAAGGTTCTGGCAGATCAGAGCCCACGTCCTGGCCACAGAGGGTGGTCTCACTGTGTCCTCACACGTAGAAGAAGTAAGGGACAAGGCACCTCCCAGGGGTCTCTTCCGTAAGGGCACAAATCTCATTCATGAGGGCTCCACTCTCCTGAACTAATAACCTCCCAAATGTCCTACCTCCTAATGTCATTAAGGAATTAGATTTCAGCATATAAATTTGAGAAGGGAAGGACAGATAAAGCGTTCAGTCTATAGTACTTTCTTTCTCCAGGGAATACTGCTTCCCAAGAGTATTGGTCTCAGGCTCGCTTTATAAGGCACTCAACCTAAGAGTGACTCACTGAATCAATGCATTTGAGCAAACTCTAGGAGACAGGGAAGGACGGGAAGCCTGGCGTGCTGCAGTTCATGGGGTCACAAAGAGTCAAGTACAACTTAGCAACTGAACAATAACAACAACCACCTAAGAGAGGAACCAGAGAGATGTGTAATACATTCTAAAAGGGCAAGTTCCCTTGGGGGTGAATAACACAACATGTGAAAAGCCTATTGGTAGGTGAATTTGGAAAAATAGTTTACAGTTGTGTAAACTGATCCTATTTGTAATGCCAGTTGTCTTGCTGTTCACACTGTCTGAACTGTTCGCTGAATCCAGGGTGGGCAGGGCTTGAACGAAGAAGCTGGAAGAAGATACAAGGAGCCATAGGAGCTGCAGACATGTTTATTCTCTCCTCGCTGGTACAGGAGCCATCACACAGCCTCTCTCCTGGCTAACACATAATGTAGCCATGGCGGAGCCATAACATAACCTCACACAACATAACCATGATGCCGCTCCAGTGTAACCCCAGTACAGCAGCATCCAGAGCTTTCATGGTGAAGTGCATACAGGCAGACATACTGCATACAACCCCCATGGCTTGTATTTACAGGTGGAACTTGTGTGTCAAAAGTAGCCCATGTCCAAACGAATACCTCGTGATGTGCATGTGCAGTGTTATAAGTGATCTCAGCTGTTATATAGTCATTATTTACACAACATGGGGCAAGAGTGAGAGGCCATAGGGTGAGAAAGCATGACCATTACATCTTGGCTAATTTGCTCTTTCCCTGCACTCCACCCCGTCAGGGTCTCTCACCTCACAATCTACACACAATCCACCTTCCATGATATTCCCTTGGTGAGTAACACTGACCCTTGAACTTACATCTTGCAACAGCAGTAGGTGCTGCAGCAACAGTTACATTCCCCAACACACAGCAAAACCCAACACCAGGTATCACCTGGAACTCACATTGCAATCCTTGCCCTCATGGGGCTAGAAGAGCCACTCACCAATTGTGGAGTGCCTCTGTCTTCCATGGCCAAATCCAGTCCACCATTTGTCCTTGTGAAAGTGCAGGAAAGTCTCCACAGGGGAACCTCCACCCCTGTAGGGTTTTATTAAGGACCTGCAAAACCCCCACAGATGTTGGGCCCATCCCTTCAAAGAGGGGATTTTTTTGTGGCATACAGAGCCCACTCACAGGATTCCAAATGCTTTCATACTGTTCTAAATCTACAAGAGACTTAGAGGTTAGTAGCACATCACAGGACACAACCTTTACAGTTCACTGTTTTAAATCTAGAATACAGCTTAAATCTTTACAGTCTAAATCTATGTAATTTGGCTGCCATAGCCATCAATGTATGCACTAGGACCAGGAACCTGCTCTGGCTTGCCATAAGCAAGACTGCATTCGGCATCAGTGACAACCAGAGCCATTACTCTTTGTACATTAGCTAGTGACCAGTGAATTGCAAGTTCTACATGGGGCCTCCAGTCCCTGCTTGGGCTCTACAGGAGGGCACCTTGGTCTGAGTTCTATTCAAAGCAGAAAAGGGCATCATCAAAAGGAACATCCTTGGGCACCATGGAATCTTCTAACTGAACTGCCCGTATCTCTTGCTGTGGGTGCTTCCCAAATTTGGTAAACTGCTGCTCTAGTCTCAGTTGCCTCCATAGCTCTAGGAGCAGAGCATTGGGCTGTTTATCAATTTTATTTCTGTCAAATCCTGCTGCCAGAAAATCAGCCCACATTTGCATTGTTGTCAGCCGGGTGGGGTGACAGCTTGGGCCCCCTTCAGGGTCTTCACTTCACTTCACTTCTAATCCCATTTGCCTGCCACAGTCCCTCTATTTCTCCCAAGTGAGCCGCTATTGAGGTCAAGTCCTAGGTGGGGCGCCCCACATAGGGTGCAAAAATAGCAGCCAGGGATTCAAAAGAGGTAGACAGGGCATTGTTCAAAATGGCGTCTTGAATGCTGCCAGTAAAATGCTCGTCATCTGGGCCTTAAATACTTAGGTTAAACATCGACTGGTTCATACCCAGTTCTCTCACCACTTGGCACAAGTATGTCATTCACTCACAGTATCCAGGAACCCTCTCATATTTGACCACACATTGCAGATGGCAGCATTAATCCATTCCATGAGGGTGTTTTCTTGATTAGGTGCACCTTGAATGAGTTGCCCTAGTGTTCTGCAACCTTTGTCTCAACCAGAGGTGAGTGGTTATAGTGGTTATAGATGCCAATCATTCTATTCTGTCTCCAACTCATATGATACTGTCTAATCCTATGTCCCAAAGTCACAAAAGCCATCCTTCCGAGGGTTTCCCTTGTTTTTGCCGAAACCACATACCCAAGTCAATCAACTCTGCCTGAATATGTAATCAATACATCATGAAGTCAATCACATTGAGGGCCCCTTGAGGATGCCCCCACCCCAGGCCATAGGCTACCCATGCTTCACTTTCTGCTGCACAACGGTCCTCACTGCCAAGTGGGAACCTGCAGTCTCAGAACCTTAGCCTCATAATGTTCATCATCACCATCACTTAGCATCTTGCTGTCAGAGCTGCTGGGTTCTTCAAGCCATGGGGTTCTTGCTCTTATGCCAATATACATTGCTCTAGTTTTTCCAAGCTTCTCTGAATACTGTGCACCAGTGCAGCATAGTGCGGGGCGTGATCCATATTTACCTTCAAAGTAGTCCAGAAAATCCACCCTATGGTGCCAGCAGCAATCTGTGCCATCTTGTTTGGCAAATGGGAACTCATTGCCTGTAATGCTACGTCAGTGTTATCGGGTGATCCCCGAGTTGGAATTCCACCGAGCCTACTCCAAGAGGATCGTGGCCACAAGGTACCACCATTTGCTACATGGTGACCACTGGCTTCCTCCCTCCACTGGAGCCACAGGCTTTTCTACCTGCTGGGTATCCTGCCGACGAGTCCAATTGTCTCAGTGATCCTGTTCCTGATGCCAGTTGTCACACTGTTCACACTGTCTGCACTGTTCGCTGAACCCAAAGTAGACAAGGCTCTACCTAAGAGGCTAGAAAAAAAACACTAGGAGCCATAGGAACTGCAGACACGTTTATTCTCTCCCGTCTGGTGTGGCGGCCATAACGCAGCCCCTCTCTGGGCTGATGCAGCTGTCAAAGCACCAGCCACAACATAACCATAACGTAGCCATATTGGAGCCATCACATAACCTCACGTAACACAACCATGATGTTGCTCTAATGCACCCCAGTGCAGCAGCAGCCAGGGCTTTCATGGTGAAGCTCATATAGACATATTTCAAACAACCACCAAGGCTTTTCCAGGTGGAGCTGATATATCAAAAGTAGCCCGCGTCCAAGTTAAGTACCTGGTGACGTGCATGTGCAGGGCTATAAGTGATCTCAACTGTTACATAAACCTTGTGGCATACATACACAGGGCTATAAGTGATCTCAACTGTTCAGTTCAGTTCAGTCGCCCAGTTGTGTCCGACTCTTTGTGACCCCATGGACTGCAACATGCCAGGCTTCGCTGTCTATCACCAACTCCTAGAGCCTACTCAAACTCATGTCCAAACGGTTGGTGATGACATCCAACCATGTCATCCTCTGTTGTCCCCTTCTCCTCTCACCTTCAGTCTTTCCCAGAATCAGGGTCTTTTCCAATAAGTCAGTTCTTTGCATCAGGTGGCCAAATACTGTGGCCACATTAGAGTTTCAGCTCCAGAAGCATCAGTCCTTCCAGTGAATATTCAGGACTGATTTCCTTTAGGATGGACTGGTTGGATCTTCTTGCAGTCCAAGGGACTCTCAAGAGTCTTCTCCAACACCACAGTTCAAAAGTATCAATACTTTGGTGCTTAGGTTTCTTTATAGTACAACTCTCACATCCACACATGACCACTGGAAAAACCATAGCTTTGACTAGACGGACCTTTGTTGGTAAAGTAATGTCTCTGCGTTTTAATATGCTGTCTAGGTTGGTCATCGCTTTTCTTCCAAGGAGCAAAATCTTTTAATTTCATGGCTGCAGTCACTAGCTGCAGTGATTTTGGAGACCAAAAAAATAAAGTCAGCCATTGTTTCCATTGTTTCCACATCTATTTGCCATGAAGTGATGGGACTGGATGCCATGATCTTCGTTCTCTGAATGTTGAGCTTTAAGTCAATTTTTTCACTCTTCTCTTTCACTTTCAACAAGAGGCTCTTTAGCGCTTCTTCACTTTCTGCCTTAAGTGTGGTGTCATCTGTGCATCTGAGGCTATTGATATTTCTCCTGGCAATCTTGATTCCAGCTTCTGCTTCATCCAGCCCAACATTTTGCATGATGTACTCTGCATATAAGTTAAATAAGCAGGGTGACAATATACAGTCTTGACGTACTCCTCTCCTAATTTGGAACCAGTCTGTAGTTCCATGTCCATTTCTAACTGTTGCTTCTTGATCTGCATACAGATTTCTCAGGAGGCAGGTCAGTTGGTCTGGTATTTCCATCTCTTTCAGAATTTTCTAGTTTTTTGTGATACACACAGACAAAGGCTTTGGCATAGTCAATAAAGCAAAAGTAGATGATTTTTGGAACTCTCTTGCTTTTCGATGATCCAGCGGATGTTGGCAATTTGATCTCTGGTTCCTCTGCCTTTTCTAAATCCAGATTGAACATTTGGATGTTCACAGTTCACATACTGTTGAAGCCTGGCTTGGAGACTTTTGAGCATTATTTTGCTAGCGTGTGCAGCAAGAGTGAGAGGCCTTGGGGTGAGAGAGCCTGACCATGCCATCTTGCCTAATTTGCTCTTTCCCTACAAGTTGGACCTCAACTGCTTTGAAATTCATATGAAGGATCTAGGATGTATTTTTCTAAGCAGGCTTTTGATGAAGGTGGTGCTATTATGTCTTCAATAATTGGGAAAAATAAATGTGAAAGTTACATAAATGATAAAATCAAAAAGAGAAAGATTATGGGCAAAGGGGCAATTAATAGGGAATCCATTTAGATACTCTAGGTGGCAGTAAAGTAAAAAGGGCTCACATAGTCCATAATGACTTTTTCAGTTATGGCAGCTGATTTTAAAGTGGATTTTAGGACTTCTGTGGTGGTCCAGCATTTAAAAGTCCACCTTCCAATGCAGAGGGTGCAAGTTTGATCCCTGGTCAGGGAGTTAATATCCCACAGGCCTCATGGCCAAAAAAGCAGAACATAAAACAGAAACAATATTGTTTTTTTCAATGAAGACTTTAAAAATGGTTCACATTTAAAAAAAATCTTTAAAAAGTGGGTTTTAAGATGAAACCCTGGCTAGATGGAGGGTGGTGTATTTTTGGTGAAATAAGTATAGGGGACTGAAGAAAAACCCTGAGTCTTGATTCTGTGTGGGGAGCAGTTTGGCAAATCTATTTGTAGATATTAATAAGGAAGCCATGAAATAAAGAGGAAAATCTTCAGAATGGATGGGGTGGTGCTTGGTGAGAAAGCTGCTTTTGTAAATGCTGAAATTTAAGAAATTTGTGTATGAAAAATCAAATAAATGAGATGGAAAATTTATTATCTAGATATGTAGAAAGATATTGTGAAGAGATCAAATAGCTTATGAACATAGACAAAGTTCTTGCATTTGAAGTTATGAGGTGATTACAGATCTTTGACAATGGTTTTATGCATGGTAATAGTGGCTTAGATGATACAGACTCTGCCTGCAATGCAGGAGACCTGAGTTTGATCCCAGGCTCAGGAAGCTCCCCTGGAGAAGGGAATGGCTACCCACCCACTCCAGTATTCTTACCTGGAGAATCCCATGGACAGAGGAGCCTGGCAGACTGCAGCCCACGGAGTTGCAAAGAATTAGACACAACTGAGCCACTAACACTTCATTTTTCATTAGGGCAAAAACTTACTTTCATGATGCCAGTTGGGGCATTTAAGCTATTTTTCCATAGAGTTAGCAGTGAAAGTAAACAAAAATGATAAAAGTAAGAAAGTAAGATAAGTTTTAAGATTAGCTGTGACTTATACTTATCTATAGGGAAATGACCTGTGCAGATGCAGATAATTTATAGCACCAAAAACATCTCACATTTTAAAAACTAGTACTACTAAGACAATGTGGCTGTATTTACTTTTTTAATATGTCAAATGTTTGTAAATATCTACACTGACAGCAGATTGATAATTTTATAATAACTTCAAATGTGAGTCTTGTTCATGTTCAGTATCTGCCCTTAACCTTCATTTCCATAAGAATCTAGACAAGATAAATGTAAGAAAACACAAATATCTAGCCAAATTTCATTCTGTAAAGATCACTATGCAGTGTCTCCCCAGGTTGACATGAATTATTTCCCTATATTCCTCTCATTAGTATGAATATTATTAGTTTGTTGAATTTAGCTAATGAGAAATTTCATCCACACTGAAGGGAACAGGAAGTAATATCTGACACCAAAATCAAAATGGTCTCCAGCAGATAAGCTTTGATTACCAAGTCCTAAAAGAGTTATTTTTTTTCCTTTCACTTATATTATTATTTCAGTCATCATTAACTGATACTAAGATTTTCTTTTTCTTTTTGATTAGAGAATGATTGCTTTATAATGCTGTGTTGGTTTCCACTGTACAATAATGCATATAAGTCATAAGTACATATATATATATGTATGCTGTAATGTGCTTAGTAGCTCAGTCATGTCTGACTCTTTGGAACCCCAGAGACTGTAGCCCACCAGGCTCCTCTGTCCCTGGGGATTCTCTAGGCAAGAATACTGGAGTGGGTGGCCATTCCCTCCTCCAGGGTTTCTTCCCAACCCAGGGATCGAACCCAAGTCTCCTGCATTGCATTGCAGGCAGATTCTTTACCATCTGAATCATCAGGGAAGCCCAAGAATACTGGATTGAGTAGCCTGTCCCTTCTCCACGGGATCTTCCTGACCCAGGAATCAACCCGGGGTCTCCTACATTACAGGCAGATTCTTCCCTGGTAGCTCAGCTGATAAAGAATCTGCCTGCAATAAAGGAGACCCCATCTGAAGATAAATAGATATATCCCCTCCCTCTTGAACCTCCCTCCCACCTTCACCCCACCCCCACCCACCCCCAAACTATCCTTCTAGATCATCACAGAGCACCAGGTTGAAATCCTTGTGTAATACTGCAGCTTCCCACTAGCTATCTATTTTAAACACTGTAGTGTATGTATATATCAATGCTACTCTCTCAATTCATCCCATTTCTCCTTCCCTCACTGTGTCCACAAGTCTCTAAGTCTCCATTCTCTAAGTCTGTTGTCTGTCTCTGCCCTGCAAATGGGTTCATCAATACCATTTCTAGATTCCATATATAATACACAATAGAGATTTTCTTTAAGTATAAATCATGCTGTCCTTCTACTCTAAACTTTTCAAGGCCTTTCCATTGCATTTAAGATAAAACTTCCAAATGCTAATTGCATCCTACACAGCCCTGTAGGGTCCTCAGACTTTCTCTTAAGCATCATCTCCCCAGGCTCAGAGTCCTTCCTGATGTTCCTATAAGACATGGTCTTCCTTATTTCAGGGACTTTAAGCAGGCTAGGACTGCTGTCTGAAACTATATTTTATCTGCAGTTCAGCTGCATCATATCCCTGGAGTGTCAGTTTCAGTTTTGCTTTTTCAAGGAAATTTCTTCATCTAAATTCTCTTTTAATTATCTCTTATACAATGCTCCAATTTTTCTTCTTAGTTCACTTTCATAATTTTCAAATATATATTTGTCTCTGTGGATGTTTGGTGAACATTACTCCCAATTTTAGGAAATAATAAGCAATGACCTCATTATATCCTCAATGCATATCATAGGGCTTGATATTAAATGATAATCACAAGATATTTGTGAAATAAATGGATTCTTAGAATGAGGATCTTAAGTAGAATCAGCATCATATGTATATGAACTTCCATGTTTATATATTCGTGTGCATGCACACACACATACACATATATCTGTGATAAGGACTGTACCCAAAGGAAACAGTCATGGTCATTTTTTAAAGCTATGATTCCTCTGTGAATCATTATGAATGATTACTTATCATGGCTATGAGAAGGCTATGCAAGTGTCATGGGCTTTGGAAGGCTTAGCTCATGTCTAAACTTACTTCCCATCCTATCAGAGAGTAGAGTGTTTTTCAGAAGAAAACCAGACAGAGGGGAGCAGAAAAGTTAAAGTCATAGAGGAAAGAATGAGAATTGTGTCTGATAGGGCAAAACATACGCTTTTCTTCTCCTGTTGAATACTGTTCCAGAAGTACAAGGCTCTTCTATTTCCACTGTCAGGATGACTCATCAAAGAATGATGGAGTCACACAGAACAAGTGTTGAAATGAGCAGTTATTGCCTACTATGGAACTACTCACAGAATAAAGTGACATTTTAACTTCTTAAAAATAAACACAAAAAATACGGAGACAAATCAAGTGGATGTACCAAAACTGAATTGAATTCAAACAGGAAAGAAATATCTACTTTTGGACCTACCTTGGTTACATGTGGGTAGTTTCAATCTCTTCATTCCTTCGTTTTCTCACCTGCCTAAAATAATGACAGTCATTTTAATAATAACAATTTCATAGGAAATGGTGAGGCTTTAATATTGCATTTGCAGATTCCCTTAGGAAAGACTGAATGAGAATGGTTTTCAAGGTGATACAGACATTGAAACATCACAGGGTTTTTAGAACCACAGAAAGAACAATAAGTGAGAGGTAAATACCCAAATTGGGAAGTAGCACTCCTGCAGAGCTGAAAGACAAATTCTCACAGAAAAAGAAATGTATGAGAGGAAGATAAGACAGAATAACGTGAACTGATTACAAGTGGTGAATGACTTAAAAATTAGGTTAAGAAGAATGATTGAAACTTATTGTATCCTCAGCAATGCCCTACTGGCTCAGACAAACACCATTGCCCTCAAGCAGCTTATGATGTGTCTTCAGGGAGAGGGATGCAAAAGTATGTTTAAATTCAAAGCTGGTACTTGCATGAACAACACATTGTGTGTATAACATATGGATATGTAACAGCAGAGTGAGATTATACTTCTGTAGACGCAATGAAAGGGTCTGAAAAAAAAAACTGGGTCTTGATTTTCTCTAGATAATAGACAGGAAATTTTCAGGAAATGGTAAATGAAGCAATAGGTATAAAAAAGCAATTGATGTGTGAGGAAAAACAGAATTTGTGTCTTCAGAGTGCTCTTTCTCAGAATCATATCTTACACGACTATCAAAAATCTACTGCTTAAAATAGATGATAGAAAACCTCATTTCCACCCAAAGCACAGAGCTGATTTCTATGTGTTGTTAAATTTCAGTGCTGTAAGATTCTGTTTTTCTGTGCATTACGGGTACAATAGTTAACATTACACAGTTAATTGGTAATAATAGTCTGTTTCAAACATATGAAGACTCATTATGTAGATGAATTCGAACATCTGTTTCCCCAGAAGATAATAAATAAGGGAGCAAAAAGTAATCAGAAGTGTTTAGGTTTATAACACAAAGTGGGACAGCACACCCACGGCGATTTTAAGAATTTCTCTTATAACTTAGGGAAGGAAGAAATGCATTTTCTCTCTGAGAATAAGTCCAAGCTGGGATAATTTGATAGCAAGTTATGAACCTGTTAGGAAAAAAATTTATCATCTTAGGTGCAACTGATATATAATGAAGATTGTTATGATAATTTTGTGTATATAATTTTTAATATTTTATTCCCTCATAGCTCAGGTGGCAAAGAATCTGCCTGCAATGCAGGAGACCCCGGTTTGATTCCTGGGTTGGGAAGATCTCCTGGAGAAGGGAAAGGCTACTCACTCCAGTATTCTGGCCTGGAGAATTCCATGGACTGTATAGTCCATGGGGTTGCAAAGAGTCAGACATGATTGAGCGACTTTCACTTTCATAGTTGATTTACAACGTTCGGTTAAGAAAGGCAGTCCCAAGATGGTGGAGGAACAGGATGGGGAGACCACTTTCTCCCCCAGAAATTCATCAAAAGATCATTTTAATGTGGAGCAGCTTCCACAAAACAACTTCTGAACACTGGCTGAAGACACTAGATACCCAGAAAGGCAGCCCAATCTCTTTGAAAGAAGGTAGGACAAAATATAAAAGATGAAACCAGAGACAAAGGATTTAGGGATGGAGACCCGTCCTGTGAAGGGAGTCCTGAAGGAGGAAAAGTTTCCACACAATAGGAAACCTTCTCACAGGAGGGTCAGTGTGGAGTTTTGGCATCTGAGAGGGCTATTGCCCTCTCAGAAAATCAGAAATCAGAAAAAAAAAAAAAAAAAAAAGCCACAGAATACAATGTTGTGTTAATTTCTACTGTACAGTAAAGTGAATCAATTATATATATATGTGCATATATATGTATACACACATTCTTTTTTACATTCCCTTCTAAGATGGTTTATCACAGGATATTGAATATAGTTCCCTGTGCTATACAATAGGACCTTGTTGTTTATCCATCCTCTATATAACAGTTTGCATCTACTAATCCCAAAGTCCCAATTTAATCCTCTCCCACCACCTCTCCTCCTTGACAGTTGTTCAGTTCAGTTGCTCACTCGTGTCCGACTCTTTGCGACCCCATGGACTGCAGCACGCCAAGCTTCCCTGTCCATCATCAACTCCTGGAGCTTGCTCAAACTCATGTCCTTCAAGTCGGTGATGCCATCCATCCAACCATCTCATCCTCTGTCATCCCCTCTCCTCTTGCCTTAATCTTTCCCAGCATCAAGGTCTTTTCCAATGAGTCAGTTCTTTGCATCAGGTAGCCAAAGTACTGGCGCTTCAGCTTCAGCATCAGTCCTTCCAATGAATATTCAGGACTGATTTCCTTTGGAATGGACTGGTTGGATCTCCTTGCAGTCTAAGGGACTTTCAAGAGTCTTCTCCAATACCACAGTTCAAAAGCATCAGTTCTTCAGTGCTTAGCTTTCTTTATGGTTCAACTCTCCCCCTTGACAACCACAAGTCTATTTTCTATTTCTATGAGTCTGTTTCTGTTTTGAAGATGCTTGCTTGTGTCATAGTTTAGATTTCACATATAAATGATATATTGTGGTATTTATATTTCTTTTTCTATAAAAGTCAGTTTTTAATATCATGTACTTTGTTAAGATAGGTCTAAGGATCTCCCAGTTTTAATGCAGGCTAACTAAATTCCTAATTAGCCACGAGATTTTTTCTTCACCAGAGCTGTAATTATTGTACTATAACTAGATTTAGATATGTAACGTTGATTTTGTTGTTATTTAGTTGCTTAGTCATGTCTGAGTCTTTTGCAACCAAATGGACTCTAGACCACCAACTCCTCGGCCCATGGTATTTCCCAGGCAAGAATATTGGAGTGGGATGCCATTTCCTTCTCCACACATGGATCAAACCCATGTCTTCTCCATTGGCAGGTGGATTCTTTACCACTGAGTCACTAGGGAAACCCATAATATTGATTTTGTTGTTTTTGTTTAGTCACTAAGTCATGTACAACTCTTTGTGACCCCATGGACTGTAGCTGGCCAGATCCCTCCATCCATGAGATTTTCCAGGCAAGTACTGGAGTGAATTGCCATTTCCTTCTTCAGGGGATTTTCCCTACCCAGGGATTGAACCTGTGTCTCTTGGATCTCCTACATTAGCTGATAGATTCTTGTGTTACTATCAGTCTGCTTATAATTTGATATCAGATCAGGCAAAAAAGTTTCAACTAATTGTTTTCTAGAAAGAATTCTAAAAAAAGTTTAGATGTTCTAGATTATACCATAGAACAGGAGTAGGGAACATTTTAGATATGAAAAATCATCACAGTAGAGAAGATACAAATAATTAAATGGCAGTGGTCCAAGAAGATAATGAGAGAACATTTTCATGTAAAATAAATTGATGGGTTTGAAAGTACTAATATAAAAACCCTTAGTACTAGTAGATTATTTTTCAAATTTGCTTAAGAAAATACCTCCAAACTCCTTTAGGGTTAAGCTTTTGATGGCATGGCCTTTTTATTCTGTAACATAATGTGAGGTCTTCATGCTTCAGAATGTTCTGAGATTATGCTCTAATGAGTGCTAGTATTACTCTTTTCAGTGTTTCTCAAATGTGTTCTGAGATCCAGTAGCTTTAGAATCACTCAGGGTATTTACATAAAATTCAAATTTCTGGATCCCATTCAAACATTACAGAATCAGGATGTCTGTACTTTGGCCCAGTTGATTTTATTTTAACAAGTGCTTTAGGTGATTGTATAGTGTATAGTGTATAGGGTAAAGTGTCTGCCTTCAATGTCAGAGACCCGGGTTTGATCCCTGGGTAGGGAAGATCCCCTGGAGAAGAAAATGGCAACCCACTCCAGTACCCTTGTCTGGAAAATCCCATAGATGTAGAATCATGGTAGGCTACAGTCCATACGGTCGCAAAGGGTCAGACATGACTGAGAGATTTCACTTTCACTTTCACTTTAGGTGATTGTATAAAAGTTAATAGTTTGAGACCTGTTGGGTTAATTTAATCAACTTCCTTTCAAA
The DNA here is from genome assembly GCF_033118175.1 of Dama dama. Classification (NCBI taxonomy): domain Eukaryota; kingdom Metazoa; phylum Chordata; class Mammalia; order Artiodactyla; family Cervidae; genus Dama; species Dama dama. The sequence continues at coordinate 30,529,739 of NC_083685.1, forward strand.
TGGATCATTTTTATTTGATCTGTTATAACTCGACTATCAAGTGTTTGTTTAAACAGATAGTCTAATTCCTGGTCAGTGCTAGATAATTAAGTACTCACTTTGAACTTCAATATATTGAATTATTTCTGTCAGAGAAGATAACAGACTCTCAGGCCATCTTACAGTGAGTAGGGATCCTTTACTATAAAGGCAGATGATCTTTCCTAGAAAAAATATGTAGTATTTCTTCCAAAAAATGTATGCTGTCTTTAAGTCTCAGTCTACTGATAATTTGTATTTCCAAGTTCATATCAGTTAGACTAAAACAGTGTTCCATTTCTCTGACTTGACCTTGAACATTTCCTGACACACTCAGATCCCCGTCAGTCTCTGCTGTGCCCTGAGAGCTGTTTCTCCTTGCCTCTGCATGACATGCCCATGTTCTCGCTGTGACTTCCTGTGATATTTCCTCCCATGCTGCAATTTTCCCCAGGTGCCACATGAGGGATAATATCGCTTGCTAACAATCCCTGCTGCCAAAGGACAAGAGGACTGCCTGATACTTGTACATCATTTCTGTGATTGCCAAAGACATTGCCTCAGTGCTGGGTGCATTGCACTCTCCTCATCCCAAAGAAGAGACAGTGAAGAAAAACAAACTTGATGCCTACTGAGCCTTATTTTAGTCCTCTAGTGTGGAGCAGCTAGGCTAGGACTGTTTGTTGGATTCAGCTTTATGTGGGATATTATTGTTTCCTTCTGATGTTACTGAAGCTGTCAATCATGCTGTCACTCTTCCTCAGAGATTTCCATCCCCTCTGTCAGGACACTGTGACTCTACATGTTTAACAACAGATATTTCATGAGTGCCATGAGTTTTCTTTTCAAATGTTTATCACATTTGTAGAGGTATAATTTGTACATGCTAAAACTCATCAGTTTCAAGCACATAATTTTATTAGTTGTCTAATTTACATAAGAATCATTATAGATAGTACAGAAGTAAGGAGAATGCATCTGAGAATATACACCAGCCAAGAGAATATGAAAATTTAAGCTCTAGTAGCAATCTCTGAGAGAACTAAAGTCTAGAGTTCCTCCTTAAAGAGAGAAGAAAATGATTCAGATTTGAAAGACAATTTAAAGGCTCAAGAGTCCCCCCAAAATACCAAAGAAAGCCTCCAAGAACAGCAAGACATTAACCAAATAACTCTTCACACTGTACAAGAAAAGTATGCTCCAAAAGAGCTATAAAATATATATATTTTTTGAAAGAATGCAAATAATCACTATATCAGGCTTTTAAATGAAGACCAGAATCTAAAGGCAGTGGAGCAATACTTAGAAAATGCTAAGAAAAAAAAGTAACATTCAAAAAATATTCAAGAGACATTTACCCTGTTCATAAGCAACAGCAGCAGAAACCCTTTCATTGATTGCAAAACATTCCTCTCATCTCCACAGCAGTCCTCCAACATTAGTATCAGAATCATGATATAGAACTTCTTCATCCCTCACAAATTTTCCTTGTGTATTTTAACAATCAATCCCTTTCTCCCACCGTTGGTCACTGGCAACCTCTGGTCAGTTTTCTCTCATTAAATTTTTGCCTTTTCTAGAACTTGATATAAATGAAATCACAGTACTTGTAGACTTGAAATTTTGTCCAGAAATTCTTTGACAATTTTCCCTTCAAATGGGGATGCTTAATTCATCTACTTCAGTGTGGGTTGAATTTACTAACCAGATTTTAATGAAAGCTGTGGAATTGTGCTATATGACTTCTGAGGTTAGGTAACAAGAAGGTTAGCTTCTGCTTGTCTTCCTATCTCTCCAGATCTTTCTCCCCAGGGGAAACTAGATAGCAGGATGTGAGGACACTCAAGCAGCCAGTGGAAAGACTCAGTCATGAGGGAGAAACATGGTATTATGTGGAGATTGGAAGAGGATCCTGTCAAAAGAATGGAGGATTTGAAGCCTCCTGCAAATAGTTACAAATAGGATAAAGGTACATGTTTTATCCTATTTGTTCCTTTCTTGCAAGACAACAAGTTAGCCTGCCACAGTTTCCTAGTTCCTGGCAAAAAACAGGAGACTCATGGGTGGGAGACAACATTCTGTGTCACTCACTCCAACAGCAATGACCGGAACATCGGCACTGGTCCTGTTTCCTGAGCTTCAATGGCCATGGGGCCCCAGTGCTGGAGCACAGAGTAGATCTTGTCATGGGCAAGTGATCCCAAATTTAAGAAACTTTAGTGCTTCATAATAGATTTTTTCAACCCATTTGCTTTGACCTCATCTTGATACCCAATTAAGATGGGTTTCTTGTAACATATAGTTTAGTCTTAACAATTACCTATGACAGTCTTTGGTTTTTACTTTGAGTGTTTAAGCCAGTTTGTTGTAATTATTCCTATGGTTGGGTTAGAACTGTTTGCTAATTTTTCTATTCATTTCATTTGCTTTCTGCTCTATTTTTCTTCTCTTTTTGCCATCATATGCGTTAATTGACTTTTCAATTATTCATCCTTTTCTCTACTATTTGATTCTCTCTACCCCAGGTTTATCTCTCTAATCAGCCTCTTGTAGGTTCAACCCCTGGATCAGGCAGACTACCTGGAGAAGGAAGTGGCAACCCACTCCTGTGTTCTTGCCTGGAAAATCTCAAGGACGGAGGAGCCTGGCAGGCTATAGTCCGTGGGGTTGCAAAGAGTTGGACATGATGGTGTGACTGAGCACATTAGAAAAAGACAGTTCAGTATTTAAATAAAATACACTGACCTCTCTACTTGGACTAATACTAAATGAACAAATATATAGATGGAAAAAAGCTATGCTTTCTATTTTCTTAGGGAGAAATAAAATATATATGAAAATCATTTATTAAAAATTATTAAATAACAGAATTTGGGTTTATTATGGTAGACACTATTCACACTTATTATGCGCATCCTTATTATGCTTCTCTATATTTATAATATATGTCTTGTTCATTTGGCAAAGGCTACTTAACTAGCAACCACATGATATGGTTCAACTGAACCATAAAATTTGCAATAATCTAGTCAGTCTGCCAAGCCTACACGTTACCATTCCGATATGAATCATAACTTCAGACTTGAAACTAAACTAACCTGGGCCACCAAATCCCACAATAATGTTTCATTAGGTATTGAATAATACGTAAGGGCAGAACCCCTTACCTTAAGAGTGCTTCTATATCTCTCTCGCTCTCTCTCTCTCTCTCTCTGTATATATATATATATATATATATATATATATATATATATATAAAATCAGCATACCTCAACAGCAGAGGATACCCTGAAGGTAGGAAATCCAGCTCAAAACAAATGTATTTAATGAGTAACCATAAAAATTCTTTCATTTTTGGTTTAGCACAGACATATTTTATAGTATAAACTTTACAACAGAAATTCCATATTTTCTCACAAATGTGATTAAAATTAATAATACTGGAAGGACTTGCTATTTTAATATATTCCCAAGTTTGTAGAACTTCAGCCAAACATGGCCATTTGGCCTAATTTGAGGAGAATGAACATTGTCAAAAGTTGTCCCCTATTTCTAGGTAGCTGTGTGACTTTGGGCTATTTATTCATTATGTATGAGTCTCACATTTTTCAATGGACAAAGACAAATGTTCTTACTTTACAATAATATTGTGAATAGTGCACTAAATTGCAGTTGATTCAAGTGTAGTTTTCAAAAAAGTAAAATTATGACTCAAGTAAAAATAAAATGAACTCATCAAAGATTTTATTTGGCTTATTAATTATAAGAAAGATATTATGACCAGTGAGCATTGATAATTAGGTGTTTGTTGACAAATGAATGTTGGGAGTCCTGGTTTAGATATAAAACTGACTAATATCTGATAGTAACATCAACTGTAATGTCTGGAATGATCAGTTTCACCGGAAAGAAATTGTTTGCATATTGAACAGAAAAATCTACGTGTTAACTTCTGCCTTGATAGATTTTTTAAATTGACATGTCAATAGAGAGTTAGGCTCAGCAGATGCTATGGAAATCAACAGGTAATATCTTCTTTCTGTTTCTAGTGTTCAGGTAAGTTGAGTAAATGAGAATTGCGGAAGTTACTACGTTAATAAAATTAACATAGATGTCATTTTTTAAATGGTGAGGGAGAAAATGTAAACATAGTGTTCTAAAAATTAAATTCTTACTATTATCAGGCAACTAATATGAACTTTAATTTTCACTGCAACTCTGAGAGGTATTTTTAAGATTTTCAGTAGTGTTCAGATAATGAAATTGGGCTGAGAATATCAGTTATATTAAAAAGAATATATAATACATTATAAAGCAATTATAATCAAGTAAAAATTAATTTTAAAATAATATATTCCCCTTCCCATTAGCTTTGAAATACAATCATCTCAAAAGTACAATAACTTTATTGTGTCTCTATCTCCACTTTTGCTACAGCCCTAAATTAGACGCTGATATTGTGTCACGTAATTTTGGCTTTAGAGCCAGAGTATTAATATATGAGAGTTTGGACACCTGTGATCTGTTTCCTGAGTATCTGAGTTTTGAAGACTCATTGTGAAGAGAAAGGGAGACAGAAGAGAGAAAGTATTTTTGAGGTAAAATTCACAATTGCTATAATTGGGGTAGAGTTGAAGCAGTAAAGTGTTAATTCATAGTTGATTGTAATAGCCATCTGCTTCTTGATGAAGTTTGTTGGTGGTGTTATTTTGTGTTATTTCCTTTCATTTGTTTATTTTAAGCAATTCTCAGTTGCCCTAAGAGATGTCTTAACCAAGAAAAGCAGTTGGGATTTTCTTTTGCTATGGGAAAAGAAGAGGAAAAATGTGTAAGGACAAAGATAAGTTGGTATGTCTAAATGCTAAGTGTCATTGGTTTCTGTTGACTTAAAAAAATGCACATTGTGAAAGTTGTGAACGAACTTTTCTTTAGGGCAAGATGAAGACTATACTCTGGGAGACAGCACTTTAGATAGCCCTGAGAAACTGCTCCAAAGAGGTGGGGGGAAGGTGAGTATATATGTGATTTTGGTAAAGAAGGAAATACATGTAATCAAGCACGTATTTTTCCAGGTTTCTGTTAGTCACAAGGAACAGTCATCACCATGAAGGATTTTAGTGCTTTTCTAGATATTCAGAGATATAATTGGGCTCATAAAATCAACTCCTGAAAATATCTATCTAAAGACCTGTTCTGTCAGTCCCCTCCCCACCCCACCCATCCAGGACAGAATGCCTGTTTCAGCTCTCCGTCAAGGGGATTTGAAAATCAGCAGCTGTAGCAGTACATGATTTAATCCTTGCGGAGGTAGATGGCAAGTGCCAATGGCAAATGGCAATTTGTAACTGACACTTCAATTATTATATTTTTAATTTGGAAATGAATTATCTGCTAAGTGAAGAGATGCTGGTAGACTTGGAGGTTTCTGACAAAGCTAAACTATTCCAAGTTTGGATCTCCCTCTCCTTGAGTATATTGACCCAATAGCATAGAGCCAAGGGAAAGACTCTGAAGAACCTTTCTTTTCAAGATTCTTTTCAAGAACATTCCACCTCTCCAAAGGAAGAGAGGAAACGAGAGATAGTTTAATCCATTGAAGTAAAACCAGGGAAATTGAAGTAGAAGAATTTTAAGGTGTTATCTAGGGGCAGCAGGAGGAGTGAGATGTGCTTTGACTGTGAGTATATTCTTTGCAAGAGCACCTTTGTAGTAGTGGGAGAGGAAAATAGATTTTTTAAAATTTGAGAAAGGAAGAATACAAATAAAATTATGTGGTGCTTTTTTTATGAAATGCTTTTTAACTGTTTTTCCAAAATATAAAAAATGATTATTACAACAGAAATGCAAAGTAGCATTTAGAGAGATTATTTGCATATCAATAAGAAACATGTATACAGTGTATTGAACAGGAAATGCAAATGGACAATAATTATTTAAAGAATGTTAATCCACCATAGTAGTAACGATTAGTGAAACAGAAAAACAATGCTATTATTTGCTCTATAAAACTGCTAAAAATATAAAATAAGTAGCAGTTTTAAAATATACTTGTTGAAAGTAAATATTACACAGTTTTAGAGAAGTGTGAAAGTGTCAGGTGAGTGTAATCTTCTCAGTTCTGTCTTATCACAACAAAGATTTGAAGTGACGGACATTAAAGCCCTTGGCGGGTCCCAGCTCTTGGACAGATCACGTTATAGCTCTCAGGTCTCAAATAGGCTGTGTTACAGCTCTTAGACAGATGACTGTTATAGCTCTATGTTACAGCTTAGTTTTATTTAGAAAATCCTTGAGGTATGAGGGAATGCTGACCCAAAGATGTGAAGACAAGAGAGAGCTCCAGCCCTTTGGCTCCTCTTTGTATATGCTTTTTCCCCTCCCCACTGGGCCTGTCCTATATAAATTGAGCTAGCCAGGAGTGCTGTTTGTTCTACCTGAGGTCCTCACTCAGTCCTCAGACCTTTGTTTGACTTTCCTTTGTTTTATTTTCGTGGGGTTTTCCCTTCTTTGTCTTTTAGCTTCCATTTTGGACTCCTGTTTCTTATTCTAACTACCTAACAAAAGGAAATTTGAAATATATGTCAAAATTCTAAATAAATTTGGTTAATTTTACTTTTTCAATTTTATGCTAAGAATAGTATAAGGATAAACTGTGTAAAGATTTTATATATATGCAGTAAAGATGTTTGTCATCACAGGATCAAGCATAATAGTTGAACAGTTGGAAATGACTTAAATATCTAAAAATAGGGCATTGGCAAATTATCATATGTTTATGTTATGGAATATTAAATATCCATTGCAGTTATGGCTTCAAAAGACTATTTAGTGAAATGAAAAATTTCAATATTTGTTAATTTTTCTAAAAGCTTCAAAACAATTGTTGCATCATGCTTTTTGGCAAACAAATGAACACATATACATTCTCTGATAGCACATATTAACTAGAGGTATTTCATACAAAAACTTATGATTTACCTCTGATCTGTTCTATGCTTTCTAGGTTTTCAACTTTTAATCTGTATTAATTTTACAGTACAAAAAATAAAATTTTCAGTGACGGAAAAGTTTAAGTCAGCATGGCAAATTAAATGAATATTTAAAGAAGTCAAACATTTTTAAGGTTGCATTATCTGGGTATTTTTGGAGGCAAATGGGGAAAAAAATGGGTGAGGAATAAGAGTCAAAGACACAGAAGTGTACATATTGCCATTTCTGTTTCTCACTGCAGTGTCTACTGGGATTCTTTCTGTCAAGCAAACTGAGACCTCCTGAATTCAGACTCACATTAGGGTGAGACTAAGGCAGAAACAAAGCTCTCTAATAATTGTGAAAGATATCAGTACCAGAATCTAATCAGATGCTGGACATCTTGTCACCCTCAGTAGATAAATACTAAATATGACCTGACTCATTGGATTTAATTTTTGATTTGCTGTTGCTATTAGAAAAAAGCTATATACCCCTAAATGTGGAAATAATACAGATATTAAATGTGATTTTTTTAACATGTAATTATTGCATGGCTTCCCTTATGCCATTAATGGGACTGTATACTGGTTTGCCCACTACTTGCTACACTTTTTGTTCTACAACTTTTCAGCTTGCTTTATGATCCTGTTAACTCCTTGATTTTAATGTTCTCCCTTGATAAAGAGAAAATCAGGCTAGAGAAACATGGAACATAAATCTGTACAGGAGTCATCAGGGAGCTTCTTAATAAAATAGAAATTTCTGGGCCCCACAGCTACAGTGTTTGCTTCAGTGTGTTTGAGTTGGGCCTGAAAATGTGCATTTATGACAGTTTCCCAGGTGATGCTCTGGCTGCTTTGAGAACCACAGAGCTAGTTATCTTTTAGAATTCTCTAGCTCAAAAAACTAAATAAATCCACAAGTTTAATGTAGTGCACAAGTTGGGACATTTAAGTCTCATTTACACAGGTTGGACAAATCACCTTTATCTTCCTTCCCCTAGATTTGTAGCATATTTATTGTTTTCTTTCCTGCAGCTGGATCAGGAAGTTATTTCACACAAAAAAAGAAGTAAATATGTTCAGTAACAATTTGCTTTGGGCAAATTACTAGATAATTGTGTACCAAAACAAATAAAATTTTTTTATATAAGTTACAAATATTTCTGTTTCTTAAAGCTTACTGAGTGTTTGCAATATAATAGTGACCCCAACTTTTTTTTTAATGTGTGTGTGTGTGTGTGTGTGTGTGTATTGGATAGATTTGGTATCTCTTATTTTAGTTGCTGATTTCTGAATTGTATTTTTGGTTATTTTAATAATGGGATAGCAAATGGTGCCTCTATATTTTTTCCCCAATAACAAATTATCTATTTCTATCTACCTATCCATCATCTATCTATCTATCAATCATCTTTTAATAGATCTATCTATTAATAGTTACACATTAGGATATAGTCTTGTCAATACAGCCTTTTAAATTATTTAAAATGCCTTCACAAAAATTTCTTTTCTTTTTTCCCTTTTCTTCTCATTTTAGTGAACATATTTATCTGCATATTTAAAAATACATACACACACAAAAATAAAAAATAAAAATACAGAAAACCTACTAAAAATGACAAATAAATATCTGTGATGCAGAGAAGGAACACAAGGAAAGACATAGGAAGTCTTTTACTTATTTATACACATCAAAATAAAAATCAAAGGCAAGTCAAGAGCTAGAATTCTCAAAGAGAAACAAAAGAAGCAAGCAGAGAACACCTAGGCCTCTACCCCAGGGAGGAAGAAAACACGCGCAGCTGGTTACAGATCACTTGGGTAGTTGAATGGTGGTCCCTGGTCTCAGAAATCACTTTCTTTGTATCAATAAGGACTAAACAGTCACTTTAATATATCCTTTCTTTAAAACAAATCAAATTTCCCTAGATGATAAGACAGGCAAAGAGTCAGCAAGTTCAATGCATCAGGCAGAAGCGTTCAGAACTGTTCAGTAAATAAAGCTCTTAGCTCCCCGGAGCCCTGCTGAGCCAAGCTGGGTTTGAAGGGTGTATTCACCCATCATGTGTAGGTTTCCTACACAAACACCAAAGCATAATGAAATATCCTAATACAAACTGCCAGGAAAAAAGAAAATGCAGCTTTTTATTTCCTTGGTTTTCCAAAAATCATGGGATTAAAGCTGCATGACTCTAATGAGAAGAAACCGAAGTCATGCAACTTGAGCACAGATTCAGTTAGGGAAATAAGAGGCTGGTAGAATAACTGTGGAAGAAAGGTTTCCTGCTTACTTACAAAACAGAAATAGAGTCACAGATGTAGAAAATAAACTTGGTTACCAAAGGGGACAGAGGGATAAATTGGGATTGAGATACACATACTACCACATACAAAATAGATAACTAATAAGGGCCTGCTGTGTAGCACAAGTAACTCTACTTAATACTCTGTAATGACCTATCCAGGGAAAGAATATTAAATGAAAATAGATACATGTTTATGCATTACTGATTCACTTTACACCTGAAACTAACACAACATTCTAAATCAACTACACTCCAACAGAAATTTTAAAGAAAAAAGAAAAAAAAAAGTCATATCTATAGCACAAGGAGGTAAAACACACAATACTGAGGATAAAGAAAAAGAAATACCAACCCGTGTTCAACTGTTTATATACATGTCTTAATGTAAAATTCAGAGATTTGATAAGAACCATCTAAGCTTTTCCTCCAGTGCAATTGCCCCTAATTTGCAGTTGACTACATTTTATTATGAGTGTTTCTTATCAGAAAGGACTCTATTTAAAGATTTAGGAAAATAATCATTTCAACTATTTGACATTTCCTTCAAACATTTTCCATTTCATTGTTTAAATTGATGTTTTGCTGTTTCTGCTCAGAAGCTGCAAGACAGAAAAGAAAGTTAAAGTGACTTAGATCAACTATTATTTGCTCTAGAATACTTCTTTCCAAACTCAAATATATATAATGTTTATATTGAAAGGCTGCCATTACAATTTTCATATTTCTAAGATACCCATTTTACTTTCATTGGCAATGAGTTCAGTTATATTTAGTGAGATCAAAGGTCCTCTATTTTGAAAAAACTGGTCCATGAGTCAACAGTATCTGCATAACCCAGGAAATTATTAAGATAAGATCTGTATTTTAAGAAGGTCCTCGATGGTCACATGCACATTAAAGCTTTAGAAGCATTGCTTTGTATAACTGACTCAAAAACAAACTAGAAGAAGTAGCACTGGGATTAAGAATCAAGATTTGGGGCGATGGATTGTAACTTGTGTTATCTGGGCTTCCCACGTGGCACTAGTGGTAAAGATCCCACCTGCAAATGCAGGAGATATAAGAGAAGCCGATTTGATCCCCTGGAGGAGGGCATGGCAATTCACTCCAGTATTTTTGCCTGGAGAATACCATGGACAGAGGAGCCTGGCAGGCTATGGTCCATAGTGTTGCAAAGAGTTGGATACTACTGAAGAAACTTAGGATGTGTATGATTTTGAATAAATTCACTAGTATATTATATGCATACATATACTGAGTTATTGCAGCTCAGTAGTACATTTGTGGAGGTGAAGAATCAAGTATTATTTTATTTTGTTTTCAAATCAAGAGTTTTTATTGTCTCTTTAAAATATCACAACTGAGTCCATAGAACCATCTGCTATCTTGTTTCTGCAGCAGGATCCCTGAGATGTTATTCATCAGCCTGCTGAACAAGAACCAAGTTTTAAATGATTATCTAGATTGTGATCTCACAGAGTAAAATGTGCTGCTGAAGAAGACTCTTTGAGAGTCCCTTGGACTGCAAGAAGATCAAATCAGTCCATCCTAAAGGAAATCAACCCTGAATATTCATTGGAAGGACTGATACTGAAACTGAAGCTACAATACTTTGGCCATCTGAGGCAAAGAACTGACTCATTGACAAAGGCACTGATGTTGAAAGAGATTGAGGGCAGGAGGAGAAGGGGCTGACAGAGAATAAGATGGTTGGATGGCATCCCGGAATCAATGGACACGAGTTTGAGTAAACTCCAGGAGATGGTGAAGGACAGGGAAGCCTGGCATGTTGCAGTCCATGGAGACCCAAAGATCCAGACACAACTTAGCAACTAAACAACAAGAAACATTACTATGAAACAATAATGCTAATTTTTATATTTTGAGAGCTAAGTGGAGTAAGTCAGACAGAGAAAGACATATCACTTATAAGCAAAATATAAAATAAGGTACAAATGAATTTATTTATAGAACAAAAACAGATCGATAGACATACAAACAAATTTATGGTTACCCAAGGAGAAAGGAGTGGGGGAGGAATGAATTAGGAGTTTGGAATTAGTAGATACAAACTTCTATATATAAAATAGATAAACAACAAGAATCTACTGTATATCATATGGTCCTACATTCATTATCCTGTGATGAACCATAATCAGAGAAGAATATGAAAAAAATACATATACATGTATGTATAACTTAGTCACTTTGCTGTACATCTGAAACTACCATAACTTTGTAAATCAACTACACTTCAATATTAAAAAATAAAAATAACAAGAACTCTGTTAAGGGAGGGGGGATCGGGATGGGGAATACATGTAACTCCATGGCTGATTCATGTCAGTGTATGACAAAACCCACTGAAATGTTGTGAAGTAATTAGCCTCCAACTAATAAAGAAAAAAAGAAAAAAAAAAAAGAGCTCTGTTAAGTAGGGCTGTTCCGAGATAATTTTCTGACACAACCTTCATAAGAAAAGGCTTTTATGTGTTTTGACCCTTTCTTGTTTTGTTCCTAATAAACTTTTTCTAGAAAAATATCTGAGGCTCTGGATCAGGCAGCAGCAAGGCAGCACCTGCCTCTCAGGAATGCTTTTTTTCAGAAGTGCTTGAGCTTCTAGTAGCAACAAATATGTGTCCTTTATGCAGTGAGGTGGGTGGGCGGGAAATGAGGAATCAAGGCTTGGAAGGAGCTGTTCATTCTTTTACCTGCAGTCCATGGTCACCCATACACACAGAACCCCCAAGCAGAGAAGACCGACAGGAATGACAAAGGAGGTTTCCACAAGAGAAATCCTGCAGAAATAAAAATGAAAGGCTGACTTGCAACAGCAGTATTATGTGCAATGAATTAGATGAATACGTTGCATACCAAAAAATACTCTCCCTTTGGCTTGAAGACTCAAATCAAATTATATTACCATGAGAGAACATCACCTCCAAAGGGCATCGCGATTGTGGGTTGGCAGGAATATCCCTTTAAAGCATTTGCAAGTATTTTCCATTACATGGCTCCCCACACCACTGCTTCCCTGGTAGCTCAGCTGGTAAAGAATCCGACTGCAGTGCAGGATACCCAGGTTCCATTCCTGGGCCGGGACGATCCACTGGACAAGGGAGAGGCTACCCACACCAGTATTCTTGGGATTCTCTGGTGGCTCATCTGGTAAAGAATCCGCCTGCAATGTGGGAGACCTGGGTTCAGTTCCTGGGTTTAGAAGATCCCCTGGAGAAGGGAACAGCTACCCACTCCAGTATTCTGGCTTGGAGAATTTCATGGACTGTATAGTCCATGGGTTGCAAAGAGTCTGACATGACTGAGCAACTTTCACTTCCCCCTTTTCTGATTGAATAGAAAAGAGAAGACTCTGTTGAAAATATCAAGCATGTCTCTCAAGAGTGGATTTTTTGATTCCAGGTCCAAAATAATCAAATACTTGCAAAACATCATTCACTTAAACCATCAGTAATTATGCCTTTCTTTGTGCTATCAATTTTCACAATTTTATGTCATCTCATTCAAAGATCTAGAAGAGATGTCGTAGGTTTCTATTTCAAAGAAAACTTAATGGAGAATATATTTGAAGAGCAGACTACCTCCTTAAAATCTCTTTACCAACTGAGCAATTTCACACTGTGGACTAGGGCACAGAATTGTAAATAAACATTTACAAAGCACCATGTGTAACTAGGAAAGGGCTTAGATATCATTGGGGCTTCTCTGGTATTTACTCAGCCCAGTGAGATTCCTAACCAAATCCCTCTCCTGACCTTTAAGGAAATGTTTTAAATCTTATCCTGGACTTCTACACAGTTGCCTTAAATTCTACCAGGATTTCTAAATCTTGGCAGTGGGGATGTTTTGAGTAATTCTTTGATGTAGGAAATTATCCTGTGAGTTGTGGGATGTTTAGAAATATACCTGACTCCTACTTGCTGGTTACCAGGACCACAGCCCTCCATTGTACCAGCCAAAAATCTTTCCAAACCTTGTCAAATGTCTCCTGTGTGCACAAAAGTCACTCTCGGTTGAGAAATACTGAATGAAACAATGCCTCAAGCTAAATGCACTCTTTTTCTTCTAAACATGATTTTTTTCCTGCATTCCCAATAGCTACTCTGATATCCAAATTGGAAGTGTGGGACTTCTCATTCGTACCTCATAAATTTTCCCACCTAAACCTACTTTTTGTGTGCTTATGTGCATTTCCAGAAACAATACCACCCTTAGAAGAAAAAATCCAAGCAAAAATTATAATAAAAAATGAGAAGCCACTTTAAGATGGGCAGCTGGAGCAGAAGCAATGCTGGTGGACTCTGATACACCATGTGTGTGATGAGAAGTCACTAGACTTGCCCCCTGAGCACTTGAGGAGGCTCGATGTAGATGAACGAGAATGGAAGGAAAAACATAGTATTGAAGTTAAAAGTACATAGTTCCCGCAATAAAACATCATCTGGTATGTGCCAGATGTGGGGAAGTAAAAGTACTCAAAGAGACAGGAATGAGGATAGAGCTTTTTAGTGAATCAATTTTTAAAATTTTGTCTTTCTATCACAGCACAAACTATTATATATTTCATTAAGCCCCATAATGTAATATAATAACATAATGCCAATTTTTAAAACCCTGATGTAGTTGTCTATTACCATTGAGCAAGCCAACACCTGTCTCTCCTTGGACTGGGTCAATGTGTTGCCGAGCTCCAAGGAAGCCACACACATCACATTCTAAGATAAAGTCTCTCCTGGAATTGCAGGTGTGCGGCTTTGCCCCCTACTCACATTCTGATGCCTCTGAGGATCAGTGCAAAAGTCTCCCAAATAGTGTGTGCACTTCCAGTTTTGCAGTACACTCATCCATGCTACACATGGTAGAGAGCATGTGGTCTTTTTTCCTACTGAGATACAGAATATATGCATTGGAATGAAAAATATATATGTATATATATGTACAGAATGAAGGATAGTTATGAAGAAAACAGCATTAAAACCATCACTCATGTTGAGAAACAGTACCATGCCAGCTCTTCATGTAACTCATGGAGACTCCTCTTCATGATCCTATTCCTCCTTTTCTTAAAATGACATGACCCTGGCTTTTGTAATAATAATGTCTGGGCCACATGTTTATAGCTAAATCTCCGTGTCTTAATTTCCAAGCAATATGAAATGATCTTCAAGATGTATCTTCATTATATGTGACCTTGCATAGCTTTACTTGTTTTCCATTTTACCTAAATTTTTAAAAAGTAACAAAAAGTTATTCCTAAGATTCTCTTATTTTCTAAATATCAGTATCATTGTCCTCTTTTCCATTCCTGAAATATTCTGTGTTTTTAAGCTTTTTATGACTCATTGTAGCGAGATATTTTTTATTTATATGTTGTTTTGTGAAACGTCATTTTTAATTTATTTCATGTTTCTGTGACATTCTTTTGACTGCTAATTCTAGAATAGTTTTAGATGTACAAAATTATTCTGAAGATAGTGCAGAGAATTAAGGTTGTTTTCTTACATGTCAAACTCTGTTTCCTCTATTATTAACATCTTACATTACATTAACATTACATTAACATTGGTAGGATGCATTTGCCACAATTAACACAGCAATCGGTTCAGTTCGTTCAGTTCAGTGGTTCAGTCGTGTCTGACTCTTTGCGACCCCATGAATCACAGCATGCCAGGCCTCCCTGTCCATCACAAACTCCCAGAGTTTACTCAAACTCATGCCCATCGAGTCGGTGATGCCATCCAGCCATCTCATCCTCTGTTGTCCCTTTCTCCTCCTGCCCCCAATCCCTCCCAGCATCAGGGTCTTTTCCAATGAGTCAACTCTTTGCATGAGGTGGCCAAAGTATTGGAGTTTCAGCTTCAGCATCAGTCCTTCCAATGAACACCCAGGAATGATCTCCTTTAGGATGGATTGGTTGGATCTCCTTGCAGTCCAAGGGACTCTCAAGAGTCTTCTCCAACACCACAGTTCAAAAGCATCAATTTTTCGGTGCTCAGCTTTCTTCACAGTCCAACTCTCACATCCATACATGACCACTGGAAAAACAATAGCCTTGACCAGACAGACCTTTGTTGGCAAAGTAATGTCTCTGCTTTTAAATATGCTATCTAGGTTGGTCATAACTTTCCTTCCAAGGAGTAAGCATCTTTTAATTCCATGGCTGCAGTCACCATCTGCAGTGATTTTGGAGCCTCCAAAAAAAAGTCTGACACTGTTTCCACTGTTTCCCTATCTGTTTCCCATGAGGTGATGGGACCAGATGCCCTATCTTAGTTTTCTGAATGCTAAGCTTTAAGCCAACTTTTTCACTCTCCTCTTTCACTTTCATCAAGAGGCTCTTTAGTTCTTCTTCACTTTCTTCCATAAGGGTGGTGTCATCTGCATATCTGAGGTTATTGATATTTCTCCCAATGATCTTAATTCCAGCTTGTGCTTCTTCCAGCCCAGCGTTTCTCATGATGTGCTCTGCATGTAAGTTAAATAAGCTGAGTGACAATATACAGCCTTGATGTACTCCTTTTCCTTTTTGGAACCAGTCTGTTGTTCCATGTCCAGTTCTAACTGTTGCTTCCTGACCTTCATACAGGTTTCTCAAGAGGCAAGTCAGATGGTCTGGTATTCCCATCTCCTTCAGAATTTTCCACAGTTCATTGTGATCCACATAGTTGAAGGCTTTGACATAGTCAATAAAGCAGAAATAGATGTTTTTCTGGAACTCTCTTGCTTTTTCTATGATCCAGCGGATGTTGGCAATTTGATCTCTGGTTCCTCTGCCTTTTCTAAAACCAACTTGAACATCTGGAAGTTCTCAGTTCACATATTGCTGAAGCCTGGCTTGGAGAATTTTGAGTATTACTTTACTAGTGTGTGAGACGAGTGCAATTGTGCAGTAGTTTGAGCATTCTTTTGGATTGCCTTTCTTAGGGATTGGAATGAAAACTGACCTTTTCCAGTGCTGTGGCCACTGCTGAGTTTTCCAAATTTGCTGGCATATTGAGTGCAACACTTTCACAGCACCATCTTTCAGGATTTGAAATAGCTCACCTGGAATTCCATCACCTCCACTAGCTTTGTTCGTAGTGATGCTTTCTAAGGCCCACTTGACTTCACATTCCAGGATGTCTGCTCTAGGAGAGTGATCACACTATTGTGATACCTTATCAACTAAAGTCCATCTTTTCATGAACACTGAATATTCATTGGAAGGACTGATGCTGAAGCTGAAGCGCCAATACTTTGGCCACATGATGTTAAGAACCAGCTCATTGAAAAAGACCCTGATGCTGGGAAAAATTGGGGCCGGAGAAGAAGGGACAGCAGAGGACGATAAGGTTGGATGGTATCACTGACTCAATGGACATGAATTTGAGCAAACTGTGGGAGATGGTGAAGGATAGTGAAGCCTAGAGTGCTGCAGTCCATGGGGTCACAGAGAGCTGGACATGAGTGAGTGACTGAACAACAACAAATCTTTTCTTCAGATGTACTCCATGTTCACCAATGTCCTTTTCCTCTTCCAGCTCCCTTCCAGGGTGCACATTATATTTAGTCCTTCTTGTCCTTCAGCTCTTCTTGTTTGTAACTCTTTCTCGTATTCTTTCTTCTAATGACCTTCATGGTTTGGGAGATTGCTGATCAAATATTTTGTAAGATGTTCTTCAAATGAGATTTTTATGATATTTTCCTCATGACTAGCCTGGGGTAATGTTTTGTGGGGAGAAAGGCCACCCAGAGACGTTACTGAGTCCAAGCTGGCTCTGCTCACTGCACAACAGGTCAATAAGTCTACAGTCAGTCAAGGCACTGAGGCAAGGAATATGACTTTATTCAGAGAGCTAGCAGACCAAGAAGATGGCGACTAATGTCTCAAAATAAACATAGTGTCTGGGTCTTTTATAGAACAGAGATGGAGGGAGATAAGGAAGCAAAGTAGAAAGGCCATTAATCTTGCAAATATCTCCTAGAATGGCCAGTCAGGGAGGGAATGTGTTAATTTCTTCCTTCTTGTAGTTATCCACAGATGGTCAGAGTCCTGAACAAAGGCATTTTGGTTTAACATTCAGGCAGAATGGCAGGGTTCCCGGAGGTAGGCTTTTAGGTATGGACAGAGAACAAAAGCAACAGGAAGCAAAGGTTAAAGTAAAAGAAACAGATCCAATATGGCATCAAAATGGAGTTTTCCTTGTAACAAGAGGAAATGCCATGCTGTGCTTATTTGCATAGTCGTGTCCAACTCTTTGAGACCCCAGGGACTGTAATCCTCCAGGATCTCTGTCCATGGAATTCTCCAGGTAAGACTATTGGAGTGGGTTGCCATGCCCTCCTCCAGGGGATCTTTCTAACCCAGAAATTGAATATATATGTATGTATGTATGTATGTGTGTATATATATATATATACTGAGTCACTTTGTTGTAGAGCAGAAATTAACACATTGTAAATCAGCTAAACTTAAGCAAAATAAATTTTTTTAAAAACAGTTGTTTTATCAATAAGACCCATTACTGTTAACTTTGATCATCTGGCTTGAAGTTGTGATTACTGAACTTCTCTTCTGTAAAGTTACTTTTCCTCTTTTCTTTCTCTTTGGAAGGAAGTCATTGTACTCACTCAAGGTTTGAGTGCCCTGCTTAAGGGTAAAAGATCTAGGCTTAAATTATTTGAAATTCTTTCTTACAGAATTCCCCTCCATTTATTGATTGATTTTAGAATTTTCTCCCTCATTTTTTATGTGTGTCATAAATCATTTATGTGTGTCACTATAGACCCATGGATATGTATTTTATACTCCAGGTTGTAATTAAAGGCTACTGATTTTATTGCTCAAATAGTCCCAGCATCGGCATCTGGGAGTCTTCTGTTGGCTCCGTGTCCTTTTGACCTGCTCTCATCATTGTTGGTGTATTTGTGTGCATGTGACTGTGTGTGTACTTTACTCATTTGTAAATATACTCTAGGCTTAACTTGCTTATATCCTGCTCAGTGCTAGAATCAGTCATTTCTCCAAGGATCCCTGATCTCTTATTTTGGAGAATGATATTAAAAACCACATTTGGGTGCTTGGTGTCCTTGTTTTGCCAGGGTATTTTTGTTTCCAGTCACAGTTAACTAACAGAGGTTGTATATATATATACATATGTATATCCATATATGTACACACAAAGCTGTTATACACATGTGTCTACAGTTATTTCTATATTTATGCTTCTCTATATATGTTAACTAGCCATGGTTTCGTACTGAAGTCTTTTACTATGTCTATTACCACATGGATCATTCTAGCCCCTCCTCTTTCTTCTATGTTGCCTCCCACTCCATCTAGTGGGGGATGTCAATGATGGGGAAGGCTTTGCTTCTGTGAGAGCAAAGGGTACATGGGGAATCTGGGTGCCATCCTTTCAATTTTCCTGTGAACGTAAAACTGTTCTAAAACTAAAGTCTTTAAAAAGAAAAATAACGGTACAGTGATTTTATAGGGGAAAAGCTGCACAAAACTTTTTCAACCATATTGGTATACAATTATGAAATAGCGCTGAACTAATCACTTGTATATTTTGTAAAATTTGGAGATTTGAACCCAAAGCTTAGAGATTTGGACCCATTATAGAATTTTCTCTTAATTGTACAGTGATATGAGTACAGGAACAAAAACAGTAGGAAAGAAGATAAAATTTCATTATGAAAAGTTCTTTCCTTCCTCCCTTCCTTCCTTCCTTCCCCACTTCCCACTCAAATCAAAATTCTTCTTTCCTCCCTCCCTTCCTTCTTTCTCCACTTCCCACTTAAACCATCCTATTAGTTTCCATTTTTTTATGTTTCATACAGATATTTATAGTGATCTACAATGTGTCATTTTTCCCCATAAAGATTTCAGAATATTTTTTTCCTATGCAGATATTTTTAGAACTTACACCAAATAATTGAGAATAGTTTCTAAAATTTGGGACAAACAGGACATTTCCTTCAGCCCGAACTGAAACACATTGCTCCTGCATCTGAATTTCTTTCTCTCTTTTTTATTTTTCTGTTATCTCTTTCTATTGACTTTGCTACAGTCTAGTAGACTCATTAAGACCATTCAAAACCATGTGTTATTTAGCAGGAATAAGAATAGACTGGAATTTCAACAAAGTGACACAAGATGGAAAAAAGTCCTGTGTAGATGACAAGATAAAAAAGACCTATTAACTTTTGATTCAAAACCTAACAATAAGATTGTTCTCTTTAACAGAAACCAGTCATGCAACAGTACTGAAAGCCTACTTCCTATTCATATTCTTCTATGGTTAAGTGACCGACCTCTGCTTCTCGCTCTGGAGAGTTATAGTATCGTTTCTTCATGCCCAGTGTTTTGAAACTTTTTAACAGTATGCTTAAAGAATGCATGTTTTTATCTACTGTGCTAGACAACCTGGAAACTCTTGTTTTTCAAATTTGGGATTTTTCATTTATTGTGTTGGTAATTTTCAGTTTCTGGAAAATTATTATTCAGATTTTGTTCTTCCAAACTGCAAATTTTCTAATTGTACTTCTTTACTATTTTCCAATCAACAATTTATTTTTGCTCTCTTTCTGGAAGTTTTTTTTTCAAGTTTGTCTTCCTCATCATTCATTTGTACTTCTCATTTTAGTTTTTAAATTTAACTGTCAAGAGCACTTTCTGTTCTCCAAATATTCATTTTTTACTGTATTCTGCTCTTGTTTTAGGGGTGGAATATCATCCCACTTATGTCTCAGTTAATTGGTGTTGGTGTTAGTTTTTTTTTTTTTATTTTTTTTATTTTTTAAGTTTCCTTCAATTTTCACAATCTGTTTTGTAAAGTTGCTTTTTCACATTTGTTTGGTTTGGCCTCTTTCACATAATTTTTTTTTTTTTCAAATGTCTGCTGGTCATTGGCAGTCTGTTCACATTTATGAATGAGGCATCAGTGAGTTTATTAGAATTCTAGATATGTGAGAACAACTGGTCAACCACAGCTTCACTGCAGCCAGTCAGAATCTTCAAGAAATACTGTTCCAGGTATTTACCCCTTCTGGGAGCTGAGTGGTGGACATAGTGCACATACACACTCACTTAGTTCCTGCACTTTTAACATCAGATTCCCATTGTGCCCGATGGACTCCATCATAGAGACACTGTGCTCTCCTTTCTCTCCAGGATCCTACCTGTTGAAAAAGGACACTTCACTCACCCACAAAGGTGCTGAAGATGTATGCAGATCTAACTGCTTCTAAGGAAGCTTTCAAAAAATGTTACTGTTTTAATGAAACTTCATGCTCAGTTGTAGCATTTCATAAAATGTTATACCTCTACATTTCTACAATGCTTTATGCTATCTACTTTATACTATCTTTTTTCTGTTAAATATTTATTTCAGTGTTCTATGGCCTAGGTTGATTGTAGGTCACTAAAAATCAAGTTGAAAAGCATGTCAGCATTACCGTTTCTTAAAGAGCCTTGGGCCCTAAGTCACAGGTACTGAGGTGTTTTATATACTGCATCATACAGTTCTCCCAGCCACAGGAAACTTATTTATCTTCAACTGGAAAACAATCAAATGCTCACATTTAAATTTATTGTAAATAAGACAATAAATGCCTTGGGTTTTTTTGTACACATATGCATACAATAACACAGTATATAGTGTTATACCATCTGTCTAATGTAGATTATCTATTGCTCTCTACATGATTGTAATTTATTTGGGTCTAAAAATACATTCAGAATTGATTTAATAGATATAAATTATAAGTTAATTAAAAGAGCTTATCAAATCATATCAGAATGACCTACAGAAATGAACACCTTAGATAAACATTCTTTAATGTCATTAATCATTATACAGTCTCTTTAAATGATTTGAATAAATGAATAAGTATCAAATACTCAGAGTAATCATAGTGTCATATATTATTAAACTGCACATTCAATAAATTGCTTGGTGTATTGTCAGTCAGGCAATTGCAACTTTCCTTTCTCCAGTAGTAATACAGTAATTCTCATGTTTGTTTAATTTCCTTCTTCTTATAATACTGTAGATTCTTTACTTGATAGAGGGGCACAAAATTCTTCCTACCTGTAGTCCCTTTTGTCACACAAATTAAAGTTTTGTTTTAAACAATTCCACATTTTGAAATAACATTAAATACAACTGTAAATAAGTATGTATGACTTAAATGAAACCAAATTGGTATTCCAATTTGTAAATATAAGTATAGAGTGCTACCTTACTCAGAATAAATGTAATTTTTATGTCAGATTACCTTTAAATCTAATTATACTTATCCTATTATATGTTAATTTCCACTCCTTTAATTTTTAATTATGGGTAATTTATTAGCTGCTTTCATTTTTATCCACATCAATTAATATTCATGTTAGGAAATATTATCCACATATATATACATAATCATATGTATTTTAGAAAACACACATAAAAATAAAATAAATTTATGTAATCGGATCTTCATGGGTTTAAAGAGAAGAGAACTTGATTTAATCATTACAGATAGATTTAGTCATTATATAGATGCTGTGGAGTCAACAAAAGTCAGTCTGTGAGCATTCCCATTTTCATTTTATTACCCGGTGTTCTTCATACAGTAGAAAACAAGCAGATCTTGTAAAATTACTAAACATCATCATTAAATGGTGTAAATCGAAAAGGAAGAAAGTAATTACATTGGTTATATAAGGAGGGGTGTTGATTTCCTTTATAGGAATGTCATTATCACCTACTAGATTCTCATGTTTAACTTTGATCTGAAGAAACACAGAATGTATGTCTAATATATATAGTAATATAGGAAATACTGTTTTTAGATTTTAGACAACAAAGTGCTGGAAATATGAAAAAGAAGTGATGATTTTGGCATTTTTTCCAGAACTTTTAGGCTGCAGTATATGAATAAAAATGGCTCAATAATCTAACCAGAGAAGATAAAAATTGGAGTCTGATGTTACTGGTGGTTGGAATTTACAAACTGAATATTGGAGGAAAGGGAGCTGCAAAAAAAAGAAATATTCAGACTCAGAACAGTTGTGTCTTTCCTTGACACAAAATCCCTTTGAAGCTTATTCTGTTATCATTAAATTTCATTTGAATAGCATAACATATATTTTGCTTCTCTAATTCAGATAATGATTATGAATTATCTAAAAATGGACTTGATTAAAAATGAATATTATTGATAGGAAATTACAAAGTAACCATGCACTTACAGTTTCTCACATTTTATGTATTTTAAGATTACAGTTGACTCCTAACTCTGAAGGTTCACACATTGTAATAGGTTGCTACTTAGTCCAGTGAGGAGCATGCAGCTCTTACCACTGGGGACTTGTGCAAATTACATAACACCTGGACTACTTAAGAACCTATAATTTATTGAGTGAGCTGAGGATGTAATTACATGCTACATGACTATAAATTTTCTACATGCTCACTCTTGATGTAGGTTCTTATCTTGTATTGGGTTACAAGAAGTCATGAAGAGCACCAGTCATGGACTGGTTAGATTTCAGGACATGGGAAATATAAACATCAGAGCAAGATCCAAATTCCCCCACAGCCAGTCCCTCCCATCAGGACGCTTCCACAAGCCTTTTATCTTTATCCATCAGAGGGCAGACAGAGAGAAAACCACAGTCACAGAAAACTAACCAAACTGATCATATGGATCACAGCCTTGTCTCACTCAATGAAACTGTGAGCCATGGCCTTTAGGACCACCCAAGACAGACTGGTCATGGTAGAGAGCTTTGATAAAACATGGTCCAGTGGAGAAGAGAATGGCAAACCTCTTCAGTAGTCATACCTTGAGAACCCCATGAACAGTATGAAAAGAATCACAGGGTAACCATAAAAGTAGGAAGCTTAGAAGAACAGAGTTCCTACAGATTGTTATGACATGTTTCATAATGTAACAAATGTTTTTATTGATGTAGATAAAATTCATGGAGTGGCTTATCTAAGAAGCTATTACTTAACTGTAAGGAATTTGATAGAAGTATTTGAAGTCTGCCTCAAACATTCAGATACAGAAAATCTATGTATCTTTAAGTACAACATAATTATTAAAAATGACTGTTTATTAAGAATTAAAGCTACAGATGAAAATGTGAGATCATTTACTTAAGTTTGGGGAAAATTTTTTTAAATGAAGTAAAATTTATTTTAAAACATATTCCTCAATTTGGTTTTTCTATTACTCATCTTATTTAAAATAAATGAAATAGTTTAAGTATACATTGTCCCACCAAAATGATGCTGTTAATCCAACTCAGATCAGATAAATTAACCATTTAATAAGTAGAAGCAAGCTTGCTTTTCACATTAAATGCTTTAAACATTAATATATCTGTTGTTTGTTTAAATGTGTGTATAAAAGTATGACATGAGTATATCATTAGTTACTGCTACAATTATAATTTACAACAGACTTCCCTAAAACTCAGTGGCTTAAAACACAACTTCTTTTTTTATTTTCTTGCTCGTGAACCTGAGTTTGGCTTCTTAGGTATTAAAAATAAGCTGTGTGCCAGATGATGGCCTATGGGCTCCTGGGTCAGCTAGAGCAATTATTTTGAAGAACAATACTGAAGCCGAAGGAAACCCAAAGGAGTCATAGAAACCAGGGCACTTAACAGGACAGAATTAGAACACTTACCAAAATCTCTGTCAAGAGCCAGGCTATAATGAGACTCAGCAGCTCCTAAAACTGTACCAGGAAGGAATAGACATTTCTTTTCCAACAGCACTAGAAGTAGGGCTGAAATATATGATCAAGGATTAATGTATGAGGTGTTTTCCAAATCCTTTTTAATGTGGGTACTTGAAGTATACCCAATTTCTCATGTAAATTATAGCTCTCAGACCTTGGAAAAAATACACCAGGAATCATCAAGTCAGTAACCAGATTAAGCATGATTCAATGAATGTAAGAACAAAACTTAAGTGGATAGTTAGAACCTATATCTATGTGGGCATAGCAAATGTAAAATAAGAAAATACTAATAAAGTTCATGCAACTAACAGAAGGAACAATCAATAAATAAACAGTTCTGTAGAATAACAGTTGTTGAAGACATCAAAAGCTTAATTCACACATGGGAATGATGCCATAGGATAAACACTATGCTTTTAAAGCTAAGCCTGAGAAACAAAAAATGAACAGAATAAGTATATTGAACCAGGCATTATTTGTAATAAGTCAGATAGAACCTTCTAACCAACTTAGAAAGCACCATTAGAAATACAAATCTCCAAAGGGGCAGTGGGTAAAGTGTCCACAATCTATTTAAAATTTCAGAAAATAATAGAAGTATAATTAAATGGAGTATAAAATGTTGGGTTCAGGTTATGGTTGGTCTGTAAGACAATGCAAAGTAATAGTTACTTCAACAAATGAATGCACTATAGCTATGACAATTATTAGGGCTGATTTTCAGAATATATGAGAGAATAAACAATCTAATCAGTCCATGAAGTTGGGACAAGGCAAATGGGAATCTATCACTCTTTCCAACCCATCTAGAAATGTAAATATGCTCCAGTATAAAGTAACAAGGATATATATTAAGACAGTCATAAAATAAAGCAGGATGTTTTAGAAGATAATCAAACTCATCATATCAATATAATTCAAAATTATAAGTTGTTAATAAAAAGGTTCTGTGAAGTGGAGATTTGTCAGATTTTAGAAGTGAAAAAACATGTAGTAAAACTGGCAAGATCTGCATAAGATGGAGGACAACTAATTGTTGAAGTTTCCACTACTACAGGGGAAAAGGAAATGGCAACCCATTCCAGTATTCCTGCTTGGGAAATTGCAACGACAGAGGAGTCTGGCAGGCTGCTGTCCACGGTGTGGGACACAACTTAGTGACTGAGCATGCACACCACTACTACAGGAAATACATGTCAGTAATTTATTGGTATCATATTCTTTGCAATTTCATAGCTGAAGACCACTGAAATCCCTTCAGAGTCACATGAAAAGTGACCAGTTTGCTTTCATGAAGCAGCTCCAAGGGTCAGTTCAATAAACTGATGATATTAAATAATCTATGTAGACAAATTTAGACATGATAGATATTGGTACATGATATTATTATCATAGAAGAAAATTTATTAGGCTGATAAAATCATAGAACTTTTATAAAAAGCACAACTTAGGTAAACCTTAGTTACATAATTAGAATCTAGTCTTTTAGGGAGCAAAAATACCCCAGTAAAACAAAAAAACAAAGGAAATAATCTCTGAAGATAAGAAATAAATGCAAACTTATGTATTTTTAACTTTTTCCTTTGGCTTTAAAAAATATTTTCTTTATGTGGGAAATCTTCAACATTATAATATATAAACAAAAAAGCACTGTTTTTGAAAAAATAATGGGTGTGATCAGTTTTTTAAAAGAATCACAAAACAAACAAAAATTTAAAAACCACAACAAAAAGCAACCATGAAAAGATTTGCATCTTGCCATATTATAAACTTCCAAAGAAAGTAAAACAACAACAACATATTTTTGGAAATCAGAATACTGGTATATACTGAAAAAACATAAACTATACCAGACGAAAGAGGAGAGAGTGAAAAAGCTGGCTTAAAAGTCAACATTCAAAAAATACTAAGATCATGGAATCCAATCCAATCACTTCATGGCAAATAGATGAGTAAACAATGGAAACAGTGACAGACTTTATTTTCTTGGGTTCCAATATCACTGCAGATGGTGACTGCAGCCACAAAATTAAAAGATGCTTACTCCTTGGAAGAAAAGCTATGACAAAATTAGGCAGTGTATTAAAAAGAAGGGACATTACTTTGCTGACAAAGTTCTGCCTAGTCAAAGCTATAGTTTTTCCAGTAGTCATGTGTGGATGTGAGAGTTGGAACATAAAGAAGGCTAAATACCAAAGAACTGATGCTTTTAAACTGTGGTATTGGAGAAAACTCTTGAGAGTCCCT
Organism: Dama dama; assembly: GCF_033118175.1. Taxonomy (NCBI): domain Eukaryota; kingdom Metazoa; phylum Chordata; class Mammalia; order Artiodactyla; family Cervidae; genus Dama; species Dama dama. Next base: position 30,556,029 of record NC_083685.1, read on the forward strand.
TGGACAGCAAAGAGATCAAACCAGTCAACCCTAAAGGAAATCAATCCTGAATATTCTTTAGAAGGACTGATGCTGAAGCTCCAATACTTTGACCACATGATGCAAAGAGCAAACTCATTAGAAAGATTGATTCTGGGAAAGACTAAAGACAGGTGAAGGGGATGACAGAGGATAAGATGGTCGGATGGCGTCACTGATTCAATGGACATGAGTTTAAGCAAGCTCCAGGAGATGGTAGAAAGACAGGGAAGCCTAGCATGCTGCAGTCCATGGGGTTGCAAAGAGTCAGACATGACTGTGTGACTGAACAACAATAAATACCAGAATGAACCTTTAAAGTGTTACCTTTCAATAGCTTATCAAGAGCTATACAACAATGAAGTCTATTAATTATGTCTACATCAGGAATGAAGGTTAAGGAGAAAGAAAGGAATAATTAAAAAAACTCAAGTCACTAAAAACTGACAAACATAAAAGTCCTATGTAACACTAGATTTGCCTTACTTAGTTCAGGCTGCTGTAACATGTACCAGTCTCTCCAGTGTAAAGAACTGGTGTCTTCTTCTGTTAATGGAGATGTAGTCTACCCCTCTTCTGAAGTCTACTCTCCTTTCTGTGTTCTATCATGGTCTAATTCTTAAGAGAGTCATTGGGAATTGTACATTCTGGAGTGGTTTTAACATCAAATATTGATTATAACAGCAGAGAAAGAAGTTGTCCTCAGTAGTGATGTAATATCCAGTAGAAGTATAAAATATTAGCTTCTAGATTGGGCTCAGATGTGAAGAGGACATGTTCCTTAGAGGAGCAAATCTTCAGGCATTAAGTCCCTTACTCTTTGTTGCTGTGTTTAGGACAGAGCATCTAGTCATAAATCCAAGTTCTTTTAGATAAAGTCATTTAATTTCTTTTTGATTCAAAGATAAGGAAGAGTGATGGAATCAGACATTCAGGGGGTGATACCATATTTTCACTGAAATCTGACCTCAAAGAGAGGAGCTCTGCCCCAATTTGTCATGTTGCCTCTGACCAATGAATCAAAAATAATACTTTGAGGCTGGCCAACTTGCCTGGTGACAACCATAGAAGCTCTAGACAGATCATCTTTTGGAGTATTTTTCTGGAGAAGAAAGCTTTCCAGTATCTCAGGAAATTTCAGGAATTTCATTCCTCCGTGGCCCAAAGTGCCTCAGCTCTAGAAGTCCCTGTTCATCAGTTCATGCACCAGACATGCTCCAAGTTATTATAAGACTGATCCACACTTCAGATCCTCTTCCTTTTCCCCTCTAAAGAGATACCCTTTTCCCATGGTCCCTCCTCTACCATAAGATTTCTCATCAAATAATTGCAGGCGTCTTTTCTTTGAGATTAGCTATGCAGATAGGAGTGACTCTGGGTGTACACCAGATATGGACTCTTATATTCTTCTAAGATCACTGTTGATGAACAGAGAAGGGAGATAAGCAGGATATCTTGAATCATTGGTACAGCTAGCTGTGCCCTTTACCAAGAAAACTAATATTGCCTCAAAGTTCTATGGGTTAGAAAACATTAGACTTTTCATGAATATGTTGTTGAGAACTTGTTAAAGTAACAGTGGTGTACACGTGTCAAAGAACAATCGGAAGGAATGAATTAAACAGGCAAGGAAGATTTTATCAGGACTATTACAATAGGAGAGAGATTGAACTCAACTCTGCTGGAACAAAAGACAGGAGAACATTAGGTGTTGCAGTGAGTTACTGGAAAAGTATTGGAGGACTTTCCTGGAGTTGTGGGGGGTTGGTCAAAGTTGCTAATTGAAGATGACCCTCCCACAAAAACTGGGAGATAGGGACATTTTCTCAATGATTCCATTATAAAGGATGGCTCCCAATTCTTGAGAAAGACATTCCTGGTTGAAAGACTGACAGAAGACTGGAAGAAGATTTATATCTCAAAGCAGCAGAGAAGGAATTGGCAATTCGATGTTTTCTAAAGTAAATACTCAGAAAAAAACAGGCAAGGAAGAAATCTCTCTAAAGTTACTCAAGGTGAGACGAATGTTCAGACAGTCCTGGTCACATATTTCCTTAAGCTAATTTAATTAGACTGTATGTTTGGCTATAAGCATTCACTTTTCTTTAATATATTTTTCCACATCCAGGCTGTAACTGAACAGGACCCCATGGGACAGGCCCCTCCATCATTTTTTCTCGCAAGTACCCAGATAATATTATTCAATGCACAATTCCTGAGTTGTTTTGAAGACTTAAAACCCTCCAACCAAATGGAAGGTGTTAACTACTTTATAACCATGAGCACATAGTCCCAGGTCTCCTGAAGCCTAAGAACTGATAATGTTAACCCCTGTGACCCCGCTCTGTGACCTCACCATCAGCCAATCAGAGAAATATGCACAAGCTGATCATAGACACTGTGACCCATCCCCATCCTCACCTGGTTTTTTCACCTGGCTTTTAAAAATGCTTTAAAACCCTTTGGGGAGTTTGGGGCATTTCTGAGCACAAGCCATCTGTCTTCTGGCCTGGTCTTGCAATAAAACTTTCTTTGCTCCAAACACCAACATTTTGGTTTGTTCGGCATCACTGTGCCTCAGGCACTTGCACTAACAAGGCCATCCAATTTGAGGTTTCTAAACTCTAGGAGCAAGCACCCCTCAAAAAAGACCTTAGTCCTACAGACACATTCTCTTTTATCAGATGCTAATGTGCAAAGACACAATTTTGACAGATGTTTGAAGGTTAATCTATTCAGAACAGCTGTTACAGCAAGAACAAAACTTTGACTATGACCCTAAGAAAAATTCTTTTCTTTCTCCTCTGAACTGAATTGGAGAGACAACTGGTAAACTCGGTTTGCCTATCTGTAACTGTTTTCTGCAAGATGCGCCAGCCACAAAGGGCAAATCCTAGTATAAGGTTAAGGTTAAAGGTGAAGAGGCAACTTTTCAGTAACCAGAATTCCAGCGCAGCTTGTGGAACAGCCACAATACTTTCTCCAAAATAAAGCTCTTAAAAATCAAATGACCATATTCTGTATCAATCAGCATTTATCTGAGATCTTTTAGTCCATTCAAACATTTTGGAATTACAAATAAACATTACAAGACATTGACTCTTTAGTTGTGTCAGCACTTAAGAAGTAGTAATCACTAAAGCACAGCTCATTAAAAAGTCCTTCAGGCGAGAGGCAAGTCTTATCATAGCACATTGTGTCATAGTGAATGTTAAACCATACAGATCCAATATGCAGAAGACGTGAGAAGGACAGGCACTGAAAGATAGATACTCAAGGCTGCAGGATATAAGTCAATAAAATATTTTTTAAAAGTTTATATGGGAAAATCCTAAATGCTTGTATTAGTTTTTATTTCCTTGAAGAACATTTATTCAGGAACCGAGAAAATCTTCTATCAATTTATAAATAATATTAAAATCATACTAGGATTAAGTCTTTGGAAATACTAACCAATCCAAAATTTCCAAGTTCAAACAGTAGAGAGTAGACATAAAAAAAAAAAAAAAAAAAAAATCAAAGAAGCATTCTTGAAGAATAATACATTGATCTTCTCTTTTCTCTTTTAATTCATTAATCATCTCTGAATTTTATTAATTGCTTGAGCTTAGGCTTTATACTATGATAGCAATGCTTTCAAAAGCATGTCCTCTGTTCACCTGGCCAAAAAAAAAAAAAAAAATCAGAGGATTATCACTGTAATATTACTGGCCAAAAAGAATGCAGCTTCTTTTAATAAAATGAAATGACATGATATAATATCTTGAACTCTCCCCTCAAATTTGATTCATCTTATTTTCTTTTATTTGAAATGAGCATTAGATTAGACCAACCTTTATGCCAAGGATATATTGTTGCCAAGAATCACAGGAAAATAATTAATATTCAGAGCTTGGGGGATATCTAGAAATTCTTGAGAAACTGAATCAAAGTTCTGATTTTGCAACATGTTATTTTAGTAGAATGAATCATCTTTATATCCTAAAACATATGACCACAAACACCACTGCCAAATGTCTGATCAATATATTCATGAATTTGAGATGATGGAAATAGATGAAAATATTTAAGGTTTGACTGAGAAAAATATTTTTCCATGCTATTTAATGGAAATATTTGTAACCCTATAATGTTTTCAAGCCCCAGAAAATAGTCTAGGACTATCTAGAGTTAATCTACCTGCTTATTGTGATATTTATAAATAGTCATTGAGTTCCTTTTTGAGCACTTCACTAAGCATTATGGATCAATAATGGGTAAAATCATAACCCCTAAGTAACTTTGTAATTGTAAAATAAAATTACTACATGAGATACCTGGGTATAAGCATAGAAATACAAAGACACACATTTTAAATACAAAAATATATGCAATTATTAGCAGAATGTGATCAGTGTAGACCCAGCCCTTTAACTCAGCTCATAGTCTTTAAGCTTTTAAACTTGAGTTTCTATTGTTTTCAAACCACTCTTGGGTGTAGGTTAGCTTGCTGCCCATGGAAAGACATTGATCAGTTTTCTTGTTTGCCTTCCTAATGTTTGCACTAAGACTGACCATAAAGAGGATCTGTAGAATTCCTTCTAGTACAAATATTCTATGCATTAATAATGGCAGTAGTAATAGCATAGTTGTGTGTACTAGTGAATCTCTACTTATTAGGTACAGTACAGGCTTACTCATCAGTGCATCCAAATGAGATCCCATGGGTATCAATTCCTCTCTTCACAGACTCATTGTCTCAACCTCTTCCAGATGATAGAGGAATTCCAGCCATACACAGATCTCCCTCTGAAATTACTGATGCTTGTGCCAACATGAGCTACAGACACAATTGGCAAACTTCTCCAGAAGGCACTGTAGCATCCAGCACATAGTGCTGATTCTCTGAGAGTCAAGATTCACGAGTCCTGGAATCCTGGACCTGTTACCCCCAGGGACACACAAGTAAAATTTTTGCTTGTTTTCCCAAAACTTTGCTGGCCTAGAGGTCTTAGTTCGAAATGGAAGAAGGCATCTACCAGAAGACACAGCAGTGATTTCACTGGGCTGAGTCTTAAGACTGACACTCAGCCACTATGGCTTCTTCATGCTTCTGAATCAAAAGGCAAAACAGAAAGCTATGGTATTGGCTGAGGTTATTGATCCTGATTACTAGAAGGAAATTAGATTACTCTTCCATGATGTAGATAAGGAAAAGTATGTTTGTAATACAGGGCATATCTTAGTATTACCATGGCCTGTGATTAATGTCAGTGGAACCTCCTAATAGAGTGAGTAATGGTCCAGACCCCTCAAGAATAAAGGTTGGATCACCTCATCAGGTAAAGAACCATGACTATCTGAGGTGTCTTCTGAAGTCATAAGGAATACAGAATGGGTAGTAAAAAGTGGGTAGTTATAAACACCAACTATGATCATGTGACCAGTTACCAAATCAAGGACTGTAATTATAAGTATTTTCTTTTTATCACATTATGAATACTTTAGTACAAATATTAAGCAGATATCTTTGTATTCTCTCTTCTAGTCTCTCCTTATCATGTAAGATAAGATGTCCTGACTTCATTGCACTGTTTACACATTGTTGATTTAACATCATAGTATTTAAGTTACAATGTGGTATAAAGAGAAGAGTGAATGTCATTCAAGGACTTCACCTTCTCTCTGGGAAAGGAAATTATGAGTTTTTGTTGTAGGCAAGATATTATATCCTGTTAGGTGGAATCATGACCTTGTTGTTTTCTTTACTGGAGACTGTGTGATTTAGGCAGATGTGGAGGAGTGGTAGGTTGAAAAGAGGTGGACATATGATGGTTAATTTAACGTGTCAATTTGCCTGAGCTAACAAATTGTGGGGAGAGAACAAAATAGTCAAGATGGCATGTCCAGGTTCTCTCGCCCCAAGTTTTGTAAATAATGGCTATGTAACAACTGAGATCATTTATAGTGTTGTGCATTCACATCATGAGGTATACTTGCTTGGTCACAGGTCACTGTGTGTGGTATGCCCAAGAAACCAACTCCACCTAAGAATGGCTCCACCTAAGAAAGTGGCGGCATTACTGCTGCATCACAGTTGTCTCCATTGGGTCAGCCGTGAAAGGAGAGAATACAGCATGTCTACTCCTATCGCTGCTGCATCAGCCAGGAGAGAATACTGCTATGGCCGCTGTGTCAGCCAGGAGAGAGGTTGTGTTGTGTTAGGTTATGTTATGGCTGCTGTGCCAGACAGGAGAGAATAAACATGTCTTCAGTTCCTCCAGTTCCTCCAGTATCCTTCCCGTCTCTTAGCTTGTTTGTTGCCTACCCTGGTTCAGCGAACAGTGAGAACAGGATGATCAGTAATACAATTGGCATAGTTGGCAAGATACCCAGTGGGTAGGAGAGCCTGAGGCTCCACTAGATGGAGAAAGCCAGTGGCCACTATATAGCCTATGGTACCATGTGGCTGTGATTCTCTTAGCATGACCTCTGGTGGAAAACTGGGAGGTGGTAGACAGGTCACTGGATAGCATTGATAAGGTATTACAGGCAGTGAATTCCCATTTGCTGAACAAGGTGTCCTGGACTGAAGCTGGCACTGTGGCATGGATTTTCTTGAGTGCCCTGAAGGTGAATATGGATAGTACTCTCCAGCATGCCGTGCTGGTGAGCAATGTGCAGAGATGCTTGGGAAAACTAGAGCAACATATATTGGCATTAGAGCAAGAACCCAGCATCTCTGACAGTGAGGCGCTAAGTGACGGTGATGATGCACATTTTGAGACTGGGGGTCCCTGCTTGTTAGCAAGGTCCACTGTACAGCAGAAAGTGAACCATGAGCAGCCGATGGCCCCGGGGGCGGAGGGGAGAGGGTGGGCATCCTCAAGGTCCCCCTGATCTGACTGAGTTCATAGCGTATTGACTGACCATATACTCAGGCGGAGTTGGTCAACTTGGGTAAACAGTTTTGGCAAACGCACGGGGAGCACTTGACAGCATGACTTTTGTGACATTGGGACACGGGGTGGGCCTGATGCCTCTGGGGGGCTTTGCAGCTCCTCACTGAAAGAAGTAGAGGGGCAGCATGCAAGATGCCATTTTGAAAGTGTGAAGCTGCTGAAGGGGGTCCGAGCTGGCAGGGGTCCCATGCATGTTCAGTTCAGTTCAGTCACTCAGTCATGTCCGACTCTTTGCGACTCCATGAATCGCAACACTCCAGGCCTCCCTGTCCATCACCAACTCCCGGAGTCTACCCAAACCCGTGCCCATCGAGTCGGTGATGCCATCCAGCCATCTCATCTTCTGTCATCCCCGTCTCCTCCTGCCCCCAATCCCTCCCAGCATCAGGGTCTTTTCCAATGAGTCAACTCTTCACATGAGGTGGCCCAAGTATTGGAGTTTCAGCCTCAGCATCTGTCCTTCCAATGAACACCCAGGACTGATCTCTTTTAGGATGGACTGGTTGGATCTCCTTGCAGTCCAACGGACTCTCAAGAGTCTTCTCCAACACCACAGTTCAAAAGCATCAGTTTTTCGGTGCTCAGCTTTTATGTTACGTGGATGCAAATGTGGGCTGATCTGTGCAGAGGTACACTGTAAAGGCTGTGTCCTATGATGTACACAGTGTACTGTAAAAGCTGTGTCCTCAGATTTAGAAAAGTGTAATCATGTGGGTGAACAGTGAATGCTACAAATAACCCCTCCTTGAAGACCAGCGCCGATGGGGATTTTGTGGGTCCTTAAAACACATTCTGCAGGAGTGGAGTTGCCCTTGTGGAGGCTTTCCTACAATTTCATAAAGACAGATGGTGGACGGGACTTGACTTTGGAAAACAGAGGCACTCCATATGCGGTGAGTGGCTCTTCTAGCCCCATGAGGGCAAGGACTGCAACATGTATTCCAGGTGAAACCTAGCCCTAGTTATGTACTGGCGATATAACTGTTTGTTGTTGTAGCCTCTACTGCTGTTGTAAGATATAAATCCAAGGGTTAGTGTTACTCACCAAGGGAATATCACAGAGGATGGACCACACATAGAATGTGAGGCGAGAGACCCTGAAGGGGTGGAGTGTGGGGAGAGAGCAAATTAGCCAAGATGGCACGTTCAGGCTTTTTCGCTCCACGTTTTGTAAAGAATGATTATGAAATAGCTGAGATCATTTATCGCACTATGCATGCTCATCACGAGTTACTCGCCTGCTCATGGGTTACTGTGTGCGCTAGCCTCTATGGGCTCCACCTAAGAAAGTGGTGGCATTACTGCTGTGTTACAGCTGTGTTCACTGGGTCAGTCACAAGAGGAGAGAACACAGCATGTCTATTGCTACAGCTGCTGTCTCAGCCAGGAGAAAATACTGTTATGGCCGCTGTGTCAGCCAGGAGAGAGGTTGTGTTGTGTTAGGTTATGCTATGGCTGCCATGCCAGCCAAGGAGAATAAACGTGTCTGCAGTTCCTATGGCTCCTCAAGTATCCTTTCAGCTTGTGCCTTGCCTGCCCTGGGTTCAGTTAGCAGGATTATCAATGACATACAGATGCTCATAGAGCTGGTGAAATATCATTTATTGGTGTGTCTGCAAAGCTGTTTCCCGAAGGGCAATTGATCCACATGTGAATCCAGTGACTGAGCAAAGCAGGTGACCCTCAAAAATGCTGGCGGGCATCATCCAATCCACCAAATATTAGACTAGAACAAAAAAGCAGAGGAAGGGAGACTTTGTTTGTTTTGCTTGATCTGAGACATCGGTCCTCTCCTGCTGTTGGACTTTGGGTGTCTTGGTTTTGACTTCCGGACTAGAACCAAGACTGATATCATCCACTCCCCCAGTGTTCCAGCCTTTGAACATGGACTGAATTATACCCTGGCATTCTCCGTTCTCCAGTTTGTGACTTACTCAGCCTCCTTAATCACACAAGCCAATTCTTATAACATATCTTCTTTTTAACATACAGACTGGCCTTGGAGATATTGTAGGATCACTACAATAAATCAATGCAATAAAGCTAATAATGCAATAAAGCAAGTCACATGAATTTTTGGTTTCCCAGTGCATCCAAAATTCTGTTTACACTATTGTAGTCTATTAAGTGTATAAACACATTATACCTAAAAAATAATGCACATACTTTAATTAAAAATACTTCACTGTTAAAAAGTGCTATCATCTGTGTTTTCAGAGCGTTGCGGTTGTAACACCAAAGGTCACTGATCAAAGATCAGTGGAAGATCACCATAACAAATATAATAATAATGGAAAGTTTGAAATATTGCATAATCACCAAAATGTGATACAGAGACCCACACTGAGCAAATGATGTTGGGGAAAATGTGCCAAGTAACTTACTTGAGGCAGGGTTGCCACTAACCTTCGACTTGTATAAAACACAAGATCTGTGAAAAATGATAAAGTGAGCCACAATAAAACGGTCTCTCTCTCTCTCTCTCTCTCTCTCTGTCCTCTATTATCTCTCTCTCTCTCCCTCTCTATCTCCTATTTGTTTTCATTCTCTAGAAAACCCTAAGACACTTCATAGGCTTCTCTGATGGTTCAAATGGTGGAGAATCTGCCAGCATTGCAGGATAACCAGTGCAGCCTCTCGGTTGGAAAGATCACCTGGAAAAGGGAACGGTAACCCACTCTACTATTCTTGTCTGGAGATTTCCATGGAAAGAGGAGCTCTGGCGGGCTATAGTCTATGGGGTCTCAAAGAGTCAGACACAATTGAGCAACTAACACTTTTACTTTTTAGTACAGTTCATGAGATAATATGGGATAGCCACAAACAAAATTGTACTAAAGAACACGTTGGTAGTCTAGTGAAAAGGATAAATTGGGCATTGAAATAGAACTTATAATAAGCTTTTCAGTTGCTCAGTTGTGTCCAACTCTTTCCAACCCCGTGAGTTGCAGCATGTCAGTCTTCCTTGTTGTCCCTATCTCCCGGATCAGTTCAGTCACACAGTCATGTCTGACTCCTTACGACCCTATGAACTTCAGCACGCCGGTCTTCCCTGTCCTTCTATATCATTTCCCAGAGCTTGCTCAAACTCATGTCGATTGAGTCAGGGATATCATCCAACCATCTTGTTCTCTGTCATCCCCTTCTCCTGCCTTTAAACTTTCTGAGAATTGAGAAAGCTCAACGAGCATTGAGAAAGCATGAGTCAGCTCTTCTTATCAGTTGGCCAAAGTACTGGAGCTTCAACTTCAGCATCAGTCCTTCTAATGAATATTCAGGCTTGACTTCCTTTAGGATTGACTGGTTTGATTTCCATGCAGTCCAAGGGACTCTCAAGAGTCTTCTCCAACACCACAGTTTAAAAGCACCAACTCCTTGGTGCTTAGCTTTCTTTATAGTCCAACTCTCACATTCACACGTGACTACTGGAAAAATCATAGCTTTGACTAGATGAAACTTTGTTGGCAAAGTAATGTCTCTGCCTTTTAATATGCTGTCTAGGTTTCTCATAGTTTTTCTTCCAAGGAGCAAGCATCTTTTAATTTCATGGCTTCAGACACCATCTGCAGAGATTTTGGAGCCCAAGAAAATAAGGTCTGTCACTCTTTCCATTGTTTCCCCATCTATTTGACGTGAAGTGATGGGACCAGGTGCCATGTTCTCAGTTTTCTGAATGTTGACATTTAAGCCAGCTTTTTCACTCTCACTTTCATTAAGAGGCTCTTTAGTTCTTTTTTGCTTTCTGCCATAAGGTTGGTGTCATCTGCATATCTGAGGTTATTTATATTTCTCCTGGCAATCTTGATTCCAGTTTGTGCTTCATCCAGCCCAGCATTTCGCGTGATGTATTTTGCATATAAATAAATAAGCTGAGTGACAGTATACAGCCTTGATGTACTCCTTTCCCAATTTGAAACCAGTCCGTTGTTCAATGTCTGTTTCTAACTGTTCCTTCTTGACCTGCATACAGATTTCTTTGGAGGCAATTAAGGTGGTCTGGAATTCCCATCTCTTGAAGAAATTTCCACAGTTTGTTGTAATCTACACATCTGAGGTTTTGACTTAATCAATAAAACAGAAGTAGACATTTTTCTTGAACTCTCTTGTGTATTCTATGATCAAACAGATGTTGGCAATTTGATCTCTGGTTCCTTTGCCTTTTCTAAATGCAGCTTGAACATCTGGAAATTCTCGGTTCACATACTGTGGAAGCCTAGCTTGGAGAATCTTGAGCATTACTTTGCTAGCGTGTTGCCTTTCTTTGGGATTGAAATGAAAACTGACCTTCTCCAGTCCTGTGGCCACAGCTGAGTTTTCCAAATTTGCTGGCATATTGAGTGCAGCACTTTCACAGCACCATCTTTCAGGATTTGAAATAGCTCAACCGGAATTCCATCACCTTCACTAGCTTTGTTCATAGTGATGCTTCCTAAGGCCCACTTGACTTCACATTTCAGGATGTCTGTCTCTAGGTGAGTGATCACATCGTTGTGGTTATCTGGGTCACTAATATCTTTTGTGTATAGTTCTTCTGTGTATTCTGGCCACCTTTTCTTAATGTCTTCTGCTGCTGCTAGGTCCATATCATTTCTGTCCTTTATTGAGCCTATCTTTGCACAAAATATTCTCTTGGTATCTCTAATTTTCTTGAAGAGATCTCTAGTCTTTCCCATTCTAGTGTTTTTCTCTATTTCTTAGCATTGATCACTGAGGAAAGCTTTCTTATCTCTCTTTGCTATTTTTTGGAACTCTGCATTCAAATAGGTATATCTTTCCTTTTCTCCTTTGCCTTTAGCTTCTCTTCTTTTCTCAGCTATTTATAAAGCCTCCACAGACAACCATTTTGCTTTTTTGTATTTCTTTGTCTAGGGTATGGTCATGATCATGCCTCTTGTACAATATCATGAACCTGCATTCAAAGTTCTTCAGGCACTCTGTCTATCAGATCTAATCCCTTGAATCCATTTGTCACTTCTACTGTATAATTGTAAGGGATTTGATTTAAGTCATACCTGAATGGTCTAATGGTTTTCCTTACTTTCTTCAATTTAAGTCTGAATTTTACAATATTGAGTTCATGATCTGAGCCACAGTCAGCTCCTGATCTTTTTTTTAGCTGACTGTATAGAGCTTCTCCATGTTTGGCTGCAAAGAATATAATCAATCTGATTTCAGTATTGACCATCCGGTGATGTACATGTGTCATCTATTTTGTTGTTGGAAGAGGTTAATATGCAATATTGTTCTTTACAGCACCAGACTCTACTTCCCTCACCAGGCACATCCACAACTGGATATTGTTTTCACTTTGGCTCCATCTCTTCATTCTTTCTGGTATTATTTCTACCATCTCCTCCAATAGCATATTGGGCACCTACTGACCTGGAGGTTTCATCTTTCAGTGTCATATCTTTTTGCCTTTTCATACTGCTCATCTGGTTCTCAAGGCAATAATACTGAAAGGTTTGCCATTCATTTCTCCAGTGGACCACATTTTGTCAGAACTCTCCACCATGACCCATCCATTTTGGGTGGCCCTTCATTATGTGGCTCACAGTTTCACTGAGGTTGACAAGGCTGTGATCCATGTGATCAATTTGGATATCTCACCAAGTTTGATCAAACTCATGTCCATTGAGTCAATAATACCATCCAAACATCTCATCCTCTGTTGCCCCCTTCTCCGGTTGCCCTCAATCTTTCCTAGCATTACGATCTTTTCCAGTAAGTTGAGTCTTCGAAACAGGTAGCCAAAGTATTGGAGCTTCAGCTTCAGTATCATTCCTTACAATGATACTCAGTGTTGATTTCCTTCAGTATTGACTGGTTTGATCTCCTTACTGTCTTAGGGACTCTCAAATGAAAGCATCATTTTTTTTCAGTTCTCAGCCTTTTGTACGGTCCAACTCTCAAGTCTATACATGACTACTGGAAAAACCACAGCTATGAATATGCTGATCTATGTTAGCAAAGTGATGTCTCTTCTTTTTAATTCACTGCTTAGGTTTGTCATAACTTTTCTTTCAAGGAACAACCATCGTGTAATTTGATGGCTGCAGCCACCATCTGCAGTAATTTTGGAGTCCAAGAAGATAAAGTTTACCACTTTTCCCATTTTTTCCCCTTCTATTTTCCATTAAGTGATTGGACCAGATGGTATGATCTTAATTTCTGGAATGTTGAGTTTTAAACCAGCTTTTTCACTCTGCATTTCACCTTCATATCAAGAGGCTCTTTAGTTCCTCTTTGCTTTCTGCCATTAGGGTGGTGTCATCTGCATATCTGAGGCTGTTGATATTTCTCCCCACAATCTTGATTCCAGTTTTTGATTCATCCAACTGTGCATTTCACATGCTGTACTTGGCATATAAGTTAAATAACCTGAGTAACAATATACAGCCTTGACATACTCCTTTTCCAATTTTGAACCAGCTTGTTCTTCCATGTCTGGTTATAACTTTTGCTTCTTGCATACAGGTTTCTCAAGAGGCAGGTAGGGTGGTCTGGTATTCTTATCTCCATAAGAAGTTTCCGCAGTTTGTTGTGATCCACACAGTCAAAGGCTTTAGCATAGTAAGTGAAGCAGAAGGAGATGTTTTATGAAATTCCCTTGCTTTGTTATGATCCAACTGATGGTTGCAGTCTAGTCTCTGGTTCCTTTACCTTTTCTAAATTCACCTTGCACATCTGGCAGTTCCTGGTTCACCTACTATTAAAGTCTAGCTTGGGGGATTTTGAGCATTACCTGGCTAGCATTTGAAATGAGTGCAATTTTGCAATAGTTTGAATATTCTTTGACATTGTCCTTCTTTGGGATTGCAGTGAAAACTCACCTTTTTCAATCGTGTGACCACTGTTGGGTTTTCCAAATGTGCTGGTATATTGAGTGCAGCACTTCCACAACATCATCTTTGAGGTTTATAAATAGCTCAGGTGGAATCCCATTGCCTCCACTACCTTTGTTTGTAGTAATGCTTCCCAAGGAACACTTGACTTCACACTCCAGGATGTCTGACTTTAGGTGAGTAACCATATAATTGTGGCTATCCAGGTCAATAAGACCTCTTTTTACAGTTCTTCTTTGTATTCTTGCCACCTCTTCTTAACCCCTCTGCTTCTTCTTTTCTTTTACTTTTTATTTTTTATTTTTATTTATTTATTTATTTTTTATTAGTTGGAGGCTAATTACTTCACAACATTTCAGTGGGTTTTGTCATACATTGATATGAATCAGCCATAGAGTTACACGTATTCCCCATCCTGATCCCTCCTCCCTCCTCCCTCTCCACCCGATTCCTCTGGGTCTTCCCAGTGCACCAGGCCTGAGCACTTGTCTCATGCATCCCACCTGGGCTTTTATCTATGGTGAGACAGATCACCCCTCTGCTTCTGTTACGTCCTTAGTGTTTCTGTCCTTTACTGTGCTCGTCTTTACATGAAATGGTCCCTTGGTATCTCTAATTTTCTTGAAGAGATCTCTAGTCTTTCCCATTCCATTGTTCCCCTCTATTTCTTTGCATTGATCACTTAGAAAGCTTTCTTATGTCTCTCCTTGCTATTCTTTTGAACTCTGCATTCAAATAGGTATATCTTTCCCTTTCTCCATTGTTTTTGTTGCTCTTCTTTTCTCAGCTATTTGTAAGGCCTCCTGAGACAACCATTTTTGCCTTGCTGCATTTCTTTTCCTTGGGGATGGTTTTGATCACCATCTCCTGTGCAGTGTTAGAAATCTCCATCCGTAGTTCCTCAGGCATTCTGTCTATCAGATCTAATCTTTTAAGTCTATTTATCACTTTCATTGTATAACCATAAGGGATTTGATTTAGGTCATACCTGGATGGGCTAGTGGTTTCCCTACTTTCTTTAAGTCTGAATTTTGCAATAAGGAGTTCATGATCAGAGTCACAGTCAGCTCTCAGTCTTGCTATTGCTGACTGTATAGAACTTCTCCATCTATGCTGCAAGGAATATACTCAATCTGATTTCAATATTGACCATCTGGTGATGTCCATGTATAGAGTCATTTTTCATGTTTTTGTAAGAGTGTGTTTCCTGTGACCATTGTGTTCTGTTGACAAAACTTTGTTAGCCTTTGCCCTGCTTCATTTTGTGTTCCAAAGCCAAACTTACAGGTTAAACTCCAGGTATCTCTTGACTTCCTACTTTTGCATTCCAATTCCCTATGATGAAAAAATCTTTTTTTGATGTTAATTCTAGAAGCTTGTACTTCTTTATATAACAGTTCGACTTCAGCTTCTTCAGCATTAGTGACTGGGGCATGGGCTTGGATAACTGTGATGTTGAATGGTTCTCTTTGGAAATGAACCAATATCATTTTGTCATTTTGTACTGAGATTGCACCCAAATACTGCATTTCAGACTCTTTTGTTGACTGTAAGGGTTACTCCATTTCTTCTAAGGGATTCTTGCCCACAGGAGTAGATATAATGGTCATCTGACTTAAAATCACCCATTTTAGTCCATTTAGTTCACTGATTCTGAAAATGTTGATCTTCACTCTTGCCTTGTCCGGTTTGACTACATTTAACTTAGGTTCACAGACCTAACATTCCTGGTTACTATGTAATACTGGTCTTTATAGCATCAGAGTATACTTTCAGGATCAGACATCCTGATCCTGTGGGCGATGTTTCCACTTTGCTTCAGCCTTTTAAACTTTTTCTGGAGTTGTTTCTCCATTCTTCCCCAGTAGGATTTTGGACACTTTCCAACCCAAGGGGCTCATGTCTCAGTGTCATATCTTTTTGCCTTTTCATTCTGTTCATGGTGTTCTCAAGGCATGCATGCTGAGTTGGTTTACCATTCCCTTCTCCAATAAGCCAAGTTTTGTCAGAATTCTACATCATGCCCTGCCCATCTTGGGAAGCCCTGCGTAGCATGGCTCACAGTTTCACTGAGTTCACAAGGGTGTGATCCATGTGATCATTTGTGTTAATTTTCTGTGATTGTGGCTTTCATTCTGTCTGCTCTCTGATGGATGAGGAAAAGAGACTTGCACAAGCTTCCTGATGGGAGGGACTGGCTATGGGGAAAACCATGCCTCTAAGATGGTATAGTAGACTTTTGGAAAGCAGCCATCCTGACTGGAGTGTAATGGTACCTCATTGTGGGTTTGATTTGCATTTCTCTGATAATGAGTGATGTTGAGCATCTTTTCATGTGTTTGTTAGCCATCTGTATGTCTTCTTTGGAGGAATGTCTGTTTAGTTCTTTGGCCCATCTTTTGATTGGGTCATTTATTTTTCTGGAATTGAGCTGCAGGAGTTGCTTGTATATTTTTGAGATTAATCCTTTGTCTGCTGCTTCGTTTGCTATTATTTTCTCCCAATCTGAGGGCTGTCTTTTCACCTAGCTTATAGTTTCCTTTGTTGTGCAAAAGCTTTTAAGTTTAATTGGGTCCCATTTGTTTGTTTTTTCTTTTATTTCCAATATTCTGGGAGGTGGGTCATAGAGGATCCTGGTGTGATTTATGTTGGAGAGGGTTTTGCCTACATTCTCCTTTAGGAGTTTTATAGTTTCTGGTCTTACATTTAGATCTTTAATCCATTTTGAGTTTATTTTTGTGTATGGTGTTAGAAAGTGTTCTAGTTTCATTCTTTTACAAGTGGTTGACCAGTTTTCCCAGCATGCTGGAGAGGGTGTGGAGAAAAGGGAACCCTCTTACACTATTGATGGGAATGCAAACTAGTACAGCCACTATGGAGAACAGTGTGGAGATTCCTTAAAAAACTGGAAATAGAACTGCCATATGACCCAGCAATCCCACTTCTGGGCATACACACCGAGGAAACCAGATCTGAAAGAGACACGTGCACTCCAATGTTCATCACAGCACTATTTATAATAGCCAGGACATGGAAGCAACCTAGATGTCCATCAGCAAAACAGAAAAAGAGACACAGATGTACAGAACAGACTTTTGGACTCTGTGGGAGAAGGCGAGGGTGGGATGTTTCAAGAGAACAGCATCGAAACATGTATATTATCTATGGTGAAACAGATCGCCAGCCCAGGCTGGATGCATGAGACAAGTGCTCGGGCCTGGTGCACTGGGAAGACCCAGAGGAATCAGGTGGAGAGGGAGGTGGGAGGGGGGATCGGGATGGGGAATACGTGTAACTCCATGGCTGATTCATGTCAATGTATGACAAAAACCACTACAATATTGTAAAGTAATTAGCCTCCAACTAATAAAAATACATGAAAAAAAGGTAAAAAAATAAGAATAAGATGGTATAGTAGAAGGACATGTACTCCCAAACACACGTGAGTGTTTGGGAGTCTCTGGTGGAGGTGTGGGTTGACAGTGGCTTGCTATGGTGTCAGAGGCACTGGCAGCAGCAGTCCTGTAAGGGGCAGCATGTTGGCATAAGCCCTCTTGGAGAATGTCACCATCAACCCTACTATAGAACCTGTAGCCATACCATACAGACTGTAGACTCCAGGACTGGGCTGCCTCATGCCAAACTACAGGGAGGGAGCACAGGCCTACCCATCAACAGACAATTAGATTAATTATAGAGTTAGCCAAAAAGTTTTTTTTTTCAGTCTTTCTGTAAGATGTTATGAAAAACCCTACAGAAAATTTTGGTCAACTCAATACTATGGTTCTTGACCATATCCTGCCAGTACTTCAACCACCTAAACAGAAATTATCTTACACCCTCCAGGTACCTAGTTCTTCATTAATAAAATAAGGGAATTTGCTATAATAGTCTCTTGGACTATTTTCCAGTTATGAAGTTTTATGTTTCTAAAATGAAGTAAAGGCACATACACAACTGCTATTGGTACTGAGCTAATAATTTTGGATGAACTTTGATTATAAAAGGGAAGTTAGTGTTGCCAATGCCATTTTTAAGTAGCAAAGGAAGACAAAATAAGCATGAAAGGAAAATATAACATTTCTTGGCCTCTGCAATGGTAGTAGTATTATTTTATCTTGTTTAAGCTTTTCTGAAAAATTTATGAAGCTTATTATTGGTTTATGAAAAGATGCTTTGCATTTTGTCTACTATGTTATAGTCTATCATCCACATTTTATAGGCAACAGAATGAAACATGTAACGATACCAGGAAAGAGAGTATAAATTATTAGTTTAATGAATTGCAATATATTGTGGCAGATAATCTAAAAAAGGAAATCCAGTAAACCAAAAATCACGTCTACACTTGTTTGTGGAGGACACAGCAGAACAGTTGGGAATTGACATTTAGTGAAGAATGAAGATTTTCTGAATGAGGTTACGATAAAATACAGAAGTAATTTCTTACACTGAAATGATGATGGATGATACCAGAAATCCAAAGAAGTGTCAAACAGAAGTAACTTCAAATAAATATTTTATTAGCATCACTGAACAAGAGGTGAAAATGCTCACTGATAATGACCAGAAATGTTCTCAGACAGTAAAGAATCTGCCTGCAATGCAGGAGATCTGGATCAGGAAGATCCCCTGGAGAAGGGAATGGCAACCCGCTCCAGTATTCTTGCCTAGAAAACCCTATGGACAGAGGAGCTACAGTCCATGGGGTCTTAAAGAGTTGGACACCACTGAACAACTATGCATGCACACAGAGAAGAAAATTTTATCAATATCGCCTTAGGTACAGGGACCAATTCTACATGCAAAGTAGTTTCAATGTTATCAGTCAAACTAAATTTAATCACATCAATGACATTCAATTCAGGGTGGGGGGGGGGGGGAAGAACCTAAAATATTGTGAGTTTTTCCCCTTTGTGTCAGTGATACAGTTTCTAAGAGTTTATTGCAAGGCTGAGGAAAGACTGCAGATAGCCTGCATTAATTCTGATGTCATCTTGTTCATTAATTTCTTCCTGTGTGTAGGAAGCAGAAGTATTGATTATCATTTATATTCACCATTGAGCTAAAGTTGAGTTTTCACATGTTCCTGTTTAAGATTCATGGGCTAGCTCCAAATAACAAATGATTAAAAAAATGAGATTTTTTTTGAAAGTATAGATCATCTCTGACAGGGTCTTGCAGGTAACAGGAGAGAAAAACAGTTTTCATTGTTTTCATCATCTTTTCTAGCCAGTGGAATTGTTTTGTGTTTTTCAATCTGTCACACTGGAGAGCATATGTGGACTCTACTTTTGTCTGTTGGTAGATTTCATGTCTTACCAATACAGTGGAAGTTTATACTTTGTATCAATTATTCTGAGTGAAAACATGTTTAAAAACATATTTTTAGATAGAATATCCATATATTTGAGAGGAAAGAAGAAAGGAACACAGAGTACCAGCTTGGAGGTTAAAGGTCTTATAGAACAACTTGTCTGTACAGTTTATGAAATATTTTAGGTACTTTTCTTGCAATCTATTTAAGGTAAGCAGGACATCTCCAGATACAGATGAGAAAATATAACCTTAGGGACAGGTGCAGACAGGTGTTAAACAGCAAGAATTCACTGATGATAGGTCCAGATCAGAATTTCCTTGGTTGCACAAGTACTTTTGAAGCAATGTGGAAGATTGTAAGCATACTCAAGCTGCCTAGAAAAGTGGCACATTCACTGATGCATTCACTCATCTAGTGATTCAGTGATCATTTTACTCAATAAAATAAACATCATACATTAAACATCACTGTTCTAGGGTTTGTCCTTACAAAAGTATGTAGCACACAGTCTTACCCTTGAAAAGTTTCCATCTTCATGAAATTTATCTGCTTTGTTTGTAACTAGTGGATTTTTTGTAAATTGTATTCTATTAGTTTAAATAATAGCTCCACCCCATCTTCACTTGATTCCTGAGTTCATCTTCCTGAACAGATAAGGGAAATATGTTTTGCTTATAATTCATGATTAAAAATTTTCTGTCTTAGATTGTCTGTCTCTTACCTCTATAAAGTCAACATAAATTTAAAAGTTTAACAAACTTGGGCCATAATAAATTAGATATTAATTATCATGGTGAATTATGAATATTTATATATTTGCTTAGTGAAGTAATCACAATCTATGTCAACAAGGACAAGGGAAAGTTAATGAGCTGAGCAATTGGAAATTAAAAGAGATATAAATTCAAGGAGACAATCCTTATACCTATGAAAATGTAGGAGTAAAGTACATGTGTTAAATATGCTTTCCACTAAAAATATTTGTAGAAAGTATTGATGAAAGGAGAAAAGAAGATGAATTAAAACTTAATTTTTTTGATGTTATTAATCAGGCCATAAAAAATACAGAGTTTGAGCTCATACAAGTGAAAGAAACTCAGATGAAGATTCCTACTGTTAAAAGGCTGCCTTTGCTCCAGTATTTAAAAGTAAATGGAAATTTGCCATCTTGAGATCTTTGGGATTCAGTGGAAAGTTCATTAACTGATAGAGATCTTGAGTCTCACATTCTCGTGAGCACTCCAGGAAAATGATTGAATTCTGGCTCTTTAGTCTTAAACTTGTCTTTCACACTCATCACAAGTCTCTTCTGATCTGTTTAATGGAACATGAGTCCAATCTGAGAGGTTCACTGAATAAGTTAGTTGGTAGTATGGTAATGTATTTCAAATCCATCACTTTTTCCCCCAGTCAAATGTTATTTGGAGATTGATTTTATTCATAGAGCAAGTGAAATTGACAACGTAAAATAATGAGGAAAGAATCTCACAAGATGAATTTCAAAGAGCAAGGGAAATATTGTATGGCTGACAAGTTGTTCTTATGATAAACTAACAGAAAAATTGTTTAAAATGAATGAGAATCCATTTAAAAATTAAGCATGTGCATGTTAAATGAGGTGGGGGCAGCCTACTCGTCCCCGGGGAAAACGTTCTGGTTACACTTTGGTTTTTAATTATTTTTCAAGAAATTAAACTAGAGAGATAAACTGTACTAGTGACACTAATCTTTGATATAGTGTCTGCATTACACTGAGTTTTAACATTTGTTCTTTTTATTAATTAAGAAATGGAATATTTCCTGCTCTATCAGTAAACAAGGATGTCACAGTCACCAGTGATTGCAGCCACCACTGAAGGTGAACTGGTGAGCCCTGAGGGGATTCAGGAAGGAAAGAATACCTGCTTTCCAGCAGCCATCAGAGTGAGCCCTGGGGGAAACTCTGGATGTGAAAACACAGGCTATTGGCCCCAGATAGCTGAGGTGCATATCAAAGAAATTATTTCAGTGAGCCCAAACTCCTGCATCTTGCATAGACTTGAGACTTCCTGTCCTTTGCTGCAATACTCCCATATATCCTGATTTCCCCCATCCTACCTCTCACCGTCTCCTCATAGCAGTTTCTTCAGGATTACTTAAGATAATACTTCACAGAACCAAAGTCCTAAGAATTTCTCCTGAATAAACCATAACTGTCAACTTTTAGGTGGTGAATATATTTTTTTAGTCTACAATATCATTGGGTAAATACACCAAAACCATTTTGTAATAAGTGTCTCATGATATTCATGCCCCAGCTGACTAAAGATGAAAGGAAAAAGTTGCTTTAAGAAATCAGTCTCTTGAAATCCTTTTCCAACTCTGTCCAATTTTTATTGCTCTTGACAGCCTCATATTCTTTTTGTGATTGTAGAATAAAGTTGTCCTCTGGTGTCATCAGACTTGTCTTTTCTATTTTGAGTTCTTATTCCCATAGTTTTGATTGGTTTAAAAATAAAAACATACAGAGAGAAATTTACTCTGCAATCTCAAGCTGAAAGTTAATTAAGATTTTGTTTATGGTAGTTAACTTTTTATAGGTTTGGAATTAGGATTATAAAAACCATATTCCTATAATTCAGCTGAAACAACATTTATTGCTTTGTGATTAAAGAAATGTAAAATCTCATTAATTGTATGCTTTGGACACAACAGTTTAAGCACTATTAAAGGTAAAATCAAATAGATATCTCCTTTTGAAAGTGTTTTCCTGATTTAGGTTATTAATGAATAATCATAAATATTAAATGATATATAAAGAATAGAAATCTACACAATGTTCTGTAATAACCTATAAGTGTGAAGACTCTGAAAAGAAGAGTACATGTGTGTGTGTATATATATATGTGTGTGTGTGTGTGTATATGTGTGTGTGTGTGTATATATATATATATGTGTGTGTGTGTATATATATGTGTGTGTGTGTGTGTGTGAGTGTGTGTGTGTGTATATATAAACTGAATCACTTAGCTGTACACCCGAAACTAAGGCAATATTGTTAATCAACTATACTCCTGTGTGTGTGTGTGTATATATATATATATATATATATATATACACATACATACACAAATTGTATCCTACAAACTAGGGGGAAATAAAAAGTTTGGGGCAACAGAAATTTTTCTGTATAGTCACCAAAGTCTCAGACTATGAATCTCAATAGGAAGTATCTGAGGAGACAAAACCTTGATCAACTATTCAGTTACCCAGACATCACTTAATGAGACTGGCCTTTTCTTAACTGGATAACATTTTAAAGCACTCAATGAACTGGAGCTTTCCAAATGTGAAGTTGGTTGCAAGGAGATAAGTGAAGTCAGTTTCCCCACTGAAGGATATGCTTAAAGTAGCTAGATTACTTTAGCTGCACAGTAGAAAACTGACACCTTTTTCTTTTCTTTCTGTCTCTCTCTCTTATTTATTTCTTTTTACAAGATAGGCTTGCATCTAGCAGAACTGAAAACTTAAACTCAAGCAGTAAACATGGTCTGTAAAGTGTTCCAAGCCTCTCAAAGAGTATAAAATTTGTGGACTTAATGTGTGAAATCTGATGAATTGCTATGAAATTTATTTTTCTGATAAATAATCAAATTGTCACATCTTTATAAAATACACATTTGCATAAATGATTCAAGGAAGACTATATTTTATAGGCTCTGCTATGCTAATAATACATTTAATTTTAGCAGCAATCATTTATTCTAGCTGCTTCTTCCCATTCTATTTCCATCCAGAAAATAATTCACACAAGTTAAATGTGGTTGTATGTTTTCTCAGAGAGCCAGTGATACAAAGCAAACAAAAAGTTAAACAAAAACTTTCAGTTTCTATAAAGTATTGACTTTACAATATAAAATGATGAAAAGAATACCTCTCCTATTCTAACAATAAGGATAAACAGTAGATAATCTACAAGTCATGAAATTTCTTGATTATATTAGACCTGAGTCACAAGGCAATTAATTACCATAATACCTAAGAAAAAAGTCACAACTCTATAGCCAAATGGCCATGTGTACCCTGATTTACCCAGGCAAAAGTATCAAAGGAAAGTGGGGTCACTGACTGAACTAAATTTTGAAAAAAATTAATTTTGGGTCACCATCAGAATGTAGAACCCCTTGAAGCTGCAGCTACAAAGAATACAGGAGGAGCTTGTACTGAGGTTGCTAAATACAGCAAACAAAAGACATAAATCCAGATCTGGATGGTAATGTTTGAGCTCTGATGATAGCTGGCCCAGACAAACAAGAGAATTTACCTCCTCTCCACTGGCATACACATGACATATGGCTTTCAACCAACACTTCAGTGATACATAATGAGCAAGAATAAGAACACACCATTAAGAACTAAACCAATCAAAATAGGAACTTCCCTGGTGGTCCCATGGTTAAGACTGTGAGCTCCTAATGCAGGAGGCCCAGGGTTCAACCTATAGTCAGGGAACTACCCAATCCTGCATGATGCATGGCATTGCCAAAAAAAAAAAAAAAAGAAAGCCAAACAAAATAAAAATACTGATATGTAACCCAACGTTAGAACCATCAGACAGGTAATTTAAAATAACAAGTATTAATAGTATGAAAGCTCTTACAAAAAAGTTTCAGTGTGGAGAACAGGTAAGTAATTTTAGCTGAGTAATAATGGATACACAAAATAATCAAGTTGAAATACTAGAAATGAAAAACAAGTGATAGAGATGAAAAATGACTCCAGTAGAGACATCTGTAGATTCAATGCAGCCAAAAAATAATCTGTAAACTTAGAGACAGGTCAATACAAATTACCCCAAGTGAAACATAAAGAGTAATTGGAGAGAAAACAGAATATGGAAAATAGCTCTCTGCACTTTGGGACAATATCACATGGGTGAACATGAGGTAATTAGCATCTCACAGGAAAAGAAGAAATGGAAAAAAAAATGGAGGGGATAATACCTGAGCATTTCCTCAAAATAATGAAAAACATTAAGCTGAAGACCCAAGAAATTCGAAGAATATAAAACTTAAAAATGTCATCTTCTCCATAAAATACACACCTAGACACATTGTATCAAATTGTTAAAATGTAAAGATAAAGAGAAAATTTAGAAAGCAATCAGGAAAAAAATGAACATAATGTGCAGATGCCTAGATGGATATTTTGGCAAATTCCACCAGTTATTTAAAGAAGTAATACTAATATTATACTAATATTTTATAATATTACATTATAAAGTAGGAGTATTAGGGAGGCATTACACTGGTAATCAAATAGCAAATAAGTAATTAGGTTTTTTTTTAACAAGATAAAGTTCTGAAAAATAGATTCAAGGGATTAGATCTGATAGACAGAGTGCCAGAAGAACTATGTATGGAGGTTCGTGACATTGTACAGGAGGCAGTGATCAACACCATCCCCAACAAAAAGAATGCAAAAAGGCAAAATGATTGTCTGAGGATGCCTTACAAACAGCTGTGGAAAGAAGAGAAATAAAATGCAAAGGAGAAAAGGAAAGACATACCCATCTGAATACAGAGTCTCAGAGAATAGCAAGGAGAGATAAAAAAGCCTTCCTCAGTGATCAGTGCAAAGAAACAGAGGAAAACAATAGAATGGAAAGACTAGAGATTTCTTCAAGAAAACTAGAGGTACCAAGGGAACATTTCATGCAAAGATGGGCTCAGTAAAAGAGAGAAACGGTAGGGACCTAACAGAAGCAGAAGATTTTAAGAAGAGGTAGCAAGAATACACAGAAGAACTGTACAAAAAAGATCTTCATGACCTAGATAATCACAATGGTGTGATCACTCACCTAAAGTCAGACATCCTGGAATGTGAAGTCAAGTGGGCCTTAGGTAGCATCACTATAAACAAAGCTAGTGGAGGTGATGGAATTCCAGTTGAGCTATTCTAAATCCTGAAAGATGATGCTGTGAAAGTGCTGCACTCAATATGCCAGCAAATTTGGAAAACTCAGCAGTCGACACAGGACTGGAAAACATCAGTTTTCATTCCAATCCCAAAGAAAGACAATGCCAAAGAATGCTCAAACTACCACACAATTGTATTCATTTCACACATTAGCAAAGTCATGCTCAAACTTCTCCAAGCCAAGCTTCAACAGTACGTGACTATTTACTTCCAGATATTCAAGGTAGATTTAGAAAAAACAGAGGAACCGGGGATCAAATTGCCAACATCTGTTGGAACATCAAAAAAGTGAGAGAGTTCCAGAAAAACATGTAGTTCTGCTTTACTGACTATGGCAAAGCCTTTGAGTGTGTGGATCACAATAAACTGTGGAAAATTCTGAAAGAGATGGGAATACCACACCACCTGACCTGCCTCCTGAGAAATCTGTACTCAGGTCAGGAAGCAACAGTTAGAACTGGACATGGAACAACAGAGTGGTTCCAAATCGGGAGAGGAGTACGTCAAGGCTGCAGATTGTCATGCTGCTTATTTAACTTATATGCAGAATACATAATGAGAAATGCTGGGCTGGATAAATCACAAGCTGGAATCAAGATTGCCAGGAGAAATACCAATAACCTCAGATATGTAGATGATACCACCCTTATGGCAGAAAGCAAAGAAGAGGTAAAGAGCCTCTTGATGAAAGTGAAAGAGAAGAGTGAGAAAGTTGCCTTAAAATTCAACATTCAGAAAACTAACATCATGGCATCTGATCCGATCACTTCATGGCAAATAGATGGGGAAACAGTGGAAACAGTGCCAGACTTTATTTTCTTGGGCTCCAAAATCACTGCAGATGGTGACTGCAGCCATGAAATTAAAAGATGCTTGCTCCTTGGAAGAAAAGTTATGACTAACCTAGACAGCATATGAAAAAGCAGAGACATTACTTTACCAACAAAGTTTCATCTAGTCAAAGCTATGGTTTTTCCAGTAGTCATGCATGGATGTGAAAGTTGGCCTATAAAGAAAACTGAGCACTGAAGAATTGATGCTTTTGAAGTGTGGTGTTGGAGAAGACTCTTGAAAGTCCCTTGGCCTGCAAGGAGATCCAACCAGTCCAACCTAAGGAAATCAGTCCTGAACATTCATCAGAAGGACTGATGCTGAAGCTGAAACTCCAATACTTTGGCCATCTGATGCGAAGAACTGACTCATTGGAAAAGACCCTGATGCTGTGAATGATTGAAGGCGGGAGAAGGGGACGACAGAGGATGAGATGGTTGGATGGCATCACCGACTCAATGGACATGAGTTTGAGTAAGCTCTGGGAGTTGGTCATGGACAGGGAAGCCTGGCATGCTGGAGTCCATGGGGTCAGAAAGAGTTGGACAGGACTGAGTGACTGATCTGAACTGAACTGAAAGTTCTGAATGATGCTGCCCCAAAGAAGATGTGGAGATAGTAAATAAGCACGTGAAAATATGCTCCACATCATATGTCATCATCAGGGCTTCCACGGGCAGAATCTGGTGGACTACAGTCCACAGAGTATCAGAGAGTCAGACACAACTGAAGCAACTGAAACACACGCATGCATATCCAGACAATGGAATATTATTTAATATTGAAAAGAAGTGAGGTACCATGTCAAAGGAAGACATGAAAGAAGCTCAAATGCATACTACTAAATGAAAGAAGCAAATCCGAAAAGGCTACGTGCTGTATGATTCCAGCACTGACATTCTGAACAAGGCAAAACGTAAGACAGGACAAATGAATGATTTGGGGGGGAGGGATATGGTGAAGATAAACAGCAGATAGCAGAATTTATATGTCTGTGAAAATACTCTCCATGATACAACAAGAATGGATACATTTGTCTAAACCCAGAGAATGTACAACACCAAAAGAATATTGTAAAGAAAACTATAGATTTTGAATCCTTATAATGCAACAGTCTAGGTTCATCAGTTGTTACAATGTCCCACTGGATGGGGGAAGGTGAGGGATGCTGTTAATGAGGGGGTTTTGGAGTAGAAGTAATAGGGAAATCTTGGCATATTCTCAACTTTGCTGAGAATCAATCACTTCTCTAAGAAAATAATGAAAAACACTTATATACAATTTCAGGCAATTGTATAATATTATAATTGTATATAATTGTATGTGCATGTGGGCATTATAAAGCAATATTTTGTTAAAAAAACTACATAAAAAAGCTATTATGAGCTACTTAGTTATGAGATGTGAGAGAAAACTCAGTCTCGTTGTTAGTGATCACAAAATAGAAAATAATGGAAAATCAAACTTTAAATATTCTAATAATCATAGAGCTCACAAAATTAAAAATAGAAATTCTGAATGTGTGCTGTGCTTAGTCGCTCAGTCATGTCCTACTCTTTGTGATCCCATGGACTGTAGCTTGCCAGACTCCATCGTCTATGGGGATTCTCCAGGCAAGGACACTGGAGTGGGTTGCCATTTCCTTCTCCAGAGGATCTTCCTGACCCAGAGATTGAATCCTCATCTCCTGTGTTGCAGGCAGATTATCACTGAGCCACCTGGGAAGCCCTTGTATTTGTCACTAAGAGTCATAAAATTTGACAACATTAGAAGGTGTCTTGGTATGCTAGTTTCTGAAATGAAACAAATACCTTGGACTGGAATATAATTACACTGAAGTATTTGAACTGTAATTTTTTTCCCAAGATTAATTTAGAATGCATTTGGGATCTGTTACAAGTGAATAAGCAAATTTTGTTATTGAATTTGAAAAACAAAACAGAGTCTTGGTACATGAGGGAAAGGCTGGGATAGCAAAACAGGTAATAAACTGTTTGCCCAATACACACATGTTGCCATTTATACTTGGCTTTCTGTGTAAGTGGAACACCTATCCAAATCATCTAGCTATCTCATCCTCCTGCTTTCTAAAATAGCTACTTCTAACTTAACTGTTAGATATTTTAAGAACATTTTAATTTGGTAAGTTTGTTGTGAAATTTTACGTGATTTCTCTGACGTTCTTGAAATTCAAAGTTTTAAGCAACTTTTTAAATTAGAAAGAATTTTTAGTGTTTGATTAATTGAAATGCTTAGCTACTGAACTTAGCTACTCAGATCTTATGAGCCTTCATACCTGTGAGATTGGTATTCTCAGCTGTATCCATAGACCAAAATGGCCTGCACTTCGTTCTCACCATCAACTAGCTTTGTCTCTGTTTCTCTAGGAATATTCTTAATATTGATGCCACAAAGCAGAGCTTTATGTATATGTAGTAGGTAACCAAACAGATATATTCCTGCTGATTCAGGACATGACAATATCTTTACATTATTGTACCTCGTCTTAGTTCAAAGACTACCTTCATTATCCTGTACAACTCCCCATCACGTTTGCTTATTGCTTTTAAGATTTTAAGGAAGTAAAGAATGCATACTTATTTTATAACCAACAATTGTCTATGGAATGAAGAAATATGACAAACCCATGTTTATATAGCCAAAAGTAAAGGAGAGATAAAAATAAATGACTTTGTAATTTATGTCCTACAGATGTTATGGTATTCCTCACTGCTTTGACATTCTGTGATCATTTACAGTAGTGTTTTCTTTTTATTAATTGAAATACAATTGATTTACAATGTCATCTTAGTTTCAGGCGTACAGCAAGTGATTCCATTATACACGTACATATATCTATTATTTTGCTTATTATCTTCCTATATTGGTTATTACAAAACATTGAGTATAGGTCTCTGTGCTATACAGTAGGCTCTCATTGGTTATCTATTTTGGATATAGTAGTGTGTATCAATTAATCCTCAACTCCTAATTTACCCCTGTCCCCACTTTCCTTTGGTAACCATGAGTCTGTTCTGCAAGTCCGTGAGTCTGTTTCTGTTTTGTAAATAAGTTCATTTGTGTCATATTTTCAGATTTCACATATAAGTGATATCATATATCAATATTTGTCTGACTTACTTCATTTTGTATGATAATTTCTAGGTCTACCCATGTTGCTGCAAATGGCATTATTTCATTTTTCATGACTGAGTAATATACCATTGTATATATGCACCACATCTTCTTTATTCATTAATCTGTCAATGGACACTTAGCTTGCTTCCATGTCTTATCTATTGTGAATAGTGTTGCAGTGAACATTAGGGTACGTATATCTTTTCTTATTATAGTTTTCTCTGGATATACACCTAAGAGTGGGATTGCCAGATCATATTGTAGCTTTATTTTTAGTTTTTTAAGGAACTTCTTACTGTTCTCCCTAATGGCAACACAAACTTAGATTCCCACCAACAGTGTAGGAGTTTTTAAACTTCTGTGGTAGGAGGACATTTATCTATATAAAATAATATGGGGTTTATTCAGAAAACAATACACAGATAAGTACTAGATACATGGGTTCAGTAATATTCAATGATTAGTATATGTTGTTTGTTTGAAGTAAAGGTTTAAGAGGTTTTTTCCATCACTACCGTATCAGTCTCCTTTAGGTAGTTCAAACATTTATAATTTTCCTCATGTATGTCTTGCTTATATTTTGTTAGATTTATATTGTTGATGTAAATGACACTGCATTTTCAATTTTAAATTCTGCTTCTACTCCTGCTCTAGATTCCCCTCAGCTATGCAATCTCATGTCATTCCCATTCATGGAATGTTGGTAACTCTGTCTAGAGAGGGATACTGGTGAACTCCTCAAATAAGTCATCTTTTTGATACTCCACTGAGTTGCAATCTGTTCAAAGGTAGAAAGCCTCTACCTCTTTGTCATGTTTTGGACACACACACAAACAAGGGATAATTCCACACTCTTACAAAGGTCTCTGTCTCTACTTTTCCCTGGGGTTCAAAATCGGTTCAAAGGAATAAGAAAAGGACCAAACCATTTCCATATAATTTAACCACCTCTTCTTCCTTCCTTCCTCTTGGTCACCTTCATTACTCACACATAACTCAACATTACCAACTTCTCATTTCCTTTCTTCATCTACAGTTGCCAAATCCATCCTTCCATGCCAGGAATGAGAGACAAGCTCATAGCACTCATGTGCTGGAGTATATGTGAGCATGGACAGACATACACAGTGAGAAGAGTGGTGATTGGGTCATCTTCTATCTAATTCTGCACCAGGCAGAAAAATCTGCTCTTAGGCTATATATGATGAATCAATGGGAAGAGACACAGTCATTAACATCCTCAGTTGCTGAAGGGAAATCTATGGGAATTCAAGGCCATTCACTTGGAGAAAGGAATACATTCACCATGTTATATCAAAAGTTATATTTGGAGTTGAGGAGTCAAGCAGGGTGGTAGTATCATCTATAGGAATCATCCAACTCCCAATATTATCAAGTAGCAAATATCTATTTTGCTTGATTAACAATCAACAAAATTAGAAATGAATCAACAAAATTAGGAACGAAAAAGGAGAGCTTACAACAGACAATTTAGAAATAAAAAGGATTATAAGAGACTATTATGAACAACTACATGGCAATAAAATGGATAACCTGGAAGAAATGGACAGATTCTTAGATAAGTTCAACCCTCCCAGACTGAACCAGAAAGAAATAGAAATTATAAACAACCCAGTTACAAGTATATTGAAATTGAATCTGTGATAAAAAATCTCCCCAAAAACAAAAGCCAAGGACCAGATGGCTTCAAAGGAGAATTATATCAAACATTTAGAGAAGAACAAATGCCTATCCTTCTGAAACCCTTTAAAAAATTGCAAAGGAAGGAACACTTCCAAACTCATTCTACGAGGCCACCATCACCCTGTTACCAAAACCAGACAAAGACAAAACACACAAAGAAAACTACAGGCCAGTATTACTGATGAACATAGATGCAAAAATCCTCAACAAAATTTTAGCAAATAGAATTCAGCCACACAACAAAGAACTCATGCACTATGATCAAATTTGGTTTATTCCAGGGTTGTAAGGATTCTTCAATATACACAAATTAGTCAATGTGGTACACCATATTAACAAATTGAAAGATAAAAACCATATGATAATCTCAATAGATGCAGAAAATGCCTTTGACAAAATTCAGCACCCATTTATGATTAAAACTCTTCAAAAATGGGTATAGATGGAACTTACCTCAACATAGTAAAGGTCATATATGATAAGCCTACAGCAAACATTATTGTCAATGGTGAAAAAAGGAAAGCATTCCCCCTAAGATCAGGAACAAGACAAGGGTGTCTACTTTCTCCCACTACTATTCAACAGAGTTCTGGAAGTCCTAGCTGCAAAAAATCAGAGAAGAAAAAGGAATAAAAGGAATTCAGATTGGAAAAGAAGAAGTACAGTTCTCACTGTTTGCAGATGGCATAATACTGTACATAGAAAACCCTAAAGATAGTATCAGAAAATTACTAGAGCTAATCAGTGAATTTAGGAAAGTTGCAGGATACAAAATCAATACACAAAAATCACTTGCATTTCTATATGGTAACAATGAAAAATCAGAAAGAGAAATCAAGGCTGGCACAGAGAAATTTTGTGCTGGCACAAAAACAGAAATATAGACCAATGGAACAAGATAGAAAGCCCATAAATAAACCCATCTACCTATGGGTACCTTATTTTCAACAAAGAAGGCAAGAATATACAATAGGGCAAAGACAGCCTCTTCAATAAATGGTGCTGGGAAAACTGGAGCTACATGGAAAAGTATCAAATTAGAACACTTCCTAACACCATGCACATAGATAAACTCGACATGAATTAAAGACCTGAATTAAAGACCTAAATATAAGACCAGAAACTATAAAACTCTTAGAGTAAAACATAGGCAGAACACTCGATGACATATATCAAAGTAAAATCCTCTATGACCCATCTCCTAGAGTAATGGAAATAAAAACAAAAGTAAACAAGTGGGACCTGATTAACCTTTTGCACAGCAAAGGAAACTATAAGCAAGGTGAAAAGCCAACCCTCAGAATGGGAGAAAATAATAGCAAGTGAAACAACTGACAAAGGATTAATTTCCAAAATATACAAGCAGCTCATACAACTCAATACCAGAAAAACAAACAACCCAATCAAAAAGTGGGGGAAAGATATAAACAGACACTTCTCAAAAGAAGACATACAGATGGCTAACAAACACATGAAAAGATGATCAACATTGCTCATTATTAGAGAAATGCAAATCAAAACTACAATGAGATATCACCTCACACTGGTCAGAATGGCCATAATTAAAAAGTCTACAAACAATAAATGCTGGAGAGGGTGTGGAGAAAAGGGAACCCTCTTGCACTGTTGGTGGGAATGTAAATTGGTACAGCCACTATGGAAGACGGTATGGAGAGTCCTTAAAAGACTAGGAATAAAAGCACCATATGACCCAGCAATCCTACTCCTAGGCATATACCCCGAGGTAACCAAAATTGAAAGCTACACATGTATCGCATTGTTCATCACAGCACTATTTACAATAGCTAGAGCAGGGAAGCAACCTAGATGCCCATCAACAGATGAATGGATAAAAAAGTTGTGGTACATATACACAATGTAATATTACTCATCCATAAAAAGAAACACATTTGAGTCAGTTTTAATGAGGTGGATGAACCTAGAGCCTATTATACAGAGTGAATTGAGTCAGAAAGAGAAAGGTAAATATCATATTCTAATGCATATATACAGAATCTAGAAAAACAGTACTGAAGAATTTACTTACAGGGCAGCAATGGAGAAACATAGAGACATAGAGAATAGACATAGAGACATAGAGAATAGACTTATGGACATGGGGAGAGGGGAGGAAAGGGTGAGATGTATGGAAAGAGTAACATGGAAACTTACATTACCATATGTAAAGTAGATAGCCAACAGGAATTTGCTCTGTGGCTCAGGAAACTCAAACAGGGGCTCTGTATCAACCTAGAGGGTGGGATGGGAGGGGAGATGGGAGGGAGGTTCAAAAGGGAGGGGATAGATGTATACCTATGGCTGATTCATGTTGACGTTTGACAGAAAGCAGCAAAATTCTGTAAAGCAGTTATTCTTCAATAAAAATTAGATAAATTTTTAAAAAGAAACAGCAAAAATGATCAAAGATGGATATTAAAATTGATTCAAAATTCTTTCACTGAATTAATTAACCTTAAGGATTTTTTATAACCTATAAGGGTTTAAGGATTTTTAACCTATAAGGATTTCCCTTATAATAATAAGCACAGTGTCTTGTGTTTTCCACTAATTATATTATTTGGGGGACTCAGATAGAAACAAAATATACTATAATAGACTCACATAGCTGAGAGGAAAATCTAGATGTGTGTCTGAGATACTGCGCTTAACCTTACATATTAAAAATCCTTACCTGTTCAAAGTACTGTTTCCTTCTCAGTGTCTATAAAAGCCCAATGCAAATACCTGTGCTTTCTTTTTTGGCTCCCTGGAGGAAGGTGAATAACATTGACAAAACCTTTGCTTCTTTTCATTTCCTCTCAGGTGGTACTTTGGTCATTGTCTTATAGCTGAACCAGATCGAGGAACTAGGAAGTCCTTGTGAATACATGAAAGGACAATTGTCATCTTTCCCCTCTTGAGAAAGGAGTCCTTCAACACAGCATGATTTACTTTCTGTTTATGACAATAGCTGCATGAATGCATCATACAGGCATTAATGTCAATTAAGGCATAAATCACAGACACACATGGACTGAGAGAGAGCAAGGCTGCTATTTTAGGCAGACGGGGTCTTTGTATGCTCACTGCCCTGCAGGGGCTAGCAGAACTAATTCCGTCAAGGCTCAGTTGAGTTTGACATGACTGCCTTCACAAGAAAGTTACAAAGGTCATATGATGCACTATGTAGCTCTGGGAAGCTTAGCAAGACCAATCTGGACCAATTCTGTCAAAAGAACATCGAAGTAACCTAGAAGAATAGGTCTTTGTAAAGGAGTTTATGAGACTTGTGAAGGGGGAGACAGAGAAGGCTATATGTCAAACTATTCCTCTCCCTGAATTAAAATTGCACTTTGCTACCTTTGCAAAATATAGCTTTGCTATTCAGAAGAAGAGAAGCCCAGCATTAACTTAGAGATGCAATAAAAAAAATAATCAGGACGTTTGGGGTGGTTTTCATCAGATTCACAGGTTGAAAATTTGAGCTCTCTTCTTGCAGCCCAGAGAATTTCTTGGCTCTCTGATCTCTGGAGGGAAGGGAGAACATTTCTCAGCTCACTGTTTTTGGGGTCATTATTATCTGATGGCTACAATCAGAGCAGCCTCTGCCAAAGAGGAAGTAAAATGCACAGAGCAAATATAGCAATGATTCTTAGCCAGAAAAGCAAACAATGTCAACAACTTACCAAGATACAGGTGATTTTTCTATTCAAGTGAAAAATATATATAAGTTTTTCTTAGCCCATTTGATAACGATTCCAAGCAGACAAACTAGGTTTACTAAGTTATCGCCGAAAGCTTTGTTGAAGAATGAAGTGCCTTGATGTTTGAACACCAGGCGTAATTAATAGGGCATGGCAAGTCACTATCTCTCTCCTCCCACCGTGGACCACACAAGGGAATCACTGTTTCCAGAGCAGAGACTCACTAATGGAAACAACCACAAGAATTAGTGCTGGTAGGAAACTTGAATTGCAACTGATACACTTCTGGAGGCTCAGTATGGGTAACTCAGAGTTACAACTCCAGGAAATCAATTTCAAGGGTCCCACAACAGCAGATATACAGATGATACCATTCTAATGGCAGAAATTGAAGAGGCACTAAGAGCCTCTTGATGAAGGTAAAAGAGGGGAGTGAAAAAGCTGGCTTAAAACTCAACATTAAAAAAACTAAGATTAGAGCATTCAGTCCCATCATTTCTTGGCAAATAGACAAGGAAAAAATGGAAACAGTGGCAGATTTTATTTTCTTGGGCTCCCAATTCACTGCAGATGGTGAATGCAGCCATGAAATTAAAAGATATTTGCTCCTTGGAAGGAAAGCTATGACAAACCTAGACTGTGTATTAAAAAGCAGAGACATCATTTTGCCAACAAAGGTCCTTAGAGTCAAAGCTATAGTTTTTCCAGTAGTCGTGTATGGATGTAAGAGTTGAACCATTAAGGAGACTGAGTGCTGAAGAATTGATACTTTCCAGCTGTGGTGCTGGAGAAGACACTTGAGAGTCCCTTAGACAGCAAGGAGATCAACTAATCAATCCTACAAGGAATCAACCATGAATATTCACTGGAAGGACTGGTGTTGAAGCTGAAGTTCCAGTACTTTGGCCACTGATACGAAAAGCGAATTCATTGGAAAAGACCCTGATACTGGGAAAGATTGAGGGCAAGAGAAGGGGGTGACAGAGAATGAGATAGTTGGATGGCATCATTGACTCAATACACAAGAATTTGAGCAAACTCTGGGAGATAGCGAAGGATGGGGAAGCTTGGCATGCTGTAGTCCATGGGGTTGCAAAGAGTTGGACATGACTTAGTGACTGAACAACAACAATGTTTGAGATTCATCTCCAGGAGTGGGACCAGGTTCCCATGGTAACTATCAGAGAAAAATGCCTTTGGTTGTATGGTGGTGGGGTGAGGTAGGAACCAATTTGAAATTCTCCACATCACCATGTCCCTCTTAACAAGGCCTGTCCTTAAGAGAAGCTAGTTAACCAGAGCCTAACCTGCTGGGGTATTATCACAGCCTAACGCTGACTCATTGGAAAAGACCCTGATGCTGGGAGGGATTGGGGGCAGGAGGAGAAGGGGACAACAGAGGATGAGATGGCTGGATGGCATCATCGACTTGATGGGCATGAGTTTGAGTAAACTCCAGGAATTGGTGTTGGACAGGGAGGCCTGGCGTGCTGCGATTCATGGGCTCACAAAGTCGGACACAACTGAGCAACTGAACTGAACTGAACTGACTCAAGGGAAGGAAAATACCCAACTCTAGTTCCATCCTGTTCAGCTTAATGGGGTAGGAAAAGAAAAAAAAAAAAACAGAAACAGAAACAAATATAGATGGAAAATTCCTCAACAAAATACTAGCAAACTGAATCCACCAGCATAGCAAATTGACTGTATACCATGATGGAGAGGGATTTTTTTTCCCCTTAGCAATGTAAAGATGGTTCAACATACAAAAAAAAAAAAAAAAAAAAAAAAATCAGCAAGCATGATACATCACATAATAAAATTAAGAAAACATTTATCATCATAATTAATGTAGGAAAAATTTTGACATCTTTTAATAAAAAAAAATATCCAACACTGTACAAGCTAGAAACATAAAGACAATTCCTCAAGTTAAATAATCAGGATGACAATATTAGCCTTCAAGTTGGTTGTTCCATGTCCGATTCTAACTGTTGCTTCTTGACCTGCATACAGGTTTCTCAGGAGGCAGGTAAGGTGGTCTGTTACTCATCTTTTTAAGAATTTTCCACAGTTTGTTATGATAAACATCATCAATGAAACAGAGGTAGATAATTTTCTTAAATTTCCTTGCTTTCTCTATGATCCAGCTGATGTTGGTGATTTGATTTCTGGTTCCTCTACCTTTTCTAAATCCAGCTTGTACATCTGGAAGTTCTTGGTTCACGTACTGTTGAAGTCTAGCTTGAAGGATTTTGAGCATTACTTTGGGAGCATGTGAAATGACTGCAATTGTATGATAGCTTGAATATTCATTGGCATTGCCCTTCTTTGGGACTGGAATGAAAACTGAAGTTTTCCAGTCCTTTGACCATTGCTGAGTTTTCCAAATTTGCTAGCATATTGAGTGCAGCACTTTCACAGCATCATCTTTTACAATTTAAATAGCTCAGCAGGAATCCCATCACCTCCACTAGCATTGTAGGAATGCTTTCTGAGACCCACTTGACTCACATTCCAGGATGTCTAGTTCTATGTGACTGACCACACTGTTATGGTTATTTGTATCATTAAGACCTTTTTTGTATAGCTCTTCTGTGTAATCTTGCCACCTCTTCTTAATCTCTTCATCTTCTGTTAGCTCCTTACAATCTTTTTTCCTTTATTGTGCCCATCTTTGCATAAAATTTTCCCTTGATATTAGTATCTCCAATTTTCTTAAAGATATTTCTAGCTTTTCCCATTCCATTGTTTTCCTCTATTTCTCTGCATTGTTCACTTAAGAAGGCATTCTTATCTCTCCTTGCTATTCTCTGGAACTCTGTATTCAGTTGCGTATATTTTTCCATTTCCCCCTTGCCTTTCACTTCTTGAAGCAACAACAGAGAAAGGTGAAGGGAATTACCAGGTCGATGTTGAAGAAAGGGAGGTTTGGCCCAGGACAAATTGGGACAGAAGGAAAGTTAAGAGTGTTTCTTCAGGAAGATGAATTTGGTACAATCTCTCTTTGAACTTATTGAGAGAAATTTATATGACTGGAAAGAATTGGGGTTTGAATTTCAAGGATATTATATACTAAAGGAAAAAAAAATCATTAATCTTAGGGAATACAAAATGCTCTTTAGGAAAAGAAGATAATAGAAAACAGTTCATGACTCATTTGTTGGATAATTGTCAATATAAATTACATAATTATAATAATGTAAATATTAAATGCTGCTCCATCGATAGTTATAGCATAAAAGAATAAATATTTGGGAACCGTAAAATTTGGACTGAGGAGATGAAGAAGACGAAATGCTTATTTCTATATTGGGAAACCTATAAATAATGCCTAAAACTTACAAAGGAAAGAAGTACCCATGCAAGCATGTTTTTTAGAGATTCTAACTAAATTTCAAAACAATCCCTTAAAACAGTTGCAAATAGTTACTACTAGGGAAGCAGAAATTCAGGATAAGGAAAGTGGCTCGAGACTGCTCTTTATCTTAAAGATCATAAAATTAAAAACTCAAACTGTGTGTATGCATTAATTCAAACAAAATGAACATTTAAAGTAGTATGATAAGCAAATATAGTAGAGCTAGACTTTGCACAGGAAAATAAGGCAGAACTTGGACAAAACAGGTACCTGAAAACAACACAGGTCATTGACTTTTATTTTGATCACTGAAAGATGGTACTTTTCAGAGGAAAAGCAAGGATCAAGGATCACGAACTTCATGGCTCCTTTCTCAGAGAAAATGATTGTGAATTTCAATGGGATACACTTTTGAAAACATATAGCTATTTTATTTAGAGATAAAAAAAAAAATGTGTGGCAAGATAAAGAAATGAATGAAACAGAGTGAAATGCCAAGACGGTATCTGCTAGTTTTGAAGGAGAAAAGTTAGATTCCAGTTAAACTTACTATTTTTCACACTGAAGGCAAATATTTAAAGTTCTTGAGGTTATTTGGAGGAAAAAAAAAAATTAGCTTTTGAAGATGTTAGCGTTTTTGTAACTGCCTGTTTAGATGAATTGAAATGTTAAATAATATAATTCTGAGAAAAAGTACCACCTTCACTACTATTACCCTGAAAGATGACTGTCATCAGTTCTTACCAGATGTATTTTTAAAAACTTCTCTTCTGTTTGACACACTCATCACAATATATATGATCATAAAGTAAGTGATTTATTAAGGTATATTACCTGTCACATAAAATTAACTTAGTAAATGATGCTAATGCTACTGTGATCTTCTGTTTTGACTTTCAAAATAAATTATTTTCTGTTTTAACATATTTAATTTTTCTATAGATTCTTTCCCAACAAAGTTTCTGAAGTATCTAGTTGACATTGTGTATCTATTTCAATACACAGGATGTTGACATCTAAATAAACTTTTATTAAGATTATGAACAAGGCAGAATGTAGAAGCATTGCTATGGCACTTTATTTCCATTTTCAAAAATCTGATGGTTACATAGCACAGTGTAACTGTAAAAATCATTCTGAAAATGATCACAAACTTACTATACATCTAAGAATAATTCATGGTAACTCTTCCAAAATCACTCAGAAGGGATCTTACAAATATCCCATGAGGTCTTTGTGCTTTAGCTTTTTTATCTCTAAAGTGTGGTCACTGAAAATCTTTTTTATTTTTCTTTCTAACTTGGTCTGCTTTGAACTCTAATATTTTATACCAAGCTACATTAATAGAAGGTAATTTGATGATATTGTTGAAGCCTCTTCATATCATCTCCTCTTTGCCTACTGTCCAACCACATTAGATTTCCTGCTTTCATTGTCTATCCCTTCCTCTATAATTTCTCACTGTGTGGTGGAAGACATACATTTTTCCTCAGTGTTTAATTCCAGGAACACTCTCAGGACAGGCAAATCACAGGATCCCTCTCTCAACTGCCCAAGTAACTTCCAATTAAAATTGTAATCTTTTATCTCTTCTTCACTAGCTTATCAACTTCATAAGCAAAATAACTTGGTGTCCTTCATTGAATTCTATAATCCTGCACATAGTGGGCTCAAAGTTTTAATATTATATATCATGAATAAAAGTGTGCTAAAAATATGTTTTATTTGTATAGCACAAGAAAATATATTAGATTTACCTTTTTCCCTCCACCCTGCAAAGGGATAGGATTGGGTGGGTGGCATGAAGAGAGTCCTTACAGTAAACTTGACATAGATGCCAAAACTAAAGTCAGCAGAGACTGTGATGTGCCCTGGATTGGCCCACTAATTAATAAAGGCAGGCTGTAGATGTTGGAATCCTAGTGGGGAGCCATCATCATTCATGTATTTCCTTCTTGGCATTGGCCACTTCCACCACTGGTTCTTTCCCATTTTCCTAATGTTCAAACACCTTCCAGATGCAAAAAGAAAGAGGGGATCAAATGAAAGCAAATTTCCTTCTAGTCTCTGTAGATCCCAAAGAATTCCATTGGTCCTGAGTTACAACTAAGTTCTTCAGCATGAACCTTTCACATCCTTACCCTGGAACTGCAGACGGCTCCTTTGCTCCCCCTCTGCCCCCAACGCACAACATCCAACAGGTTCTTTTGCTGAAAACCACATGTCCAGGTGCTTAATCAAAACATTTTGTTTTTCTTTTCCCAAATTCTGCTAATTGTCCTTGGAGAGTCTCTGTTTCCCAAACCCTTTAAAATACATTCTTTGTTTAATTTCTTTGAAGCAGTTGCTTTGCAGACTCCACTCAGTATTGGTTAAAAGAGAGTAATTTTCAGTTCCTTCAGATCTCTTGGTTCATTTCAATAGACTAGAATTAAAGTGAAATTTAAAGATTTTAATTATTTTACAGATATTTAGGTGATCAAATAAACATCTGATTTTATTTTTATAAGAAAACTGCAGATAATTTCAGCTTAGAAGAATTGAAAATTTATTTTTTTACTCAAATTATCTATATAATTGCATCAACTAACTTTTCCCTTCAGAGGCTGGAGATGGAGATGTGGGGACAAGTGGAAAGGGAGACTTCCACATTGATTGATAATAAAATTACAACTATAATTTAATGCTATATTAAATTTCACTGAAATTATAATCATTTTGAGATTGGAATGAAATTAGTAACCCACACATTTTATGTCAAGTAGAAATAATAGTTCTTCCTCTCAAATCTCAGTGTAAATTTTGTTTCTGTCAACTATTTTGGAAGCTTGGATATTACTTTCAGATTCATCCTCTGTGCACAGAAACACACTTTTGATAAAAATTGTCTTTTAAGTCTATCTGAGTTTCTCTACAGTGATGGATATTTAATCACAAAGTCAGCCATTAAAAATCATCACCATCTTTCTACTTTCCAACATGTATGCTTAATTTGGAGATTTGCAAAACAGAATGGTTAATGCAGCTGAAACTTGGACAAATCTAATAATTGTTAGTATTATAACTCATTTTCATAATTGATTATGAGCAGAATTTTAAATGCATGTATGCAAATTTGAATAATATATCTAATAAGTGATACTATATGGATTATAGTTTTACCTTTCTTTGATATTGGAAATATTTCAAAAAAAGGTTTTGGTTAAACTAGGTGATTGCTTTAATATTCCATGTTGCTTATATTTGTGAAAGTATTACATTTTTAAAAAATACAAACCAATAAGATAGAAAATCCAAGCAAACAGATAGCAAACTGGTTTCAAATATAAATAGTAAATAAAGAATAGATATGGATCAATTACCCATTATTTGATTAAAATTCAATTTTTAA
Organism: Dama dama; assembly: GCF_033118175.1. NCBI lineage: Eukaryota > Metazoa > Chordata > Mammalia > Artiodactyla > Cervidae > Dama > Dama dama. The sequence goes on from NC_083685.1 coordinate 30,597,240, forward strand.
ATAAGTACATAAAAATGGTTTAATTTATAAATGTTGGTGCTTTCCTGGTGGCTCAGATGATAAAAAAATCTGCCTGCAGTGCAGGAAACCCAGGTTTGAATATTATGGAATAAAACAGCATATGACAAAATATGAATTAATATATTCCTGTGAAAACTATAAGAAAAAGTTGAACAAATCAATAGAAATATGGACAAATACATACTCTACATATTAATGGTCAGTAATGGTAAGTATATTCAAAGTTTCTAGTGAAAACAAATGCAGCGTAAAGTTGGTGGGCTCTTTATATTTTTTTTGGAGGTAATAAACAATATGTATCCAAATGTTGCATGCATCTCACCTATGATAATCTCACTTACAGAAACTTACCCTAAAGAAGTAATTATAAAACTTTGAAAACACACACATATCTACATAGTAGATAAATAGAATCTTGAGTATTGTTAATATATCTATTTCTTTAGATGTTTGCTGAGTCTCTTAAGATGAAGAAAACATTTCCAAAAAATAGTACTTGTATTGCTCCTAAAGTATAGTAGCAAAACTGGAGAATATAGGACATATTCAGGTCAATAGAATGAACTATTTTAGAAATTATTAGAAATTGGCTGATTGTACTTTTGGCCTTAACTAGATTTTAAAGTCTATTACACTGGGACTTGATATTCATATGGCTATAAATTGCTTAAAAGCCATGGCATTTTAAATAATCTCTTTATCCCCATGTGTGTTCCATTCTTAATTTAGAACACTGCTCTCATTTTGGGTACTTCTATATGGGGATACAAGCAGCATATGCTAGGTGTTCCAATTATTATGTTTTTTAAAGCAAAAAGAAAATAGGGGAAGATAAAGCATATCAGAATAGTGTTTGTCCCTGAAAGGAGACAAGATCATGAGCTGGTAGGGGCACACAGAAATAGATTGAACAAAGCTGGTAAAATCTAATATTAAGCTTGCTGATAGGTTCCTTTTATTATTTAGCTTAATTATTTAGCTTAATATTACATGCATTTTTATACACCTAACTATAAGGTGCTTAGTGACATAATCGTGTCTAACTCTTTGTGACCTCATAGACTGTAGTTCACCAGTGTAGAAACACCAGTGTTTCTCCAGACAAGAATACTGGAGTGGGTTGTCATTTTCTCCTCCAGGGGATCTTCCCAACCCAGGGATCGAACCCACACCTCCTGTGTCTCCTGAATTGCAGGGGATTTCTTTACCACTGAGACACTGGAGAAGCCATCTAACAATATAAATTCAAGTTAAAATGAAAGAAGGTAACCCTATAAGTATCAACTTTTCCATTTAGGAAAAGACATGCTTTTGTAATTCTTTGCAATTTAGTAATACTTTAAATTACAATGGTGATTAGTAATAATCAGAATGAAACCAAACAAATCCAATAGTTAAATGGGTACAAATTTGCTAAAAATATGTTTCATATTTACCTGAATGGATTAATAGTGGCCCAATAGTCAAAAAGAGAAAAAAAAATTTAAATAGTATAGGATATTGTATGATTAACACAGTAAATGATGCTCTTGAATTCTTCAAGTGAAAAGAGTTTAGCATAATTGGGCACTAGTTAGGATAATGTGTCATTAAAACATCTTATTTGTATGACTGCTAATTAGCACCAACATCCACTTCAGATAGGGTCTTTCCCCTAGAAATACAGGAAACCATAGATCTAGCAGTAGGTTCAAAGTCATGGAAGTCAACAAAAGTCTGAACACCTTTGTTGGAACATTTTTTTTATTAATCCTCAGGATGGGGACACTTTCTCTCCTAATTCTGCATAACCTCAAAGTTAAGAATTTTAACAGTTCTGCAGATCTGGGGAGAGAAGAATATATAAGACACACCTTACAAAATATAAAATGAGAGTAGCAGGTTTATTTGACCCCCAAATCTGCAGTCATAATAACTGGGCTACATTTTCCCCTTGGGCATGATTAGGAGGGACGGCAAATGATGAAGATGTGGTCCTATCTCAGAGACTTTGGAAAATATCCCAGATCTCCCCAACCCAGGGACTGAACCTAGGTCTCCTCCATTGCAGGTGAATTCTTTATCTTATGAGCCACCAGGGAAGCCCAAGAATACTGGAGTGGGTAGCCTATCTCTTCTCCAGGGGATCTTCCTGATCCAGGAATTGAACCCAGGGTCTCCTACATTGCAGGCAGATTCTTTACCAGCTAAGCTAACAGGGAAGACCCTTAAAAAGAAAACACTCATACCGTTTCTAAAATGCATTTGTTTAAAAATTTCCCTAGGTCATCCTTATTGCTAGGAAGTCAAGGACCTTTGGGAAATGAACAACCAGTCCTTCAATAAGGACCTAAGGAGTCAGCCTGCACTGAAGGGGAACAGGTCAATAAAGTACTAAGGAGAGGAAGTATAGTGTGTGGATTTCATTTTAGGACCAGTGACATTATCTCGGAGAACGCAATGGCAACCCAGTCCAGTACTCTTGCCTGGAAAATCCCATGGAAGGGGGAGCCTGGTAGGCTGCAGTCCATGGGGTCGCTAAGAGTCGGACCTGACTGAGTGACTTCACTTTCACTTTTCACTTTCATGCATTGGAGAAGGAAATGGCAACCCACTCCAGTGTTCTTCCCTGGAGAATCCCAGGGACAGCGGAGCCTGGTGGGCTGCCGTCTATGACAGCACAGAGTCGGACCCAACTGAAGCGACTTAGCAGCAGCAGCAGCAGCAGACGTTATCTCAAAGTAAATGAAAGTGAACAAATCCCATTCTTCAATATCGGTATCACTCTCTTATTCTCTTTACTCAGTTCTTGGGCTTCCCAGGTGGCTGAATGGTAAAGAACCCACCTGCCAATGCAGAAGACTTGGATTCAATCCCTGGGCCAGGAATATACCCTGGAGAGGAAACTGCCAAGCCACTCCAGTATTCTTGCTGGGAAAATCCTGTGGACAAAGAAGCTTGGTGGGCTGCAGCCCATGGGGTTGCAAATGGTTGGACACAACTGAACGACTAAATAACAACCACCCATTTTTACATAAAGTGATTCAGAATCATGGGAGTTGTAAGTATTATGACTGAAAATGATCTTAGGCATCCTGTAAGCCACAAACTTGACCTGAAAAACAAGAAAATTGGGACCCAGAGAGTTGAAGGTATTTGTCAAAGCCACAGAGTATCATAGATCCTGGGCTCCCTGTGGCATTTGTTCTTTTCGCTAATAACTAAATTTTAATCCTTTTATCTTTACTGTGTCCACAAGCTCATAAAGAACTTTCTAATTTATCTGCTTCACTGTTTATACAGTAGATATTCTATGAAAATGATTATTATACATGTGTGCATGCTCAGTCGCTTTAGTCGTGTCCAAACTTTTGTGAGCCCATGGACTGTAGCCTGTCAGGCTCCTCTGTCTACAGGATTTTCCTGGAAGTGGGTTGGCATGCCCTTCTCCAGGGACTCTTCCTGACCCAGGGATTAAACCCACGTGTCTGGCATTGGTGGCTTTACCATTGAGCCACCTGGGACATACTTGTATACAATGTTTATTTATTGGTAGAAATTGTGAAAGATTTTTCATATCATGTGCAAGGCATTTTTTTTCCCAAGATAAAACAATCTTCCCACCCATACTGCTTTGTAAATAGCTGCTCAAAAGCAGTAATGGGGACTGCAGAAATAAGTGAATTGTTCTCATCTAATCATATCTGTGTCATAAGTTGGAAAATTGTTTTGAAGTTTAGAGCTCCCCTTTGAATAGCAATGATGCCTAGGCTAGTGAAGATTAAACTGCAGCATTAGAAACTGTAAGTGGTTTCCAGTCCTTGGAGACAGTTGCAGATGGGTATAGCTATCTACTATATCCTGAAGACCTCGAGGGAAACAGTGATTTGAAGAACATTAAGGTACTTTCATTATTTTAAAATAAAACCATCTAAGGCAGTTTTTTATCCTATTTCCACCCCAACCCTCTTTATGTCCATAAGAATAATATGGACTGAAGTGGGAATAGAAAATATGACATACTCATGCAAGAAGCTGTACAGTGTTTTTTAAAATACATCTCTACTATATACAAATGTGTAACTATTCAGGACCTACTGAATAGCACAGGGAACTCTGTTCAGCACTCTGTAATGACCTATATGGAAATATAATGTAAAAAAGTGGATCTATGTATATGTATAACTGATCCACTTTGCTATATAGCAGAAACTAACACAACGTTGTAAATCAATTACACTCCAATAAAAATTTTAAGAGTAAATAAAAAATAAGTGCATTTCTTCCATATCGCTCCATCAAAGGCACACTTTAAAGATAGTGAGCACATTTATAAAAGGATCTATTGTTCAATTTTTTCAGAGTTTCTATCTTGAGTGAGGCATTATCTGTAGGGCTGTCAGTAGCTCAGCAGATGTATTCTGTTCCATCAATCTCTGGACTGCTCTCAAGAATGCTACAGGGATGGGAATACCCATCAGCTGGCAAGCCTCTGCTCAGTGTGGGAGCAAACATGAAAAGGATTCACACGTGTTTCCTTTAAACTCTCTTTTTCCACATAGGTTAACTTGAAATGACCTAGATATTACAGAGTGATGGTTTTTATATTTTATTGTCCTGTAGACATTTCAACAAAGCCAATGTTTTATGTCTTGCACAGTCATGATGGGAATGAAGTGGTAAGGTTTTATTTTTATTAGAATCAGATAGTTTTTGTTGTCTCTGACAGCCTTGAACTCAATAGTGTGCCATATTGAATGATAATATCTTTAACATGATAACCCCTCACTGTTGTAACATCAGATGAACCTGAAATGAGGGGCTGAATGGAATAATTTCATTCTGAGAGAAACTTTGAAGCAAAGCAATCTTGAGCTATTCTGTGAAGTGGTGCTCTGTTTTCAGTAGAATTTTCTGACACATGTTAGGATATTTTCTATAAAATTTTTGTTTCATCTCTTCACTGTACTTAGGAAACTATTGTTTACTAGGCACTTTGAAAATTAAAGGAAAAGGAGAATATTGATATAGAGAAGGATACCTAATCACTATTACCTGTGTATTAGTCAGGTATTCAAGTACTGTTTCTATGAAGGCAATACCCCAATAAATACCTCCAACTCTGACCTCTTCCCTCAAGTATCTAATAAGCCATCTACTTAGATGTTACAAAATCTCTATTCCATTGTCCCAAACCTACATGTCTCCACTGAACCAGATGTTTTCTCTTAAATCTCTGATTCTCTCTACAGCATTACAATTTTTAAGGTCATCCAAGATTTTTTGGAGTTTTCTTTCTGCTGTGAAGTAAACCCGCCCCACCGTGACAACTAAATAATTTCCAAGATCCGTTCAAGCTACTCTTACACTCATATTCATTACATTTTTTTTTGCATTTCTACCATTGCAATCTGGACTTCGCTGATGGCTCAGACAGTAAAGAATCCTCCTGTAATGCAGGAGATCCAGATTTGTTCCCTGGTTCTGGAAGATCCCAGATCTTCTTCCCTTGGAGAAGGGAATGGCTACCCTTCCCTGGAGAATCATGTCTTCTGGAGAACTGTGTGTCCTGGAGAATTCTGTCTAACTTTTGGAACTCCTTAAAGAGAATGTCCACCAAGTACTACCAATAATCTACTCTTACTATAAACTTTCTTCTGAGCTTCCCAGGCAGTGCTAGTGGTAAAGAACCCACCTGACAATACAGGAGACATAAGATACAGGAGTTCCATCCCTGGGTGGGGAAGATCTGCTGGAGGAGGGCAAACGAACCCACTCCATATTCTTGCCTGGAGAATCACATAGACATAGCAGCCTGGCAGGCTACAGTCCACGGAGTTGTAAAGAGTCAGACATGACTGAAGTGACTTAGCACACACCATTGCAACAACCTCTGTAACACTTCTCAGTGGTTATATACAGCATTTTTCTGTTTTTCTTTTAGTTTTATTGAGATAATATTAACATACAGTACTGTAAGAATTTAAGATGTGCAACATAATGACTTGATTTACATACATCACAAAGTGATTATGGCAAATTTAGTGAACATTTATCATCTCATATATACAGCAATTTTATTTGCTTAATTTTTTATATATACATATAATTAAGCAAACAGAATTTTTTTCTTGTGATGAAAACATTTAGGATTCACTCTCTTAATAACTTTCATCTATAATACGTTGTTGTTCAATCGCTAAGTCATGTCCAACTCTGGGACAACATGGACTGCAGCACACCAGGCTCCCCTGTCCCTCATTGTCTCTGAGTTTGTTCAAATTCATTTCCATTGAGTCAGTGATGCTATCTAACAATTTCATCCTCTGCTGCTCGCTTCTTTTGCTTTCAATCTTTCCCAGCATCAGGGTCTTTTCCAATGAGTCGGCTTTTTGCATCAGATGGTAAAAGTATTGAAGCTTTAGCATCAGTCCCTCCAATGAATATCCAGAGTGTATTTCCTTTAGGATTGACTGGTTTAGTCTCCTTGCAATTCAAGTGTTTCTCACCACAATTTGAAAGCATCAGTTCTTTGGTGCTCAGCCTTATTTAAGGTCCAACTTTCACATCCATACATGACTACTGGAAAACCCATAGCTTTGACTACGTGTACCTTCATCAGCAAACTGATATCTATGTTTTTTAACATGCTGTCTAGGTTTGTCATAGCTTTCCTTCGAAAGATGAAGCATCTTTTAATCTCATGGCTGCAATTACTGTTCACATTGATTTTGGAGCCCAAGACATAAAATCTGTCACGGCTTCCACTTTTTCCCCTTCTATTTGCCATGAAGTAATGGTATCAGATGCCATGACCTTAGTTTTTTTTTTTTTTTTCAATGTTGAGTTTCAAACCAGCTTTTCACTCTCCTCTTTAACCCTCAGGAAGCCCTTTAGTTCCACTTCACTTCCTCCATTAGGTTGGTATGTCTGCTTATCTGAGGTTGTTGATATTTTTCCTGTCAATCTTGATTCCAGCTTGTGTTTCGTCCAGCCTGGCATTTTGCATGATGTGCTCTGCAAAGAATTTAAATAAGCAAGGTGACAATTTATAGCCTTGTCATACTCCTTTGCCAAGTTTTGAAACAGTCAGTTGTTCCATGTCTCATTCTAACTGTTGTTTCTTGACCCACATACAGGTTTCTCAGGAGACAAGTTAGATTGACTGATACTCCCCTCTCTCTAAGTATTTTCCACAATTTGTTGTGATCCACAAAGGCTTTGTGGCTAGTCAATGAAGTAGAAGTAGATATTTTTCTTGACTTCTCTTGCTTTCTCTATGATCCAGTGAATGCTGTCAATTTGATCTCCATTTCCTCTGCCTTTTCTAAATCCAGCTTGTACATCTGAAAGTTCTTGGTCCACATACTGCTGACGTCTAACTTGAAGGATTTTGAGCATAACCTTGCTAGCAGCTGAACTCAACTGTATGGTAGTTTGAACATTCTTTAGCGTTGACCTTCTAGTGTTAATAATACCTATCATATTGTACATTACATCCCTGAGTTAGTAACACAGAAGTGTGTTTGTGCTCAGTGGTGTCTGACTCTTTGCAACCCCGTGAACTGTAGCACACCAGGCTCTTCTGTCCTTGGAATTTTCCAGGCAAGAATACTGGAGTGGGTTGCCATTCCCTTCTCCAGAAGATCTTCCAGACCTGGGGATCAAACCTATGTCCCTTGTGTCTCCTGCATTAACAGGTGGGTTCTTTAACACTAGCACCACCTAGGAAGCCCTAGTGCTTACTTATATTAGAGCTGGAAGTTTGTATCTTTTGATCATCTTCATCCAATTTGCCCCCACTCCCCCACCTCTGGTCACCACATACCTGATTTTTTTTTTTTTTTGAGTTTGTTTTGAGATAAAATTTATTTACATTATGTTAGTTTTTGTTTTACAGCAGGTTATATATTTATTGGCCATATTCCCCACACCTTATATTATATACCTATAATGAATTTATTTTTCAACTAGAAACTTGTACCTCTTAATCTCCCTCACCTATTTCTTTCCTTCCTCCACCCCTCCCCTCTGGGAACCACCTATTTATTCTCTGTATCTATGATTCCTATTTCTCTTTTGTTATTTTTGTTCATTTGTTTTGTTTTTAGATTCCACATATAAGCAATATCATACAGTGTTTGTCTTCTTCTGCCTGACTTATTTCACTTAGTATAATTCTTTCTAGGCTCACCTATGTCTCAAATGTCAAGATTTCATTTTCTTTATGGTTGAATGATATTCCACTATATATACAACATCTTCCTTATTCATTTATCTGTCAGTAGACACTGGGTTGCTTCCCTGTTTTATGTATTGTAAATAATGCCGCAGTGAACATACTGGTGCTTGTATCTTTTCTAATTAGTATTCCACAGGTGAAATTAAATTGTATTTTTTTTTTTTACTTTAAATCATATATTTTTCTTCACTTTCCTAGAAAATTGGAGTCTTCTTTGTTATGCCTATCAGTACCTGTGATACAAACCCACAAGGGAAAAGACAATGTTTCATTTAATGTTTAATATCTTCCATAAAGCTTCTCTCTTTCTCTCTCATCAGTCTCTGTCTGTCTGTCTGTCTGTCTATCTATCTGCCTACCTGTCTACCCATTTATTTAATTAGCTATCTATGGACATATCCATTTCAAAGGCAGATATGGCTCCGTCTCTTGTAGAGTCCCCGGGTCTTGCTGCACACAAAGTTTAGTTGATCCCTCCGAGGGTCTCTGGTGGGTGTGGGGTTTGATTCTAAACACAATTTTGTCCCTTCTACCATCTTTTTAGGGCTTCTCCTTTGCCCTTGGATGTGGGGTATCTTTTTTTGGTGCAATTCAACATTCTCCTGTTGATGGTTGTTCAGCGGTTAGTTGTAGTTTTTGAGTTCTCACAGGAGAAGATGAGCGCACATCTTTCTACTCTGCCATCTTATGAATTACTCAGTGAGGCTTCCAGTAAGGCCCAGAGATGGACAAGTGTGAGTGTAGACCCAGTCAGTGTTCAAGAGGTTTCAGGAACACAGGAAGGTGAACAAGCAGGTACAGGTAAATTATCCTGTTCTTTCTCCCAGAAGGGGAAACATGCACCTTGCATCCCTCAAGTCTGGCCTGGATTGCATCTGGTATTTCCACTAGAAGCAATCTTTACCTGCCTCCTGAGAAATCTTTATGCAGGTCAAAAAGCAACAGTTAGAGCCAGACATGGAACAATGGACTGGTTCCAAATCAGGAAAGAACTACATCAAGGCTGTATGTTGTCACCTTACTTATTTAACTTACATGCAGAATACATCATGAGAAATGCTGGACAGGATGAAGCGCAAGCTGGAATCAAGATTGCCGGGAGAAATATCAATAACCTCAAATATGCAGATGACACGAGCCTTATGGCAGAAAGTGAAGAGGACCTAAAGAGCCTCTTGATGAAAGTGAAAGAGGAGAGTGAAAACGCTGGCTTAAAACTCATATTCAGAAAACTAAGTCAAGGGCATTCTGTCCCATAACTTCATGGCAAATAGATGGGGGAACAATGGAAAGAGTAACAGACTTCATTTTCTTGGACTCAAAAATCACTGCAGATGGTGACAGCAGCCTTGAAATTAAAAGATGCTTGCTCCTTGGAAGAAAAGCTATGACAAAACTAGACAGCATATTAAAAAGCAGAGACATTATTTTGCCAACAAAGGTCCGTCTAGTCAAAGCTATGGTTTTTCCATGTGTGGAGCTGAGAGTTGGACCATAAAGAAAGCTGAGCAGCAAAGAATTGATACTTTTCAACTGCAGTGTTGGAGAAGACTCTGGAGAGTCCTTTGGATTGCAAGGAGATTCAACCAGTCCATTCTAAAGGAAATCAGTCCTGAATATTCATTGGAAGGACTTATGCTGAAGCTGAAGCTCCAATACCTTGGCCACCTGATTTGAAGAACTGACTCATTAGAAAAGACCCTGATGCTGGGGAAAATTGAAGGCAGGAGGAGAAGAGGACAACAGAAGATGAGATCGTTGGATGGCATCACCAACTCAATGGACATGAATTTGAGCAAGCTTCAGGAGTTGGTGATGCACAAGGAAGCCTGGTGTGCTACAGTCCGTGATGTCATAAAGAGTTGGACCTGACTGAGCGACTGAACTATATATCCATCTAATCATCTATCTATATATCCATCCATTTAATTATCTACTATCTAATTGTCCATCATTTATCTAATATGTGTTAGTTGCTCTGTTGTGATGCTCCTCTGTCCATGGAATTCTCCAGGCATGAATACTGGAGTCTGTTGCCATGTCCTACTCCAGGGAATCTTTCCAACCCAGAGATTGAACCCACATCTTCTGCATTGCAGGCAGATTCTTTACCATCTGAGCCACCAGGGAAGCCCCTTTCTATCTATCTCATCTATCATTTATTTTCCTTTCTTTCTTTATTTAGGTGTAATTGAAGTACAATGAAGTGTACATATGTAAAATGCATACTTTGCTCAGTTTTACCATCTGTATAAGTCTATCACACCATCATCTTGTGAATCATCCCATCTTCCCCATGTTCCTCTGAGAGAACCCCTCTATCCATCCCTCCCTCCAGCTCCATCTGCAGGCATCCACTGATGTGCATTCAGTTACTCTTTTTAGATTATATTTTCTTGAATGTTATATAACAAAAATCATATAGTATGCCCTCTTTTTTAACCTAACATCCTCAACTCCATGTAATAATTCCAAGTCTCATTCATATCGCTGTATATAACCTATAATTCATTTCTGCTTGTTTTTAAATAATATTCCATTATATGAAGGTGTCATAATTTATCTGTCTTTTCCCATAAAATGGACATTTGGGTTGTTTCCAGATTTTGGCTACTATGAATAAAGTTGCTAAGAATATTTAGGCACAAGGCTTTTTCCAGATGTGTTTTCATGTGTCTTAGATAAATACTTAGGAATTGAAGAACTGTGTCATTGGATTTGTGTGTTTCACTTTTCGGGAAAATTCCAAACTGCTTTTCCATTTTAAGTTCACTCCAACAGTGTGTGAACATTCCAGTTGCAAAATAGTTTCAACAACGCTTGATTTGACCAGTCTTGTTTTAGTTACATACCCAATCAGTATGTATTGTTGTCTCAGCCTGTGGTTTTAATTTGAATTTCCATAACTGACTTTTGAGTGACTGAATCATAAAATCATTCTTAAATTCTGGATATAAGTCTTCTGTCTGATCTGTGTATCGTGAATATCATTTCCTCTTGGCTTGCCTTTTAGTTCTCCTAAGGTTTCTTTTAAAGAGCAACATGTTTTAAAGCCCAATTTATCAATTTTCCTTTCATATTTTGAATTTTTAAATTATGCATAAGAAACATTTTCACCTCAAGATCATGGTAATTTTCTAGTTTCATTTAGACTTTCTATAAATTAGAGTAAGACATTTAGTTATATGTTTCCCTTGAAGTTAATTTTTCTTTATAGTGTTATGTCAGAGATGGTGCTCTTGATTTCATTTTCCCAAAATGGAAATCCCATTGATCCAGCATCATCTTTTGAAAAGGCTTTCCTTACCCACTGAATTGTCTTGGTATCTGTGCTTAAAATCAGTTAAAAACATACCGGTGGGTCTATTTTCAGACTCTCTGTACCTGTCATCAGTTTATACATTCTCTTCTTCACAATATCAGCCTAGCTTGATTCTTCTGTATTTATAAAAATCTTAAAATTGAGTGTAAGTTAACCAATTCTGTTCATTTAAAAATACATACACAGTATAATTATTACACATATTACAGGGTTTCCCTGATGGTTCAGTGGAAAAGAATCCATCTGCCAATGCAGGAGCCAAGGGCTTGCTTCCCTGGAGAAGGGAATGGCAACCCACTCCAGTATTCTTGCCTGGGAAATCTCATGGACAGAGGAGACTGGTGGGCTACAGTCAATGGGGTGGTAAAACAGTTGGACACGACTGAGCGACTAAACAACAATACTAGCAACATATAACATGTATTACATATACAATTGCTTTGGTTATACTGATTATATATTTGGTTATATATTTTGATTTGGTGTTCCATAGGACTTCCCTGGTGGATCAGATGATAAAGAATCTGCCTGCAGTGTAGGAGACCTGAGTTCAGTCCCTGCATTGGGAAGATCCCATGGAGAAGGAAATAGCAAACCACACCAGTATTCTTGCCTGGACACTCCCAAGGACCGAGGAGCCTGGTGGGCTACAGCTCATGGGATCACAACAAGTTGGACAAGAATAAGCAACTAACACTTTCACTTTCATTTATATAAAATTATATAAAAAGTTTTTTGCATTTCCATATATATTTTATAATCAGCTTTCAATCTGCTCAAAAAATTGCTGGAATTTTAACAAAAATTTTGTTGCTCCATTTCAGGATAATTGCCTTCTTAACTGTATTATATCATGTAACCTATGAGTTTATTTTCCCTATTCTAGGTCTTCTGGGCTACATCATGGCAATGATTTTTTTGTTTGTTTGTTTTTGTATCTAATTTTGAACTATTAGATGTCCGTTGACAGAAATAGTCCTAAGTACTTTGTGTTTATGGTACTACTGTAAATTGCTTTTTTCTAATTTTTTCTGACTTTTTGGCCTATATAAAATAATGTAATTTTTTCCCATTAAAATGATGAATAAAGTGGTAAAAACAGCATTCTTATTTTCTGCCCTTTCTTGGGGAAAAAGTTAAACTCGATTAAAAGCTTACGAACTTCTTTTAAGTACGATTTTTAGGTGCAGGATTTTCATGGATACCCTTTAACAAGTGGAGGAAATTTTCTTTTACTATATTCTTAGTTTGCAAGAGGTCTTTTTTTTTCTTTTTCCCATGAATTTGTGTTGATTTTTTAAAAGAGCTTTTTTCCCTAACTCCGCTGAACTCAGTTCAGTTCAGTTCAGTCACTCAATTGTGTTCGACTCTTTGCAACCCCATGAACTGCACATGCCAGTCCTCCCTCTCCATCACTAACTCTGGGAGCTTACTCAAACTCCTGTCCATTGAGTCTGTGATGCCATTCAACCATCTCATCCTCTGTCGTCCCCTTCTCCTCCCGCCTTCAGTCTTTCCCAGCATCAGGGTCATTTCAAATGAGTCAGCTCTTCACATCAGGTGGCCAAAGTATTGGAGCTTCAGCTTCAGCGTCAGTCCTTCTAATAAATATTCAGGATGGGCTGGTTGGATCTCCTGGCAGTCCAAAGGACTTGCAAGAATCTTCTCCAACATCACAGTTCAAAAGCATCGATTCTTTGGTGTTCAGCTTTCTTTACAGTCCAACTCTCACATCCATACATGACCACTGAAACAACCATAGCTTTGACTAGACAGACCTTTGTTGGCAAAGTAATATCTCTGGTTTTTAATATGCTGTCTAGGTTGGTCATAACTTTTCTTCCAAGGAGCAAGTGTCTTTTAATTTCATGGGTGCTGTCACCATCTGCAGATTTTGGAGCCCTAAAAAATAAAGTCTGTCACGGTTTCCATTGCTTCCCCATCTGTTTGCCATGAAGTGATGGGACCAGATGCCATCATCTAGTTTTCTGAACATTGAGCTTTAAGCCAACTTTTTCACTCTCCTCTTTCACTTTCATTACGAGTCTCTCTAGTTCTTTTTCACTTTCTGCCATAAGGGTGGTGTCATCTGCATATCTGAGGTTATTGATGTTTCTCCCAGCAATCTTGATTCCAGCTTGTGATTTATCCAGTCCAGCATTTATTATGATGTACTCTGCATATAAGTTAAATAAGCAGGGTGACAATATACAGTCTTGACATACTCCTTTTCCTATTTGGAATGAGTTTGTTGCTCCCTGTCAAGTTCTAACTGTTGCTTCCTGACTTAGATGCCCAGGGCTTAAAATTTCAAGATTTACAAGCCAAAACAAATAACACTGTTAAATATATATATATATATATATACACACACACACACACATATATACATACACACACACACACACACATATATATAGCTGCAAATTGCATGCAGATTGATGATGATATGAGTTTGTGGCCTGGGAGTATTATAGTCAGGAACCTCCAAACATCAATTTTGAAATCTCATCCATGGAGTGGACAGATTGCCTGGGACCTTCTCCCAACTGAGACTCCATATTGCTATGACACTGGACTTCCAAGCTCTGTTTGAATCTGGATATTGGTCAAAATCTAATTTGGTGGTATATGTACTTACTCTCCTTTACTGTTCTACTTCTCTTTCCTATTAGTGATTGTTTATGTAAAGTAAGATAGATAACTCTTTATTAGATATTGATTCTCTTTTCTTTTAATGATTGTATACTGAAATTGAGGTAGATAATTCTCTATTAAATATTAGAATTATTTCTGTATAATGAGTGGCTTCTTTTGTTAACAAATCCTTCAAACCTGAAACTGTCACCAAGTCCAAGCTTGCTTTGCTCACACTTATGCTATGTAATATATCTTTTTCAGAAATTGCAGGAAGACTCATTCCTTGACTCATTTTATAAGCCTGTATAAATTCAATACTGAAAACCTGGCAAAGATACTTTAAAATCAAAAATTTCAGAGCAATATCTCTCAAGAATAATCCTTAACAAAGTATCAGAGAACCAAATCCAACTATACCCAAAAAAGACACTAAAATATGTTCAAGCAGCATTTATCACAGGATAGCAGAGTTGATTTAACATTAAAACAAACAAACAGAAAAAGAAATCATTCAATAAAATTTAGCATACTAACAACAACAACAACAAAAAAGGAGTTGAGGGAAAAACCGTCAGCAAAAACAAGACAGGGAGTTGACTGTGGCTTCATGAACTGCTTATTGCCAATTTCAGACTTACATTGAAGAAAGTAGGGAAAACCACTAGACCACTCAGGTATGACCTAAGTCAAATCTCCTATGATTACACAGTGGAAGTGACAAACAGATTCAATGGATTAGATCTGATAGACATCATCCCCCAAAAAAAGAAATGCAAAAAGGCAAAATGGTTGTCTGAGGAGCCCTTACAAGAGCTGTGAAAAGAAGAGATGCCAAAGGCAAAGGAGAAAGGAAAGATATACCCATTTGAATGAAGAGTTCCAAAGAATAGCAAGGAGAGATAAGAAAGCCTTCCTCAGTGATCAATGCAAAAGAAATAAAGGAAAACAATAGAATAGGAAAGACTAGAGATCTCTTCAAGAAAATTAGAGACAGCAAGGAAACTTTTCATGCAAAAATGGGCACAATAAAGGACAGAAATGGTATGGACCTAACAAAAGCAAAGGATATTAAGAAGAGGTGCAAGAACACACAGAACTATACAAGAAAGATCTTTATGACCCAGATAACCACGATGGTGTGATCACTCACCAAGAGCCAGACATCCTAGAATGTGAAGTTAAGTGGGCCTTAGGAAGCATCACTATGAACAAAGTTAGTGGAGGTGATGGAATTCCAGTTGAGCTATTTCATATCCTAATAGATGATGCTGTGAAAGTGCTGCACTCAATATGCCAGCAAATTTGGAAAACTCAGCAGGGTCCACAGGACTAGAAAAGGTCAGTTTTCATTCAAATCTGAAAGAAAGGCAATGCCAAAGAATGCTCAAACTACCACACAATTGCACTCATCTCACACACTAGCAAACTAATGCTCAAAATTCTCCAAGCTGGGCATCAACCGTATATGAACTGTGAACTTCCAGATGTTCAAGCTGGATTTAGAAAAGGCAGAGGAACCAGAGATCAAATTGG
The DNA here is from genome assembly GCF_033118175.1 of Dama dama. Classification (NCBI taxonomy): domain Eukaryota; kingdom Metazoa; phylum Chordata; class Mammalia; order Artiodactyla; family Cervidae; genus Dama; species Dama dama. Next base: position 30,612,977 of record NC_083685.1, read on the forward strand.
CAACAATCTGGATCATCAAAAAAGCAGGACAGTTCCAGAAAAACATCTACTTCTGCTTTATTGACTATGTCAAAGCCTTTGACTGTGTGGATCACAACAAACTGTGGAAAATTCTTCAAGAGATGGGAATACCAGATCACCTGACCTGCCTCCTGAGAAATCTGTATGCAGGTCAAGAAGCAACAATTAGAACTGGACATGGAACAACAGACTGGTTCCAAATCAGGAAAGGAGTATGTCAAGACTGTATATTGTCACCCTGCTTATTTAACTTATATGCAGAGTACATCATGATAAATGCTGGACTGGATAAATCACAAGCTGGAATCAAGATTGCCGGGAGAAATACCAATAATCTCAGATATGCAGATGACACCACCCTTATGGCAGAAAGTGAAAAAGAACTAGAGAGACTCGTAATGAAAGTGAAAGAGAAGAGTGAAAAAGTTGGCTTAAAGCTCAATGTTCAGAAAACTAGATGATGGCGTCTGGTCCCATCACTTCATGGCAAACAGATGGGGAAACAATGGAAACCGTGACAGACTTTATCTTTTAGGGCTCCAAAATCACTGCAGATGGTGACAGCACCCATGAAATTAAAAGACACTTGCTCCTTGGAAGAAAAGTTATGACCAACCTAGACAGCATATTAAAAACCATAGATATTACTTTGCCAACAAAGGTCCATCTAGTCCAAGCTATGGTTGTTTCAGTAGTCATGTATGGATGTGAGAGTTGGACTATAAAGAAAGCTGAACACTGAAGAATTGATGCTTTTGAACTGTGGTGTTGGAGAAGATTCTTGTGAGTCCTTTGGACTGCCAGGAGATCCAACCAGCCCATCCTAAAGGAAATGAGTCCTGAATATTTATTAGAAGGACTGACGCTGAAGCTGAAGCTCCAATACTTTGGCCACCTGACTCATTTGAACTGACTCATTTGAAATGACCCTGATGCTGGGAAAGATTGAAGGCAGGAGGAGAAGAGGACGACAGAGGATGAGATGGTTGAATGGCATCACTGACTTGATGGACACGAGTTTGAGTATACTCCGGGAGTTGAAGGACAGGGAGGCCTGGCGTGCAGCAGTCCATGGGATTGCAAAGAGTCAGATATGACTGAGGGACTGAACTGAACTGAACTGAACCCCTTATCTCATCTATGATGCCTTGGGGCTTGTGCTCACAGCAGGTAGGTCAGTGTCTAGGCAGGTCAGAAGCAAGGTCTGAGTCATGTAATGCTTTCTTGTCTTTTAAGCCTGAATAAGACTGCTGCCATTTAATTTCCCTAACAGTCGCTTTACTTTGTCTTTACATTGTACAATTTTATTTAGTTCTTTAAGTCAAACCTAGGTCGTAATTATTGATTTTTTTATCTTTCCTATGTTTAATAAAACCATTTAACACTATAGTTTCCCTACTAAACACTGCTTAGCTACATTCCACAAAATTTGGTGTGTTGTATTTACACTATGACTGTGATTTCCCTTGTGATTTCATACTTAACCTCTGAATTACTTAGAATTATGTTGTTTACCTCACATGTATTCTGAGTTTTCCTCTAAGTATTTTCTAATATTTTGTTCTTATTTTTGTATTAATTTTTATTAACTCAATGTAATTTTATTGCAGAAAAAAATCCTTGAATTTAAATGACTTGTTTTATTTTCCAGCATGTGGTCTGTCTTAATCAAGACACACATGCTCTTGAGAAGAACAGACATTGTGGATTTGACTGTATATCAAGTTGGTCCATGTGTTGATCAGATCTTTTATGAGTTTATAGATGGTTTTGGCTACTTGTTCTATCCATCGCTTAGAGAATTATTAATAATCTACTGTGATTGTGGGGCTTCCGTGGTGACTCAGACTGTAAAGACTCTACCTGCAGTGCAGGAGACTCAGGGTTCAGAAGATCCCCTGGAGAAGGACATGGCAACCCACTCCATTATTCTTGCCTTGAGAATTCTATGGACAGAGGAGCCTCGTGGGCTATAGTTTAGGGCTTCAAAAAAAGTCAGACACTCTGAGCACCTTTTACTTTCACTGTGATTGTGGAATTGTCTACTGTTGCTTTTACTTCTAATTTTATTCAACATATGTTGAGGTTCTATTATTAGGCATGGGCTAATTTAGCATTGTATGTGTTTCTGATGATTTATTTTTTATCTTAAAGAACAATCCCTGTTTATCTATGAGGAATCCTTTGGTCTCAAAGCCTACAGTATTAAATAATGAAACAGGAGTTTGGACTTCCTGGCGCTCCTCTTGGTGTCATACATGTATTTCTGTCCATTGATTCTCAACTTTTATGGGCATCTTACAGTAAAATTTTCATTTTTGAAAAAGGCATTAGTCATGGTTTGTCTTTTATTGAGGTATTTGAATCCTTACCATTTAACACTGTTTGCTATATTTGGGTTTGACTCTATTACATTTATCTATGTTCTGTTTCTTTTCTCTGTTTTTCTTTCTTTGCTCCCAACCTTCTGCTTTATTTTGTACTATAAAAATATATTTAAATATTTCATATTAATCTGTTGGCTTTTATGTTATATGTCATCAAGCTTATTTTTTAGTAGTCACTCTATGAAATATTAAATATCTAAAATGTAATTTTTAAAATATTTTATATCAAAATATAGAAACTTGCAAATATGTAGGTCAATGCCTAATTGGTTTTTATCTAATAATTGTTATTTGTTAAATCTATATGTATTGATAACCACATTAGGCCATTTTGCTTTAATAGGCAACACATTTTTAATTTATAAAAAAAAGAAGTCCTTATCCTAATTTTTGCATTTCTGTTGTTCTGCCTTCATATTTGCAGAACAAAGTTTCTTTTGGTATCATTTCTCTTGAGACTGAAAACCTTGCTTTAGTATTTCATGGAATGGCAACTTTAATGGGGACAAATTCTCTACAATTTTTTTTTTCAATCTGAATAAGTAGTTATTTTTCTTTATTCCTGAAGGATAGTTTGCTTGTTTTTCTTTTGAAAAAAAAATTTCATCATGCTCTCCCTCAGTCTTCTGGCCTCTATGGTTTATGATGAGAAATTTGTGGTCATTTGATTAAATGTTCCTCTGTAGGTAATGCACAATTTTCCTTAGCTGCTTTCAAGGCTTTTTGCATTTTTTTTTTAGTAGTTTGATTATGATGGATCTAAAAGTCATGGTTTTTCTTTAAGTTTAATCTGTTTAGATTTTCCAAGTTTTTTCAATCTGTAAGTTTCTTTGTTCCTCCAATCCAAGACATTTGTGGCCATTATGTATTAATATATCTTTTGTGGTTCAGTCTCCTTATCCTTTATTCTGGGACTAATTAAACAGATGTTTGAGAATTATTTCTTTCCTTTATTATTTACATTCTGGAGTTAAGCCCATTCATTGTATTTTTATTTCATTGATTTTTTAGTTTTAAACTTTTCAATTTTTTTAATAGTTTAAAATGTTCTGTTGACATTTCCTGTATTTCACACATTTGAGTGTGCTTTCATTTATCCCATGAAACATGGTTATATAACTGATTTAAAGTATCTGTCTGATAACTCCAACAACACGGTCATCTCCAGGTTAGCATCCTTCACGTTTTTCCATGAGAATTTGTTGCATTTCCCTAGCTTTTTTGTGCTTTGGATAATTTTGAATCATGTCGGGATTTTGTGAATGTTCTATAGTGTATTCTCTGTTGTGCTCTCTTGGAGAATCTTGGTGCTTTGTATTAACAGAAAATCAAGCTGTTTATGTTGTGATCATAGATTCTCACTTGCCTTCTATGTTTGGGGTTCAAATCTCAGGCCCATTTCCTAAGCTTTTGCCGTGTTGATTTGGATCTTTCCTGGGTATGACTAGTTAGAGGTTGGGCTGAGATTTTTGTGGGGGTGTACACACAGAATTAGGGGAATCTCCTTCACTGGCTCTTTCCTCTGAAGGAATCTGCCTATATTCTGCAGCCTCAGGGAATCTTTTACTTCCTTTGTCTGATAAAAAGCTTGGGTTTCTTTTTAAATTTTACCCAATATGCATCAATGCTGCCCAGCAGCTAGCCTTAGAAACATGCAAGCACAGGCACACACACACACACACACACACACACCCACACACCCCACTCACACACTCACACTGCACTTGCACACTTGGGGCAAAGTCCTGAAAGGTAAAAGAAAACTGGAAAGCTTAACTGCATGCAGGTTGTTTCTACACCTTTGCATAATCTACTTGCTATTATTTTCTTTTACAGGCTCTAGGTAGCTGTTTTTGCATTTTCCCCAAAGTTTTTAGTTCAACTCAGCAGTAGTGGTGGTTTTATGCATAGCATATAGTAGAACCAAAACTCAGGAACATATATTTAATATATGTTAATTGTGTGATATTTCAGCAGATTAAATATAGTGAATGTTTTAACCAATAAATTTAGGAAGTGCTGTGAAATATTTCTTTAGAATAACTTAAAGGTGTCTTTTAATATTAATGACTACTAGATGCATATCATTATGTCTGGTAAGAGGGATGAAAAACTCATCCATTCTTCCCATCTAGATTCTTTCATTGGTCTAAGAATTAAACAGACAGAAAGAGGACTAACAGGAGAAAAAACAATTTTGTGTGTAACAGAATCGCCATAAAAATATGAGACCCTCCAGCAGTCAGGTAACCATGGCTTATAAACAGTCCTGATCTAAGAAGAAGGTGGGGATCTAGGGGCTCAAAGAGGAAGAAGAAAATTCACGGAAGGTGAGGAGAGCAAATATTTGATAGGCATACTTTGGTTCACCATGCAGGTAAGTGTTTCTGATGTAAAATTTATCTCTGCTAATAGCTCTCTTCTTGGTACAGACCCCCTGTATAAATTCTTTTAGTCAGTTAAGAGGAGTTAAAAATCTCTTCCTGAGTGTTCAAGTTACTTATAGTCTTCAGCTTCAAATATCCACACACCAAGTGTTGTCTCCCTGGTTGGCTTATTCTGCTTCTCTTCAATGTCCTTAGACATATTCTGCTTCTCCTTAGAATGTTTCATCATTCTAAGCCAACTTAGGCACCGAAAAAAAAAAAAAGAGAGAGAGAGAGAGAGTATTACTGTATAGGACTGTGTCACATAACTGGACAAACTTTTCAGATTTAAATCTAACTAAAAAAAGAAGAGACACTGGGAAACTGGGAAGAATTATTTAATGATTCCAGTTGATACAAGAGTTACTCACAGGGAGGAGTCAAGATGGCGGAGGAGTAGGACCGGGAGACCACTTTCTCTCCTACAAATTCATCAAAAGAATAACTGAACGCAGAGCAAACTTCACAAAACAAATTCTGATCGCTAGCTGAGGTCATCAGGTGCCCAGAAAAGCAGCCCATTGTCTTCGAAAGGAGGTAGGACAAAATATAAAAGATAAAAAGGGAGACAAAAGAGCTAAGGACGGAGATCCGTCCCGGGAAGTCTTAGGCGGCATTGCTTGGGGTAGGGTCCGGGCCTGAGTGCCCTGAGGACAATCGGAGGGAGCTTCTGTGAGTTGCCAACTTGAACTGTGGGAGACCAAAAGAGAGAGGGTAAATTGACCGGCCCGAACACACTGCCGGCCGGCCGTTCGCAGAGCAAAGAGACTGAGAGAGTCCAGAGAAGAGCTCGCAGGCTGCGGACCGGCCCAGCCCCGCTGGAGGCAGGAGGCAGGGGGGAGGGGAAGGTCGCGGCGAGACACAGGGCGCAGGCACCCGACCGGCGCGGGCGGGGACTGGGGCTGGGGACGCGGAGGGCAGAAGGCGCACGCACCCGACTGGCGCCAGCGGAAACTGAGACTGGGTCCGTGGAAGGGAGTGGGCGCGCCACACCTGGGGATAGTGCGCCCACCGAGCCCCTGGCTGCCTGGACCGCTCTGACGGGGAAGGCACAGAGAGCAGGCGCAGCTTTTTGTTCCGCGCTTTTGTGAAACACCCGAGGGCTGGAACCTCGCGCAGCGCGGGGCGCGCTCCATATAGAACAGCTGGGAGCCTGAGCAGCGCAGACGGAGAAAGCAGCGTCAGCCCCTCTCGGCAGCCCCAGCCCGTCCCCGCAGCGCCAGTCCCTCCCCGCAGCGCCAGCCCCTCCCCGCAGAGCGACGGAACTAGCTACCTGAATATGAGTCCACCTCCGCCCGCCTGTGTCAGGGCGGAAATGAGGCTCTGAAGAGACCGGCAAACAAAAGCCAAATAAACAAAGGGAACCGCTTCAGAAGGGACTGGTGCAACAGATTAAAATCCCTCTAGAAAACACCGACTACACCGAAAGGGGCCTGTAGATATCGAGAAGTGTAAGCTGGAACGAGGAGCTATCTGAAACTGAGCCGAACCCACACTGACCGCAACAGCTCCAGAGAAACTCCTAGATATAATTTTACTTTTTTCTCTTTTTTTCTTTTTTCTCTTTTATTTTCCTTTAAAATCCCCTATTACTCCCCCATTACTCCTTAATTTTCATTTCCATAGATTTTTTACAATTTTTTTTAATTAGGGAAAAAAAATTTTTTTTTCTCTTTCTTTTTTTTTTCTTTTTTCTTCTTTTTTTTCTTTCCTTTTTCTCTTCTATTTTCTATTTTTCTTTTTCTCTTATTTCTTTTAAAGTCCTCTAATACTCCTCTACTACTCCTTAATTTTCATTTTCAATACACTATAACCTTACAAAAAAAAGAGAAGCCCTATTTTTAAACCGAAGCTTATTCTCTCCCAATCTTGACTCTCTGTTTTCTACCTCAGAACACCTCTATTTCCTCCTTTCCCCTTCTCTTCCCGATCCAATTCTGTGAATCTTTGTAGGTGACTGGGCTACGGAGAACACTCTGGGAACAGACAGCTGCGTAGATCTGTCTCTCTCCTCTTGAGTCCCCCTTTTTCTCCTCCTGCTCATCTCTATCTCCCTCCTCACTCTCCTCTTCTTCATGTAACTCTGTGAACCTCTCTGGGTGTCCCTAATGGGGGAGAATCTTTTAGCCATTAACCTAGAAGTTTTCTTATCAGGGCTGTATAGTTGGAGAAGTCCTGAGACTACAGGAAGAATAAAACTGAAATCCAGAGGCAGGAGACTTAAGCCCAAAACCTGAGAACACCAGAAAACTCCTGACTACATGGAACTTTAAGTAATAAGTGACTGTCCAAAAGCCTTTATACCTGCACTGAAACCAACCACCACCCAGGAGCCAATAAGTTTTAGAGCAAGACATACCATGCAAATTCTCCAGCAACGCAGGAACATAGCCCTGAACATCAACATACAGGCTGCCCAAGGTCACACCTAACACATAGACCCATCTCAAAACTCATTACTGGGCACTCCATTGCTCTCCAAAGAGAAGAAATCAAGTTCCACGCACCAGAACACTGACGCAAGCTTCCCTAACCAGGAAACCTTGACAAGCCAATCGTCTAACCCCACCCACTGGGTTAATCCTCCACAATAAAAAGGAACCACAGACCTCCAGAATACAGAAAGCCCACTCCAGATACAGCAATCTAAACAAAATGAAAAGGCAAAGAAATACCCAACAGGTAAAGGAACATGAAAAATGCCCACCAAGTCAAACAAAAGAGGAGGAGATAGGGACTCTACCTGAAAAAGAATTTAGAATAATGATAATAAAAATGATCCAAAATCTTGAAAACAAAATGGAGTTACAGATAAATAGCCTGGAAACAAAGATTGAAAAGATAAAAGAAATGTTTAATAAAGACCTAGAAGAAATAAAAAAGAGTCAATTAAAAATGAATAATGCAATGAATGAGATCAAAAACACTTTGGAGGGAACCAAGAGTAGAATAATGGAGGCAGAAGATAGGATAAGTGAGGTAGAAGATAAAATGGTGGAAATAAATGAAGCAGACAGGAAAAAAGAAAAAAGGATCAAAAGAAATGAGGACAACCTCAGGGACCTCTGGGACACTGTGAAACGCCCCAACATTCCAATCATAGGAGTTCCAGAAGAAGAAGACAAAAAGAAAGGCCATGAGAAAATACTCGAGGAGATAATAGCTGAAAACTTCCCTAAAATGGGGAAGGAAATAGCCACCCAAGTCCAAGAAACCCAGAGAGTCCCAAACAGGATAAACCCAAGGTGAAACACCCCAAGACACATATTAATCAAATTAACAAAGATCAAACACAAAGAACAAATATTAAAAGCAGCAAGGGAAAAACAACAAATAACACACAAAGGGATTCCCATAAGGATAACAGCTGATCTATCAATAGAAACCCTCCAGGCCAGAAGGGAATGGCAGGACGTACTGAAAGTAATGAAAGAGAATAACCTACAACCTAGATTACTGTATCCAGCAAGGATCTCTTTCAGATATGAAGGAGAATTTAAAAGCTTTACAGATAAGCAAAAGCTGAGAGAATTCAGCACCACCAAACCAGCTCTTCAACACATGCTAAAGGATCTTCTCTAGACAGGAAATGCAGAAAGGTTGTATAAACGTGAACCCAAAACAACAAAGTAAATGGCAACGGGACCACACCTATCAATAATTACCCTAAATGTAAATGGGTTGAATGCCCCAACCAAAAGACAAAGATTGGCTGAATGGCTACAAAAACAAGACCCCTATATATGCTGTCTACAAGAGACTCACCTCAAAACAAGAGACACATACAGACTAAAAGTGAAGGGCTGGAAAAAAATATTTCATGCAAATGGAGACCAAAAGAAAGCAGGAGTCACAATACTCATATCAGATAAAATAGACTTTCAAATAAAGGATGTGAAAAGAGACAAAGAAGGACACTACATAATGATCAAAGGATCAATCAAAGAAGAAGATATAACAATTATAAATATATATGCACCCAACATAGGAGCATTGCAATATGTATGGTGAACACTAACGAGTATGAAAGAGGAAATTAATAGTAACACAATAATAGTGGGAGACTTTAATACCCCACTCACAACTATAGATAGATCAACTAAACAGAAAATTGACAAGGAAACACAAACCTTAAATGACACAATGGACCAGCTAGACCTAATTGATATCTATAGGACATTTCACCCCAAAACAATCAACTTCACCTTTTTCTCAAGTGCACACGGAACCTTCTCCAGAATAGATCACATCCTGGGCCATAAATCTGGTCTTGGAAAATTCAAAAAAATTGAAATCATTCCAGTCATCTTTTCTGACCACAGTGCAGTAAGATTAGATCTCAATTACAGGAAAAAAATTGTTAAAACTTCAAACATATGGAGGCTAAATAACATGCTTCTGAATAACCAACAAATCATAGAAGAAATCAAAAAGGAAATCAAAATATGCATAGAAATGAATGAAAATGAAAACACAACAACCCAAAACCTATGGGACACTGTAAAAGCAGTGCTAAGGGGAAGGTTCATAGCATTACAGGCTTACATCAAGAAACAAGAAAAAAACCAAATAAATAACCTAACTCTACACCTAAAGCAATTAGAGAAGGAAGAAATGAAGAACCCCAGGGTTAGCAGAAGGAAAGAAATCTTAAAAATCAGGGCAGAAATAAATGCAAAATAAACTAAAGAGACCATAGCAAAAAATCAACAAAGCTAAAAGCTGGTTTTTTGAAAAAATAAACAAAATTGACAAACCATTAGCAAGACTCATTAAGAAACAAAGAGAGAAGAACCAAATTAACAAAATTAGAAATGAAAATGGAGAGATCACAACAGACAACACTGAAATACAAAGGATCATAAGAGACTACTACCAGCAGCTCTATGCCAATAAAATGGGCAACTTGGAAGAAATGGACAAATTCTTAGAAAAGTATAACTTTCCAAAACTGAACCAGGAAGAAATAGAAGATCTTAACAGACCCATCACAAGCAAGGAAATCGAAACTGTAATCAAAAATCTTCCAGCAAACAAAAGCCCAGGACCAGATGGCTTCACAGCTGAATTCTACCAAAAATTTAGAGAAGAGCTAACACCTATCTTACTCAAACTCTTCCAGAAAATTGCAGATGAAGGTAAGCTTCCAAACTCATTCTATGAGGCCACCATCACCCTAATTCCAAAACCAGACAAAGATGCCACAAAAAAAGAAAACTACAGGCCAATATTACTGATGAACATAGATGCAAAAATCCTTAACAAAATTCTAGCAAACAGAATCCAACAACATATTAGAAAAATCATACACCATGACCAAGTGGGCTTTATCCCAGGAATGCAAGGATTCTTTAATATCCGCAAATCAATCAATGTAATACACCACATTAACAAATTGAAAGATAAAAACCATATGATTCTCTCAATAGATGCAGAGAAAGCCTTTGACAAAATTCAACACTCATTTATGATTAAAACTCTCCAAAAAGCAGGAATAGAAGGAACATACCTCAACATAATAAAAGCTATATATGACAAACCCACAGCAAGCATCACCCTCAATGGTGAAAAATTGAAAGCATTCCCCTGAAATCAAGAACAAGACAAGGGTGCCCACTCTCACCACTACTATTCAACATAGTGTTGGAAGTTTTGGCTACAGCAATCAGAGCAGAAAAAGAAGTAAAAGGAATCCAGATAGGAAAAGAAGAAGTGAAACTCTCACTGTTTGCAGATGACATGATCCTCTACATAGAAAACCCTAAAGACTCTACCAGAAAATTACTAGAGCTAATCAATGAATATAGTAAAGTTGCAGGATATAAAATTAACACACAGAAATCCCTTGCATTCCTATATACTAACAAAGAAAAAACAGACAGAGAAATTAAGGAAACAATACCATTCACCATTGCAACAAAAAGAATAAAATACTTAGGAGTATATCTACCTAAAGAAACAAAAGACCTATACATAGAAAACTATAAAACACTGATGAAAGAAATCAAAGAGGACACAAACAGATGGAGAAACATACCGTGTTCATGGATTGGAAGAATCAATATTGTCAAAATGGCTATTCTACCCAAAGCAATCTATAGATTCAATGCAATCCCTATCAAGCTACCAACGGTATTTTTCACAGAACTAGACCAAAGAATTTCACAATTTGTATGGAAATACAAAAAACCTCGAATAGCCAAAGTAATCTTGAGAAAGAAGAATGGAACTGGAGGAATCAACCTGCCTGACTTCAGACTCTACTACAAAGCCACAGTCATCAAGACAGTATGGTACTGGCACAAAGACAGAAATATAGATCAATGGAACAGAATAGAAAGCCCAGAGATAAATCCACGAACCTATGGACACCTTATCTTTGACAAAGGAGGCAAGGATATACAATGGAAAAAAGACAACCTCTTTAACAAGTGGTGCTGGGAAAACTGGTCAACCACTTGTAAAAGAATGAAACTAGAACACTTTCTAACACCATACACAAAAATAAACTCAAAATGGATTAAAGATCTAAATGTAAGACCAGAAACTATAAAACTCCTAGAGGAGAACATAGGCAAAACACTCTCCGACATAAATCACAGCAAGATCCTCTATGACCCACCTCCCAGAATATTGGAAATAAAAGCAAAACTAAACAAATGGGACCTAATGAAACTTAAAAGCTTTTGCACTACAAAGGAAACTATAAGTAAGGTGAAAAGACAGCCCTCAGATTGGGAGAAAATAATAGCAAATGAAGAAACAGACAAAGGATTAATCTCAAAAATATACAAGCAACTCCTGCAGCTCAATTCCAGAAAAATAAATGACCCAATCAAAAAATGGGCCAAAGAACTAAACAGACAGTTCTCCAAAGAAGACATACAGATGGCTAACAAACACATGAAAAGATGCTCAACATCACTCATTATTAGAGAAATGCAAATCAAAACCACAATGAGGTACCATTACACGCCAGTCAGGATGGCTGCTATCCAAAAGTCTACAAGCAATAAATGCTGGAGAGGGTGTGGAGAAAAGGGAACCCTCTTACACTGTTGGTGGGAATGCAAACTAGTACAGCCGCTATGGAAAACAGTGTGGAGATTTCTTAAAAAACTGGAAATAGAACTGCCATATGACCCAGCAATCCCACTTCTGGGCATACACACTGAGGAAACCAGATCTGAAAGAGACACGTGCACCCCAATGTTCATCGCAGCACTGTTTATAATAGCCAGGACATGGAAGCAACCTAGATGCCCATCAGCAGATGAATGGATAAGGAAGCTGTGGTACATATACACCATGGAATATTACTCAGCCATTAAAAAGAATTCATGTGAACCAGTCCTAATGAGATGGATGAAACTGGAGCCCATTATACAGAGTGAAGTAAGCCAGAAAGATAAAGAACATTACAGCATAGTAACACATATATATGGAATTTAGAAAGATGGTAACGATAACCCTATATGCAAAATAGAAACAGAGACACAGAAATACAGAACAGACTTTTGAACTCTGTGGGAGAATGTGAGGGTGGGATATTTCAAAAGAACAGCATGTATACTATCTATGGTGAAACAGATCACCAGCCCAGGTGGGATGCATGAGACAAGTGCTCGGACCTGGTGCACTGGGAGGACCCAGAGGAATCGGGTGGAGAGGGAGGTGGGAGCGGGGATCGGGATGGGGAATACGTGTAGATCCATGGCTGATTCATGTCAATGTATGACAAAACCCACTGTAATGATGTGAAGTGATTAGCCTCCAACTAATTTAAAAAAAAAAAAAAAAAAAAAAAAGAGTTACTCACCCAATACGTATTCACTTTTCTATCTGGTCTTTATTTTTTTTCTAGATTTACTAGAAGTGCTCTGTTTCAGGTGATAAATCATGATTGGTATACAATAATAATGATAATAAATGTAGATTCATGTAAGAAGCCAAAACTGAAAATATGGAAGTGAATTATGAGGACCCCAAAATTAAAACTGAGTCCATACATTTTCTTCATTTATTGAGATTTCTTTGAAAAGAATATGCAGTATTCTGTTTTCTAAACAAAACAAAACAAAAATGGAAGCTTCTCTTTTTTCTTATTTGAAAACTAATTCCTAAAATTATATTTATTTCATTTTCTGTTGTTTATCATAAAGAAAGACATTTTAGATCATATTTAAAGTGTCTTAATCTACATTGGCAGTTTTAAAGCTATTTAGTTAAATTTTATCATTTTATCATTTATTTGTTTTATGTCAAATCCTGGTCAAGTTCAAGGGACAAACTTTATATATTGTGCTGGATGTAGCCAATTTGCCCCTCTAGATCTGTTTTCCACACTTCCCCAGCATACTTCTTGCCTAGATTATACCAGCATATTCCCAGGCAGTATCTTTCAGCTGGATTTGGTCAGTGGCTCTCCACTGACCACAACAGAAGATCAGATTAGGTAGATGAGTTAGATCAAAGTATTTATTCTCCTGATTTTATTTCTGTACATGTTTGTATGTAGAGTAAGTTTGTAAGGTCATACACTTAGTCTTAAAATATCAGTTCATGGATGAACAGGTATGCATTAGCTGCCGCCACTGCTGCTAAGTCACTTCAGTCATGTCTGACTCTGTGTGACCCTATAGATGGCAGCCCACCAGGCTCCCCTGTCCCTGGGATTCTCCAGGTAAGAATACTGGAGTGGGTTGCTATTTCCTCCTCCAATGCATGTAAGTGAAAAGTGAAAGTGAAGTCGCTCAGTCATGTCCGACTAGTAGCCCCCATGGACTGCAGCGTACCAGGCTCCTCCATCCATGGGATTTTCCAGGCAAGCGTACTGGAGTGAGTTGCCATTGCCTTCTCTGGTATGCATTAGAGAGAGAGGTAAATAGTAAGTCATGAGTAAGGCAGAGGAAAAACTCATTGCAGTGGAATTAGTGGGGGTGTATGGGAGTTACTGACACATCCTGAAAACACAGGCAGATGATTGGAGTTTCATGGAAGAGCTTTTTCTACTGTAATCAGGAAAATGGACTGTATATGGTGTTATTTGTTATTGAGGGGGATGGGGATTACATAAGGAGATTACTGTTACAGAAAGTTCACTTTGGCAGAAACCTAGAGAATATTCTGGCAGAGAGTGAGAACTGTAGGGGACTATGGAAGTTGTTATGGTGAGATGCTAAGCACCAAAATCTGGTTAGTAGCAATGAATATTTGTTCATGTATGAATAAATTCTATATAAAGTATGCAACTAGGAAAATGAATGTAAAATTTTCCTGGAAAATTTAAAGCCTTATGTTTTAGGATATAATTTAACATATCATACGTTGTAATACCTTAGGGTAAAAGAAGGGTCCTTTAATCTCTCTCTTGAGTAAACTCCAGGAGTTGCTGATGAACAGAGAGGCCTGGCTGGTGTAGTCCATGGGGTTGCAAAGAGTCGGACACGACTGAGCAACTGAACAGAACTGAACTGAATGTAACAATAATATTCATAATATTATTTTGAAATAGGTTAAATATATTTTTAATGAGGAACTAAACTGTAGGGTTCTTCAGAGAAGACATTTCTTTGACTGATTTAACAATATTAAACATCACTTCACAAGCAAATGAAATAGAAACTGCTTTATAGATGGGGTAATCAATTAATCTTGTTTACTTTAAAATATCACCAGTTGTTATGGTGTATATGCATAATGTCATAGTGTATAGTATATGCAGTTGTTTACATTAGCTGCAGATCACAAGAAATTCTGAGCAAATGCAAGATTCCATCATGTTGTACATGATGCAGATTGCAAAATAATATTGCTGCAAGCACAAAGAAACAAAAAGAAATGGCAGAACAGGTGCATGGTGTCGTACAGATATCTATACATATTTAGGGAGCACACAGCTTTAAGTTGGAGGAAGTCTTCAAACTTGTGGAGTATTACTGATACATCAATGAACACAAGAACTAAAAATATGTCACAGGAAATGTATTTTTGTCCTCCAAATTTTTAATTTGTAAATTACTTTTATTTAAAACAGTGTTAAAGTGCCACTAAGATATAATTAGCTTGACTTTGGCTATTATCCTATTGAGTTATCCTGCAAGTAGTTGTAGAAAGACACATCAGCAGTGCCACATAGTGTAATTGTAGGTCCATATGAAACGAGCACACAGTGATGATACCAAACTCTCCATGTGATTAATAGGAAAACTCTCCTGAGGATCTCTGTTGCTTATCATACTACACTCAGGAAGAGAGAAACTATTCTTAGGTACCAGGAAAGGGAACAAGTGGGATGTTTTCTATTTTAATATAAAATACTTCTCCTATGCAAAAAAAAAAAAAAAAAAAAAAAAGGCTAGAAAAGATAAGCCAGTGTTGTCAAAACTTTAAGATTACAGACTTTCCTCCAAGTACTGCTTTAGTTTAAATATCTAGCTATCTAGCTACAAAAATTGGTAGAACTTTGTCTTTTTTAGACTGTTTTAGTTTTATCTGATAGTTGGAAGACTCTGAAAGAATGTGCTGTGAAGACATCTGTACTCTTCAAGTCATACACTTGATTTAGATCCCTGTATGGGTACTTTGTTGAAGCATCTGTTTAGCTGAAGAATAAACCTAGGAGGGTGCTCTGCTCCTCTGCCTTGGTGTAGCTTTCCAGATTTCTATGTGTTTATGGTATCACTCATGAAATTCTAGCAACTGTTTGTCTTTGTGAGTAATACTCATTAAGTGAAATATGATAACTTAGTAGAAGTTGAAAATGCTATTAGCTTACAGTGTGAGAATATGCAGGTAAAAGAAATCACTTCATATTGAAATGTGATTAGGGGCTTATTCAAAGAAGCTGGATTTAGAAAAGGCAAAGGAACCAAAGATCAGTTGCCAACTCCCTAGGATCACAGAAAAAGCAAGGGAATTCCAGAAAAATATATATATTTCTGCTTCACTGACTATGCTAAAGCCTTTGACTGTGTGGATCACAAAAAGGCTGTGGAAAATTCTTTAAGAGATGGAAATGCCAGACCACCTTACCTGTCTTCTGAGAAACCTGTATGCAGGTCAAGAAGCAGTAGTTAAAACTGGACATGGAACAATGGACTGGTTCCAAATTGGGAAAGACTGGTTCTAAAAGGTTGTATATTGTCACTCTGCTTATTTTAATTCTATGCAGAGTGCATTGTGAGGAATGCCAGGCTGGATGAATCACAAGCTGGAATAAATGTTGCCAGGAGAAACATAAACAACCTCAGATATGTAGCTGATACCACCCTAATGGCAGAAAGCAGAGAGGAACTAAAGAGCCTCTTGATGAGGGTGAAAGATGAGAATGAAAAAGCTGGATTAAACCTCAACATTCAAAAATCAAAGGTGATGGCATCTGATCCCATCACTTCATGGCAAATAGATGGGGAAAAAATGGAAACAGTGGCAGGTTTTATTTTCTTG
This sequence comes from Dama dama, assembly GCF_033118175.1. Lineage (NCBI taxonomy): Eukaryota > Metazoa > Chordata > Mammalia > Artiodactyla > Cervidae > Dama > Dama dama. The sequence continues at coordinate 30,629,259 of NC_083685.1, forward strand.
GGCTCCAAAATCACTGCGGACAGGGGCTGAAGCCATGAAATTAAAAGATGCTTGCTCTATGGAAGAAAAGCTATGACAAAACTAGACAGCATATTAAAAAGCACACACATTACTTTGCTGACAAAGGTCTATGTAGTCAAAGCTATGGTTTTTCTCCATTAATCATATACGATTGTTGGTTGGACCATGAAAAAGGCTGAGCACCAAAGAATTGATGTCTTCTAACTGTGGGACTGGAGAAAACTTTTGAGAGTCCCTTGGACTGCAAGGAGATCAAACCAGTCAATCCTAAAGGAAATCAACCCTGAATATTCATAGGAAGGACTGAAGCTGAAGTTTCAATACTTTGGCCACCTGATGTGAAGAGCCGACTCATTGGGAAAGACTGGGATGCTGGGAAATATTGAAAAGGAGAAGGGGATGGCAGAGAATGAGATGGTTAGATAGCATCATTGACTCAATGTACATGCTTTTGAGCACACTGTGGGAGATAGTGAATGACAGGGAAGCCAGGCATGCTGCAGTCCTTGGGGTCACAAAGAGTGGGATACTACTTAGCAACTGAACAACAACAGAAAAGAATTCTATGTTGATAAATTTGGCAGTCTGGCAGTTTCGATGGGCTTCCAAATATTCAACTATTTCAAGGTTAGACTGCATTCTGTGATAAAATTTTAGTGGATGCATATAGTGAAAATCCTTAATATTGGTGATCAATTTCTCTGGGTGTATTTATCCAACTCTTTCTCATTTTGTTTCTTTTGTGTCAGACCTGCCTATTTTCTATGAGGAGTGCAAGTGCTAATAGATTCCTTTTATTCTGAGAGTGGAAGGAGATAATCAATGGAGTGTAGTGATCCATCAGTGCAATTTTGAATGTACAAACAGAAAATCTAATTTTGGCTAGCAGGTAGTCTTAAGGTTATTTCTTATAAAGACTGCTTATTAAAGCTTGACTATCTCAGCTGTAATTGTCATTAGGGTCTCTACAATCCAGATACATTGTGTGTGTGTGTGTGTGTGTGTGTGTGTGTGTGTACATACTTTTAAAAGGTAGTTTTATTTTAGAATAACTTTAGATTTATAGAAAAGTTGAAAAAATTGTATAGTTCAGTTCAGTCACTCAGTCGTGTCCGACTCTTTGCGACCCCATGAATCGCAGCACGCCAGGCCTCCCTGTCCATCACAAACTCCCGGAGTTTACTCAGACTCATGTCCATCGAGTTGGTAATGCCATCCAGCCATCTCATCCTCTGTTATCCCCTTCTCCTCCTGCCCCCAATCCCTCCCAGCATCAGAGTCTTTTCCAATGAGTCAACTCTTCACATGAGGTGGCCAAAGTATTGGAGTTTCAGCTTCAGCATCAGTCCAACCAATGAACACCCAGGACTGATCTCCTTTAAGATCATATAGAGCACCCCCCAAATCCCACACTCGATTTCTCTTCTTGTTATCATTTTTCATTGCTATGGTACATTTATCACAATTAGGGAACTGACATTGGTACATCACCATTAACTAAACACCACTGTTTATTTTTATTTCACTAGTTTTCCCCTACTGTACTTTTTCTGTTCCAGAATACTATTCAGAAAGCATCATTATATGTATTCAGGATGTGTCTTGGCCTCCTCTGGTCTATGACAGCTTATCAGCCTTTCCTTGTTTTTAAGTGTTGCTCAAGTAGTTTTGTAACACAACACTCGATAAAGGTCTACATACTGTTTGTCTCATGTTATATTGAAATAAGCAGGATCCTGTGGTCCTTGCCACCCACCCTATGTCCTCTGCCTGCATTTTGTCTGTGGAAAAATTTCACCGAAGTTTTAATCGGAGAAGTTAACTACATGAAGACAAGACTCTACCCATGACATAAGCTGCCACAGTTCTAAAAATTGGCCTCAAGGAGGTGGGAACAAATCAACTCTGCAAATGAAGAATAGCTGTACCTAAAACAACCGAGATGATGTTGGTCAGACTACCGATGGCCAATTTCAAGATGATTGTCAGAACTGACTATGCTGTTTCTGCATGGAACCCCCCTCCATCAGACTATAAAAGCTCATATCCACTGATTGTCAAAGGAGGAAGGTGGTCTTTGGAGAGATGTCCTACCACCCTCTCCCCCCGCCCCCCCACCCCAGTACGGACATCTGAAATAAAGCAAACTTTCCTTTCCACCTGGCCTCTTTATTGGTTTTTGAGTAGCAAGAAGACAGACCCCTCCTTTCAGTAACAATATGACTAGCGTCACAGGTTTTGAGAAAGACCAGAAAGGAAAAGTGTCATTCTCACACATCATATCAAGGTCACATTCTATCAACATGACCTGTCAATCATGAAGTGAGCACTGATCTCGAGGCTCAAGCAGTGTTTGCCAGGTTTCTCTACTGTAATCCCTCCCACATTTCATACCTTATTCATTGGAAGCAAGTATTTAAGAACAACCCTTGCTCAAGGCATGGTGAGTTATTTAGTTTACCTCCTTGAGGGGGAGAAGCTACATAAATTATTTGGGATGTTTTTATATGGGGAGATTTGGGTCTTCTCCTTGTGTTTAGTAATCACTAAGCCATGTCCAGCACTTTTGTGACCTCAAGGACTGTAGCCTGCCAGGCTCCTCTGTCCATGGGATTTCACAGGCAAGAGTACTGAAATGGGTTACCATTTCCTTCTCCAGGGGATCTTTCCAATTTAGGGATTTAAACTGATGGCTTTACCACTGAACCATCAGGGAACTACTTATATACCAAATTATCCTCTTATGTGTTTATATCATTATTTACTTATGGGTATTTATTTTATACTCACCAGGACTATACAGTGAGTACAAAATGCTCAGATTACTTAATTCAATACTATATTACCTATTTGGTTGCTCAATTTGTCCAACTTTGCACACTGGGTGAGCTTTCAGCTTCCCTGGGCCTTCAAGAGGAGTCCACCCAGGTACCTTTTTAACCAACTTGCTAAAGGTCCTTTGACTGAAGATTATCATGAATGGAAAGTAAGATAACTAACTGAAAGTGACTAAGTTCACAGGTTAATAATATCTGATCTCAGAGTAAGCACAGATGTGTGTCCATGTGAGTATGCAGGTGTGTATTACAAAGCCACAAGCCTTTTGTGGCAGAGCAAAGTGAACAACTTAATCCTGATTCATCTCTTCTTCTTTTTACCATAGTACTGTTCTCTGTTTGGATACCTTTCAGTGATGCTTCATGATACCCAAGTTTTTGTATGAATTTGGTGGACATCTCTACCTGTAACTGCACAAAGCACAAACTTGAACATCAATACCAGCGAATCCCAAAGGAAACCAATCCTGAATATTCATTGGAAGGACTGATGTGAAGCTGAAGCTCTAATACCTTGGCCACCTGATGCAAAGAGCTGACTCATTGGAAAAGACCCTGATGCAGGAGGAAAAGGGAGAAACAGATGAGATGGTTGGATGGTGTCAATGACTCAATGGACATGAGTTTGAGCAAACTCCAGAAGATAGAGGAGGACAGAGGAGTCTGGCGTGCTGAAGTCCATGGGGTTCCAAAGAGTTCGACATGATTTCATGATTGAACAACAACAAAAACTCCTGCTTCCACTCCAAGACTTTGTGTACCTGTGGCGATTGAATGCAATTGCCAATCAGACACAGACAGTTTGCTTCTGCCATGTAGAATCTTCTCTTTGGCCAATTACACACAGATTCTTAGTCTCTGTCCAGACTCTGCTACCCAGGAAGGGATGCGTTTTTTAGATCTTGGTATTTAAGCTGAAAAGAGCTATTTTCAGAGTCATCAGATGTGCGAGTATTTTTTTTTTCCCCCACTAGCGGTAGTTAAGGACTGTCTGATACATTTTATTTCAGAATTTGAAGCATCCTTCACAGGCTGAGCAACTGAGATTTTGCTGTATTGAATCACGTGCTTCTAGACCACAGTGGTGAAAAACAGGAAAGCAGAATCACACACATAAGGTGAAACACAGAGGCAAAGGTTCTCACCTTTGTTAGATACCTTTGTAGGTTAGGATACAACCTCACATCTGTAGGAACTCTGCAGATTCCAGATTGATTGGTGAGTTGCTGCTGAAATGATTTGCTTATTCCTTTGGTCTTTGAACCTTGGCATAAACATTCAAAGTGAATGTTTCCTGGAGTATGTCTTTTATCCTGAGTAAACAATGACAAAACCAAAACCCAAAAACTGAAACATGATTTATACATTAAAATATGATTATGAACTTATAGCACTTTTTCTTTAACTCACAATGTTCAAGCTGCTAAAGTGTTTTGCATGGTTTTGTTCTGGCATTGTTGGTTAGCAAAGAAGGAAGTGAAACTCTGGATTTGTAAGTTGCTTTTATCCCAAGTTTTGGGAAATTGGTCCTGGGGAAATAAAGCAGGCAGGTAACCCAGTCTAATATGCTTGTCAACATACTGGACCTCAGTGCAAAGAGCATGGTTCTTCCCACCAGGAAGGTCATTACCCATGGTGTATATATATATATATATATTTTAAATTAATTAATTTATTTATTTTAGTTTACAACATTGTATTGGTTTTGCCATACATTGACTTGAATCTGCCATGGGTGTACAGGTGTTCCCCATCTTGGATATGCTTCGCTAAAGATTTCTCAAAGTAAATGACCTCAGAATCTATGGAATTTTAAGAAATGGCTTCCTGAAAAACATAAGCTTGAGTCAGAAAAGGAGTTTAAAAATGAAATTCCCCTTGGTGTGCTAGGGAAACACACAAAACCTCATGTGGTTTTGGGATCTATTATTTGGGGTGGGGTCAGAAAACATCTATCTAGTGATAGAAGAGAGAAGCTGGGTATCCACTTTGTTATTTACAGACCTCTTCCTGCTTGAACTGAACTTCCTGGTGCCATATTCTCTACTGGAAGGTATTTCCAAATTACTCTAAAAATTGAGGTTTATACTCCCAGGGTGGTTAAGGCTTTTGTTTCTGTTCATAAAAATGCTTTCTTAAAAACCTACCTTACACTTAGTGACATAACTCTTCAAACTCCATAGCATGCAAAGGGGCCATATTTCACTGGTCTTTTGATCTGTCCCATACTATTTCCTTCATACTATTTACTTCTCTTTTGCTAATGTGCTCTTCCTTTAGTCGTTTCCTCCACTAAACACTCATGTTTTTCAACCATAAAGCAGACACAATTTATTTGCATTTCACACAAGTTCAAAGCCAGGTTTTAAGAAATATATTGTTAAGACTATAAAATATGTCTCAGCAAAATGTTTATTTAGGTACATTTATTATGAAGTGATTGAAAAAATGTCTGAATTTTTGTTTATCATCGTCTTGGAATTTTTCCTTAACACCATTAACACATTATTTAACATTAATATTTACTTGTCCCATCACTTCGACCAGTGTGAATTCATGAGTAGCCACACATTGAATTAGGATCTTAGCAACCTAGGGGTTTAGGAAGCAGAACATAGAAACAAAGGCCACATACAACTTCTGATCTTCACTCTTCTTAAGATAAGTTCGCTACAGCTATAGAGACCAGGAACAGGAGAAAATGTTCTGGAATGGTGGATATGGCTCAATTTGAAGAACCTTTTTTCTAGAGCCAATAGGTTTTTAAGAAAAGGAGTTACACTGGCCCCTCGTATCCTAGGGCTTCACATCTGTGGAATCAATCTATGGTGGATTGAAAATACTAAAAAAAAAAAGATGAAATAAAAAAACCCAGAATGCCTCAAAAAGCAAAACTTGAATAGGCCTCATGCCAACAACTTTCTACACAGCATTTACATTGCATTTACCACTATTTACATAACACTTACACTGTAGTAGGTATAATCTAGAGATGATGTCAAGTATACAGAAGGAAGTGCATAGGTTATATGCAAGGAGACTAACGCATCTGTAGATTTTGACATCTGGAGAGATTCTTGGAACCAGTCCCCCATGGATGCTGAAGGTTGACTGTATTTGATTTTCTCCAAGGTAAATAAAGAATGTTCAGTGTAAGGTCTGGATTTGTCAGAAGTTCTCCATCAATGGGGAAGTGAGGATAGAGGCACTTTGTCATGGGTTACCAAGGGATGACAAATACTTCAACTGGAAAAACAGCACCAAGAATCCATAGGAGATTATAAATATATTGAGGCAAATTTAAGAATAAAACCAAGCAGGCTCTAGATGGTAGTATGAGAATAATGGAGACTTCAAACCTCCTGAGGGTTTTAGAACTTGTATCTTTATTTTTAATGTATATGATTTTCTTAATTACACTGACCTTATTTAAAAAAAAACAAACACCTCCCTTCACTGTTGCATAGATATAAAGTTTCAGTTATGCAGAATGAGTAAGTTCTAGAGATCTGTTGTACAGCTTGGAACCCATGCTGTATTAGTAGTTAGTATTAATTGTGCATTTAACAGTTTTTAGGAGGATAGATCTCATATTAAGCATCCTTACCATCACAACAAAAACATACAAATGTGTGTCCAGTCCAAAGTGATCACTCTGGGATGCTCTGCTTGTGACACACGATTGACAGCAGCTCTTAGCACTTGGCCTTCAATGTCAGTTTATGGGTCTTTGTTATCACAGCAAATATCTTACTGGCAGTAGCTAATTAATTTGTTAATTTCTTCATTTGCCAGTTGATTGATTGATGATTTAAGTTGATGAGACTTTTTAATTAATAGAGAACTTGATTACCATTAACATCTTGTATCTTATTAAACATGGCTTATGATAAACTGAGGGAAGAGAAACAGACAGGAGCTGACAGAACTTCACCAATCTGACAAACCATAATGTAACTCCTCTATTTTTCATGTATCCCTTCTTTATCTTTCCTGCCCTGCTCCATCCCAGTCTCAGTTCCCCCTCTCCCGTGACATCCTTCTGCCTTTGATAATAGTAAAACCCTTGTTCTTATTCTGTCTCTTACAGAGAAGCACATTCTTTTTGGTTTTAAATGGTGTAGGAGCTCTTTGTTTTACTAGCAACTCATTACAGCTTATTATGAAAGGCTACATTACTTGACAGTTCTGAAAAGTATAGCACTTGCTAACTCTAAAAATATAATCCGTTCAGTTCAGGTATTTTATTCTTTCAACAATAATGGAACTTCTTAAAATGAGGAGTACATCATTTAGAATGCAATATGTTCATAATTCTAATGGAAATTACAGCATAAATAAATGTGGTGACCTTGAACCTTTTTTCCTGAAATAGGCATTTGCTGACCTCTACTCTTACAGTATTTCAACTTTGAGTCATCCACTGCGTCTGTAACAAAATACACTAAAATCACATATTTCAGATTAAACATACATTCACTTTTAAGAGTGGTAAATAATGGTTTAAACTGGTACAGATGGGATTGCTCCATAAATTTAAAGCTCAAATACTAGCATAGATAGTGAAAAATAAGCAAGCCAGAAATTCCAATTGCAAATGTCTGGACTCCTATTAGGCATTTCCTGCACATTCAGAGCTCATCACAAAAAACCTCAATTAGCACCAGAGGACATTGTAAAAGGAAAAAGAGTGCCAGTGTGCCCTTGGGTGCAGATGCTGCTACCAAAGAAAGGGGTCGTCACACGCCAGCCTACACAGACAGCAACCTTGTTTCATGAGAGAGATTTACATATTAAGAAAAGACTTGGGGTATTTGCAACACACTTTTCAGTATTCATTAAATGGATAAAATGCACTTATTCTTCCAGCCATCATTTCTTGTGAATCTTACATTCAGCATGTTTGCATCATATTAAGTTCTAAAGGTCAGGAGGCTACTTATTTCAGTCAAATCTGGTGAAATACTGAATCTTCATAACTGACTCACACTAAAATCGATTAAAGATGTTAAAGTTTCAAGTGTGTATATTGGCAAGAGTGAATTGTTTCACTGCTCGCACAAATAAGACATTAATTATTATAGAAGACCATTCGTTATTATTGAGAATCACTTCCTCTTAATTTATACAAAAGGTTATTACATTTAATTACTGCCAACAAGAAAGGTGAAACTAATTGTTTACATATTTATGTTAGCTGCCCTTATCATGTTTTTCATTACATACTGTTTGAAATATGTTTTGATATTTTCCACTTTAATTTGTAGCAATTTGAATTTTATTAAAACATACTTTTTATCTTTTTAAAGATCAACATCAGAACCACTTGAACATACAATTTAATAACTCATTTTATATTACAGGCTTGTGATATTATATTTTATTTATTAGCTTCCTTTTACAAATAAAATATTACTATTGACAAATGAACAAAATCTAAATTAATCAGGTAGTAAAATAACAAATGGAATTAGCATTCATATATTGCAGCTTTAATAGAAATGTTTTTAAAAGAAAATCTAGCTTAGCACTCCAATTCTTCTGAAGTAATAATTAAGAGGATAAGTTGGACTACTTTAGGCAGGTCTGTGATTCATGCTGGAACTACTCAAAATACTGTGCTGTAAAATCTATCCTGTTTAAATTACAAAATTTAAAGTTTTTGTTGTTTGGCCTGGCATGTTGAATTTATAAAACTGATTCACATTATTCCAACCCATGTGTGACCACTGGCTCATCAGAAAATTTTAATTCCCGATTGACTTATTTTTCTGTGAAGGCCATGCATCAAGATCTTGAAATATCCTTGTATATTTCTGAACACATTCAAAGGGACTTACAAAGAATAATCCAGCATAAAAAGGCAGATTTTGATTAGAGCAAAAGTTTTGTTAATTTGAGGGAAGAGCAAGTAGCTTTGGTGACTTCTCTGCTAGAGGAATGTGGTCCTATCAGAGTCGGTGGCTCATGGAGGAAATGCACTTACAGTATCACACCTCTTTCTTAACTCTTACCTAAAGACTCTCAGGAAGTTCACTGTGAACAGATGTCTAGGATGGGAGACAGCTTCATCTCACTGATCCTACAAGTGGGTGGAGCAACACTGCAATCTCCCTCAGGGAGCAACTGCAGGGCAGTTAAGCATGTTATTTCTCCCAACAGGTAGAAAGCTGTTTGGTATATGATGGTGCCCACTTTTTTTGTGTTGGGTGCATGATCAGAGGTATGGTACCCACTGGTTCCTCTGTAGAGGCCCCAGTTTCTCTGATTATTCGGATCCTGATAAAAAACACAGAGGTCATCACAGCAATGAAGTTTTGGGTCAGCTTAAATGTTTAAGTGCAATGGAACACAGGATGAGGTAGTGGAAAGAAGGAGATGTTAACATACATACAATTAAAGTCTCATCAACAATTATGGAATGGTGGAATAGTTATATGTCTCTTCTTTCTTGCTTTGATTATCTGTCTATGTCTCTTTTTCTTTTTCTAACTGTCATCTATCTATCATGTACCTCTCTATCATCTATTTACATTTATCTAATCTATCATTTCCAATTTCTTTTTTCCAGATGCCTTTAATATCTTACGTAACTGTATAATTGGTAGGAAAAAAATGTGATTGAGTTTGATCTAGTAGATACATAATTATCAAAGGATATGTGTGTAGTGACCATTGGGACCATGGGTTTCCCATTTTGGAAGAGAATAAATGTATTTTCCATGATACTAGAGTACTTGCCCAGCATTAGATGGGGGCCTATTACTTTTATTGATTAGAACTTTAAGTATACCTAGGAGGACTGGTATTGGCTGATATGATGTGTTGGCATAAAACACATAGCATAAAACACCCTTAGCAGCTTTATCACTTTTAGCCCACTAGAAAATGGTGAGCCTGAACTACACTTCTTTAGACCTCCTTGCATATACAGTCCTGGGTAGGATATATTTTAAACCAATCAGAAATATCTGTATATTTGGAAGACAGAAGTGAGGTGAGTACCATGTATTTGCTATTTCTACTTTGTGTGTGTGTGTGTGTGTGTATCTGTGTATGTGTTTGGTTTCTTTTATTATTATTATTATTATTCTGGTGCACATTTGTAATTTTGGTGAAAACTATTCTTGGACTTTTTCTTGATTTCAGTGACTTCCCAGAATGATGTGCTTTCTTGATTGTAGATATTCCATTATTTTTGTTGGCTTCCTATCAATGAAGAGTGGTAAAGTTTTGAGTTGGCAGCTGTAGGAATGATTCCCAATGTGGTAGGTTTCTTTCTAATCATAATAGTGTAATTTGCTCACTGTCAGCTTAGGAAATGCTAAGTTAGGAAAAAAAAAAAAAAAGGAATAAATATATAGCATTCTCCCCAAAAGAAGAGAGCTAATTGAAATAATATAGTATCTTCCTTACCACCCCTCATGTATCACTGGCAAAATAAAGTTGTACAAACACTCATATACAGACACTATAAAATGTAAAAGTAGCTCTTATAACATGCTCTGATCACAACATAATAAAACTTCAGTAACAAAATGATAAAATAACAATAAACTCCTCCACCTGGGAATACAAAATTAAAAAACATATTAAACAAAAATAAAAAAAAATTCTTAGAATATTAAATACCCCATATATTAAAGTCTATAAGGTACAACTAAGCTAGTACTCAGAAGAAAATAAATAGCCTTAAGGAGTTATAAAGGAAAAGGATATAAATAAGGAAATCCTACATTCTACTTAGAACATATACTTAAAATAACCATATGAAAATAATGAGGATCTTTCTTTTAGGAATTCATATGCACAAGTGATCTTCACTTAAAATAGGACAAGGTAATAAACAGACTATTATGTAACTAAATAAAGAAAAAAGAAGGAAAATATACCAAAAATTAAAAGAGAGACCTTTTTAAAGAGGGAAGCAGTTAGACATGGAGGTAAACTGTCTCTCCCCCCTCCTCCTCCCCATGTTTCAGCTATGTTATTCTATTTACATAAGGCTTTCCCTCATAGCTCAGCTGGTAAAGAATCCACTTGCAGTGTGGGAGACCTGGGTTTGATCCCTGGGTTGGGAAGATCTCCTGGTGAAGGGAAAGGCTACCCACTCCAGTATTCTGGCCTGGAGAATTCCATGGATTACAGTCCATGGGGTCACAAACAGTCGGACACGACTGAGTGATGTTCACTTTCACATTTACATATACTGAATTATTAATACAAATGTTATTTGGTATTCTGACTAAATTTAAAACAATTTTTCTTCTGTCATGTATTTACTGTATTTCACATGTTCTTGTTCATGGGTTATTTTGCTGATGTGCTGTGCTGTGAACTGTTCAGTCACTTCAGTTGTGCCTGACTCTTTGCAACCCTACAGACTGTAGCTGAGAGAGCTTATCATTAGGTAGGTTGATAAGAAGACCAGGGCCCTTGAGGAGGAGAAAGGGACAGACATCTTTTTCTACATTGCTTTGTCTTAGTCACAAAAGACGTTTTTTCTTAAACTCTGAATTGTTATGACACTATCTATTTCACCTAAGATTAACTTTCTTTAAGCCCAGAGCTAATGATTACACAATAAACAACTCATCCTGCACAAGGGTATGTTTTTCCTTAAGCGCCATACTAATGATTATATAACAATATTTCTTACTTGAGTACAGGTTTCTCCTTCTTAACAGAAACCTTCTGATAATCCTGTTATCTTCAGATGTATGTTGTGGGAGTGGGTCTCGTAAGGCCTTTACAACTTTGAGATATTCTTTTGATCTATTATTGGTGACCAGTTGAAAAAGCATATAAAGCCCCACCCAAACTAGTGAATGGGGCAATCTCTGCCCCCTTCTGATGTCTATGTCAGAAGCTATTTTAATCCCTTTTTCACCTTAATAAAAAGTGACTGAGGCTGTGTTTTTGGTCCTGAAGCAAAATTCTCCCCTTCAGAGATTATTAATCCGATATCGCTCAATGTAAGCTCTCATAGTTCACCAGCCTCCTCTGTCCATGGGATTTTCCCAGCAAGAATACTTTAGTGGGGTGCCATTCTCTACTCCCAGGGATCTTTCAAACTCAGGTATCAAATCTGTGTCTCCTGCCAAGCCACTGGGAAAGCCTTACTTTGCTGATATATACCATTTTAGAGTCTGATTTTACTTTCTGTGTACATGTGTGTGAAAGTGTGCAGGTACTTTTCTGTGCCTGACCTGTAATGAAATAACAAATAACTGCCATAAATCTAGTTAAACCTTTACAATGCAACTTATGTTGCATTATTTAGACTACCTGTTGAATTTCTCTAGGCATAGGGATAATTTAGTATATTTCTACTTGCTTTAAATTTATTTCCCCTTCTTCCCTTCAGTACATAGTATAAATTCAGTTGTTACTATTTGTTATTAGTTAGTGTGTTAGTGCAGAGCCTCTGAGACACAGGTGCTAAAATGAGATGAAGAGTGCTGAGGTAAGCAGAAATGCGTGAAAAGTCCATGAGATTTATGGGGAGAATCCTTGTGAAAGATGATGGTGGGCAGACCAATAAGTTGGATGGAGCCTTCACATCACAGACTCTGATGATGGTAGGAAAGGAATGTGATCAGACAAGAAATGTCCTAAACCTCAGAGCAGTTCTAATAAATCTTTTGACTAGGCTGATGAGGAACTTTGAGACAGACATCCCTTCAGGAAGCCTCACATTTTGCAGGAAAGACCCTGCATCATTGCCTTGCTTGCCCAGTTATGCTGGAAACACCCTCCAGGAAGATACCCTTGGAGTGCATACAGAAGGGTTCCAGTGGGGCCATAAGCTTCTCCCCACAGCAGGAGACCCAAGGGATACATTTTCTCAAACATACGTAATACCTCTGTCCTAATTTGTCTTTTAACACCCCAACTTTAAACTATGCTTCCTGGCCTCTTGACTGTAAAAGAAATCGATGCTGTCTTGTACTTCTCTTTAACAGAATGAAAACAGTGAGACTTTAGTTTTTTGGGCTCCAAAATCACTGCCAGTGGTGACTGCAGCCATGAAATTAAAAGACACTTGCTCCTTGGAAGAAAAACCATGACCAACCTAGACAGTATATTAAAAAACAGAGACATTACTTTGCCAACAAAGGTCTGTCTAGTCAAAGCTATGTTTTTTTTCTTCAGTAGTCATGTATGGATGGTGAAAGTTGGGCCATAAAGTAAGCTGAGCATTGAAGAATTGATGCTTTTGAACTATGGTGTTGGAGAAGACTCTTGAGAGTCCCTTGGACTGCAAGGAGATCAAACCAGTCCATCCTAAAGGAAATCAGTCCTGAATATTCAAGGGAAGGACTGATACTGAAGCTGAAATTCTAATACTTTGGTCACCTGATGTGAAGAACTGAACTGACTCCTTGGAAAAGACCCTGATGCTAAGAAGGATTGAGGCTGGGAGAAGAAGGGGATGACAAAGGATGAGATGGTTGGATGGCATCACCAACTCGATGGACATGATTTCGAGCAAACTCTGGGAGTTGGTGAAGGACAGGGAAGCCTGGCATGCTGCAGTCCATGGGGTCACAGAGTTGGGCCTGACTGAATGACTGAACTGAACTGAATTTATGAATTTTCTTTATTCATTTTATTTTGTATATTGACAGACTATAAATACTTGGTTTATGTTGTTGCTGATATTCAATCATTCAGTCATGTCCGACTCATCATGACTCCATGGACTGCAGCACGCCAGCCTTCCTTGTCCTTCACTATCTCCCAGAGTTTGCTCAAACTCATGTCCATTGAGTTGATGATTGGCCTATGGTTAAATAAATTTAGTGGAGATTATCTATTTACTTATCCATTTAGTTATAGTAGTTTCATCTTTTAGCTTTTATTCCCTGAAGTTCATCCTTTTTTTTCCAAATGATCTGATAGGATGCTTCCTCTTTGTGAGTAAACAATTCACTGTTATAAATAATAAAACTAAAATGTGTCTGGATATAAAATTATTTTCTTATAAATTATTTCCCAGGCAATTCTGTATCCATTTGATGAGTTTTTGCATAGAATGTTACTGTGGAGAAGTTAGGTGAAATTTTGTTTTGTTTTGTTTTTTTCCGTTAGCAAGTGGTGTGTAGGAATGTTTGAAATTTCATCTTGGAAGTTCAGTACTTTGCCTGGGACTTGTGTTGTTATTGTTCAGTCACTAAGTTGTGTCTGACTCTTTGAGACCCCATGGACTGCAGCATGCCAGGCTTCTCTGTCCTTCACCATCTCCATGAATTTGCTCAAAGTCTTGTCCATTGAGTCAGTGATGTCATGCAACCATCTCATCCTCTGTCACCCCCTTTTCCTCTTGCTCTCAATCTTTCCCAGGATTAGGGTCTTTTCTAATAAGTCAGCTCTTTGCAACAGGTGGCCAAAGTCTTAAAGCTTCCACTCCAGCATTAGTCCTTCCAATGAATATTCAAGGATGATTTCCTTTAGGATTGACTGGTTTGTTCTCTTCTCTGTCCAAGAGACTCTCAAGAGTCTACTCCAGCATCAGAGTTTGGGAACATCAGTTCTTCAGCACTCAGCCTTCTTTGTGGCCCACCTCTCACATCCATATATGGCTACTGGGAAAACCATAGCTTTGACTATATGGACATTTGTCAGCAAAGTGATGTCTCTGCTTTATAATACACTGTCTAAGTTTGCCATAGCTTTTCTTCCAAGGAGCAAGCATCTTTTAATTTTGTGACTTCTGTCAAAATCCCAATTGATTTTGGAGCCCAAGAAAATGAAATATGATATCATTTCCACATTTTCTTTATCTATTTGCCATGAGGTGATATGACCAGATGTCATGATCACAGTTTTTTGAATGTTGAGTTTTAAGCCAGTTTTTTCACTCTCCTCTTTCACCATCATCAATAGACTCTTTAGTTCCTCTTTGTCATCTGCCATTAGAGGGGTATCATCTGCATATCTGAGATGGTGGTATTTCTCCCAGCAATCTTGATTCCAGCTTGTGATTCATCCAGCCCAGCATTTCTCATCATGTACTCTGCATATAAGTTAAATAAGCAGGGTGACAACATACAGCCTTGACCTACTACTTTCCCAATTTGGAACCAGTCTGTTTGTTCCATGTCAAGTTCTAACTTCTGCTTCTTGTACTGCATACAGGTTTCTCAGGAGGCAGGTAATGAAAGGTTGTTGCTGAATGATAAGATGCCGGGATTCTTGGCCTCCGGAGGAGACAAATTCAATCCGGGGCCAGAGACGAGGCTGGATCGCTCAGAGCTTTTGTGTAATAAAGTTTTATTAAAGTATAAAGGAGATAGAGAAAGCTTCTGACATAGGTATCAGAAGGGGGGCAGAAAGAGTACCCCCTTGATAGTCTTCAGCTGGATGTTATATAGTCACTAGCAGACTGTTAACAAAAAGAAAGAAATGTCTTAAAACTCAGAATGGCACCAGATAATTCATCCCAGGCCATAAAACAATTGACTTGAATCTTGTAGAAGGGCAGATTACCATACAAATAGTTTCATTTACATAGATTAGGGGAAAAATATCTGAGTAAACATACCAGTTTGTCAAGTAGGTTGAACCATTTGGCAGAACCAACTTGAAGACAGAGTGTGGGGTACATTAACATAGCTTAAGACAAACATTTCCATAAGGAAAAATGTATTGGTTAACTCAAGGTTTGATAATAGTTAGCTTCAGGTGAAACCAGGTGTCATGGCAACACAGCATTTTAAGAGAAACCTCCTTTTAAATTTGTATAGAGAAGGAAAAAAATATCACCAGTTTGTTTCTTCCTGCAGCTTAAGAGAGATAAAAATGTCTGGCACTTGCAGCCTATTTCCTCCATTTGGAGACCCTTGGCCTTCCTGCCTGTTACCCTCTCAATAATGTGGTCTGGTATTCCCATCTCATTAAGAATGCTCCAGTTTGTCATAATTCACACTGTGAAAGCTTTAACATAATCAGTTAAGAAGAAGTAGATTTTTTTTTTTTTTAATTACCTCGCTTTTTCTATGATTCAGTGTATGTTGGCAATTTGATCTCTGGTTCCTCTGCCTTTTCTAAATCCATCTTGTACATCTGGAAGTTCTTGCTTCACATACTGCTGAAGGCTAGCTTGAAGGATTTTGAGCATAATCTTGTTGGCATGTGAAATGAGTGCAATTATACAGTAATTTGAATATTCTTCGGCATTGCCTTTTTTTAGGATTGGAATGAAAACTGAACTTTTCCAGTCCTGTGGCCACTGCTGAGTTTTTCAAATTTACTGGCATAATGAGTGAGGCATTTTAACAGCATCATCTTTTAAGGTTTGAAATAACTCAGTTGGAATTCTATCACCTCTACTATCTTTGTTCAGTAATTTTGCCGGGACTTATGTTAGGTTGGTCATTTACCTCACTTTTTTTCCTAAAAAATATCTCTCCTTTATACTTTTAGTTTCAAGGCAAATAACATTCTTGAGGATATGTTCTTTATATCTCTGAGCATTTCTCTCATTTTATTTATTTAAATTTTATCTTCGGTGACATTGATTCTCTGTAGATTATCTTCATTCTATATCTGATAACTTTGCTTATTTCTACTTCTATTTTCAATTTTTTCCCTTTATCTGTCCTTTATGGTTCCACTTCAATTTTTGGTATTAGCTTTTCCTCTTTGCACTTTTGGATATGGTTTAAATTTCTGTGAAGTTTGATTTTTCTCTCATTTCTTGAGCTGTATCAGCTCAACTTTTATCCCTCCTATAGTTTCACTGATCTTTCTTGATGAGTAATCTGAGTTTTTTTTAAACAAAAGATTGCAAGTGAATTATTGCATTTTTTTCCTTAATTCAGTAATTTTTCTTAATTTTTCATCTGCTTCAGAACAATATTTGTTGGTCAATATGCTTTGCTGTATGATTTTCCTTTTACTCTTAAGCTCTTTTTAAAAATGCAGATCCTGTGTTAGATAGTTTTAAACATACTGACCTTTGAAAGAAAGAAGGTCTTTTGGAGATCAGTGTTATAAGTGGATTTGAAAGAAGCACAGAACCTGGACTAAGTATGATGGAGAATATCTGAGAAGTGCCGGCCAATTGCACAGAAAACTGCTGTATGGATGCTTCTTTCATGTATGGATGAAAGTTATGTGGATCAAATGGATCCACATGGATCAAATCCACTTATAACTTTGCTCCTTCCCAGACTCCAGGAATCAGCCTCTGTAGCGCTGCTTCTAGTTCATCTGTCCTTTGCTACTCCATCTTTCTGGCAGAAGTTGTTCTAAGATTTTACCTCATCTGTTTCCCCCATTTAACCCTGCTACCTATTCTGCTATTACCAGTGTCATGCCTATCAACAGTATCTTCATCCTCTTCTTCCAACCAAGTGTTCTCATATGGAGAGCTGCACATCACCTGCATAGCCAAGGGTGTCCTTCTTGATGTCTTTTGTTAAAGCTTCATACATTTGGTAGCTTTTCCTCATGTATTCTGTTTGTGGATGCATAGGTCTCCTATACTTTTATGTTCTCTTTCTTCTTTTTGCTTACTTAGTTTGTATTAGTTCTGAGTGTGCAAGAATGTAGAAACATATGTACTTTGCCACTATAAAACAATCCTTTTATTGATATTCTGGGTGTCTTTTCTCTTGATGACCTAGGTAAATTCTTCTCAGAGTGGTTTATAATGTGAGTATGTACACTTGTATGTGAAAGCTATTTTCTTTTTTGGCTTATGATAACATTCAGACACATTTTGTGTTTCATTCCAAAACACATGCACATGTTTGCATACACTGAATCACATTACTCACCAGATGCTGAAATTGCTGTTCCCCAACAAAAATTGTTGTTCATTTTATGGCATCACTTTTTCTTTCCCAAAATTGTCACTTATCCCAAGATATCTTGACTTGAAGAAACCATGTTAAAGCATTCATATCTCATACATTAGATTTTCCAAGGAAAAACAATTGTGTGTTGCTTCTGAAATTTTACTATAAATAGGTAGTGTTCTGGGAAGAACTCAAGAGTGGAGAAATTGAATGATGAATGTCATCAACATGACTACTAAGTAGTCAGAAATCACACCTCTTGAGTACAGATGCAAATTATTAGGCATTTTGTAAAGAGGAAACCTATTAGGGAAATATATATATATATATCTCCAGAGCTAAGTCATAGAGCAAAATTTCTAATACTGTGCCCTAACTTTTCATGCTCATTTTTGAGCATGTTGAATCTCTTTCCATTTCTTTTGGTCCCCTCCAGCCCCCATCCCCTCCTATAGGTTGCAGGAGCACTTTCACCAGCCATAGCACCACTATCCATAGGGAAGCTTTAGAAAGCCTTTAACTTTCTTTAAATGAAATCTAACTAGGTCACAACTATCTTCATAGTTTTAATTTGGGAGAGTATCATTTTTTCTTATGATTTGCAACTGCTAAGAATAACAAGGAACAATACAATAAATTTTAGATTTTTTTTTTTACAAATTTACAATATTCATTAAAGTTATTTATTTATTATGTTTTATTATTTGGAGGTGGTATAAAGCTTTGATAATTTTTCAATTTTTTTCAATTGAATATTGTTTCTGTAAGGTTTTTGCTTAAAGCTTCTTCCTGAATCAATCACAATTTTTTGTATTTCACTAATTTTCAATATATTATCTTATAAGTGAGCACAGTACTCTTGTATAGTTTTTAATCTCAGTGGAAGTCAGCTCTGAGTAGTAAACAGAGAAATGACAAGGGAAGGGAGGAAAGGGGTAAAAAACTTTTTTGTCACAGCTTCCTTAAATAAACAAGTCTATGTATTACTCAACAAATACATATTAGATATTCATTTAAGGCACAAATCTAAGAGACTATGGTCAGTTTAGTAAGGCACAAATCTAAGACTATGATAAATAAATGTATATGTGACAAATCCCAGTCATTAGGACATAATTTAAAATATGACATAAAATAAGTATTGTCAAGGGTAATTAATGACATTATATACACTCTGATATGGTTCAGATTTATCCATTATTCACTAGACTGCATGATCAAGTGTTGAAAATACTTCAGAATTGTTCTCAGTAGATTACTATTTATTTAAAAAAATGGTCTCTTTTTTTCATAACTTAACTACCTTTGCTAATTTCTCTGAACCCAGGGTATAATATTTTTATATTGTCAGGTCATTTTTGGCCCTCCAATACTAACCCCATCCACGTTTACCCTCGTGTCACAAAGCTGTATTGAAAAGACCAGATTACAAGAAACTCTCGTATGAGATCTGGAAGAAAGAACAAAAACAGTGGCCAATCTTTGGGCCAAACTGAACAAATCAGGTATTCTTAGGCAAACAAGATAATCTGCGAAGACCGTTTAGTCTGTTTCTGGAAATCACCTACCTGGTACAGGTAGAGGCAGGGGAGACAGTGTCTAGTAAAATAGCTAGGACAGCCATCAACTGACCTTCAACTTTAACCTTTCCTATGGTCTATAAACATCTAATTGCCTATATTAAATCCTTTATGCATTGACATGTCTTAACGTCTTCTCTTTTATTGAGTAAACTCTGACTGATAGACTGCCTAGAGGGCTTTTATGTCTAATCTATTTCCTGCCCAAAGGAAGACTGAATTAAATATTGTGACATAGTATCTGGGCAAAGTAATGACATGACCATCGATATTTCCATTTGTTTAAAATTAAGAATTGCAAATAGCTGGTAGTTTACTGAGATGAGTTTCTAAAATCACTCATTTTCTATAGAATTTCTATGGATTGGAATGAGATATTATTTAAATGTTCATGCAGCTAGTCAAAAATCAAATAAAGACAATATGCAGAATGATATAAAATTAAGCAACCTAATCTGATAAACTTTTTTTATGCTGATTGCTTTTAATATGATTGCTTTTTTTATGCATGTTATGAATAATTGCTCAGCAAATTCCTTCATAGTCAATGTTCTTTACCTCCACTTCCATAAGAATCACAAAGGATAAAACAGTAAGGAATATCACAAAGTCATTTTATTCTGAGTTATAAACAATTATATTCCTCTATCTCAGAAAAATAACTCATATGAAAATTATTAGCCACTTTCAATCTTTTCACTTCTACAATAATAGACTCTCCTGCATCCTTTCTTGGATCTTACATGGTATGTGTCAGAAAACATAAAATAGATCTGGCCACATCCTACTTCCATGAGCACTGTTTAAGAACTCCCTGAACAATAAAGACTTTTCAGACACAAACTAGCTCCCCTTCTCCCATTTCTGCAAACTCTATTAATGCTTATAGCTGTTAGTAGTGGCCCTTTATTGAATAGCTGATACTTATCAATATATAAATTGTATTTTTGCAATAAGTGCATATATTGTTACCCATAGTATCTGCCAGAAAAAGATTTTTATCTGAACACACACACTTTTTTCTTTTGCTAAATAAATAAATAAATGAAATAATGTATGTGCTATAAAAATAATTTCTTGCTTTATTTATTTATTTTTTTCATCAAGTCTATGGAATGTACTGAAGCCACAGTAGTGACATAAACTTTCTCCTTGATCAAATTTTAATTGTGTTTTTCTGAGCCCTTTTCTTGACTAGGCCCTGACCGTGGTTCTGATCCTTGAGGGGTCTGCTAGTTTAGTTTTAGCAAGAATCCTGTTAGGTCAGTTTAGGTAAAATCCTCACCTTGATATCTGACCTCCTCACTTTGCTCATTGGTTAGCAATCTCCAGGGTTTGTTTGTTTGTTTGTTTGTTTTACTGTATATACAGTCAAATCTGATCTCTATTTTTTTTTAGTATAACTCTTTTTATGTAGTTTAGATTCTTAGAAACACCATAATGTTATATACCCTCTCACTTCTCCCCTAAAACAATTGATGTGGAAAGAAATGAAATCAGAATATAAGTAGTAAAACTGGACCTTAACTACACTACAAATGAATAACATAACCACACTGAAAGAGATGGGAAAAGACTGCTAAGTTAAATAAATTTTGTAAACACTCTTGATTTCATCTTGTAAATCTAAAAACTATATATATATATATATATATATATATATATATAAAACCCATACATAAATTTTTAATTCTAACTAATAAGCTTGTTTTTCATTGGAGTACAAGAGAATAATTTTGAAATTACTTAATGCATATAAATAAATATATTGTGGGTGGTGAGAGCCAATATTCTCACTCTCAGGGAAAGGAATTAAGTAAAAGAGAGTGAAAATCAGGTATCAGTGTGAACTCAAGATCACACACACACATACACACAAAATGAGAGACACAGAAATACACACGTATCTGGGATGTTGTGTTCCTGTGCATAAGTGCATTTCCTAAGTCTGAGAAGACCTACAAGCAATGAGGAAGTCTCGTGTCCAGATCTTGATTCCCGAGCTTGATTCCTCTGTAAATGGAGTCAATGTTGATGGGTGAAAGGATTAATTCCATGGCTGAAGTTAGGAGGATACAAGGTGAGCCTGGGAATATCATTTTGGCTCTTCTGAAGAGCACAGCTAAGCACGTTCCTGCAGTAAAGTACTTCTTCAGTGCATGTGTATGGGTACTTCTGGTGATACACCTAAGAGCTAATAGCTTTGATTCAGGGTGTGCTAAGTAGGGACCACCATCCAGTGGCATTTGAGGGGTGTATCCACGGCCCCTCCTACTAGCAGTGTAAAAGCTCCTCTCCCTGCCAACCCATGGCATCCTCTGCTTTCCACTGCAGCTCTTCTGTGCATAGGGAGCATCAAGTTGTGCTTTCATTGTTTTCCTATTAATGGTTGATCGAAGCATCTTTTCATAGCCTTTTGGATCAATTAGATAATAGTTTTTGATGTAACTGTTTAAAAAGACTTTTGTTTATTTTTCTATTGAGCTGTCTGCCACTGTTTTATTGGTTTCTTTACATACAAAAGAGATTCAAGTCCTTCTCAGGGAGTGTATATCACACCATCTCTCTGTCTGGGGTTTGCTCACTCACTCACTTCATGGTGTTTTTTGATGAGCAGAAGTTCTTTACTTAAATTCGTTTTAGTTTTTCCTTTAACCATCCTGTGTTGTCTTATATATGGAATGGGTAGCCATTCCCTTCTCCAGGGTATATTCCTGATCCAGAGATCCAACCTGGGTCTCCTGCATTGTAGGCAGGTTATTTACTGTCTGAGTCAGCAGGGAAGACTATACACTCACACACACACAGACACACACACACACACATATATATATGTATACACACACACACACTAATAAATTGAAGGTATTGATATATTGATATATGTTCCATGTTTTGTTTCATTTTATGAGACAGTTTAGTCCATATTTTTTTCCTTGTAATTGTCTTTGTTACGTTTTCAGAACAAAGTGATACTAGCCTAAATGATGTTGGGAATTATTTTATTTTCTTCCCTGAATTTGAAGACTTACTATATGATATGTGATATTTCTTCGTGGGAATATTTGGAATTAGTCTCCCTTGATGCTCACTGGAGTTATAATTTTCTGTGTGGGAATATTGTTAGCAAAGATTCAATTCCTTTATAGCAAGTAAACTATTCAGACTTTCTATTTTCTTGTATCAGTGGCTCTAAATTGTATTTACAAATAAATTAGTGTATAATCAAATACATTGCTGTAAAATTTATTAATTCATAGAATTAGTAGTGACACAGCCCATGCTTCATTTGATACTGCTTATTTGTGGGTTTTTTCCTTAAAAAATAATTTCTTAGGGCAAGATATATCTGTTTTATCAGTCTTTTCAAAAACTCAACTTTACAGTTCTGTTGATTTTTTGCTATTCACCATATGCTATGCGAGAGTTGGTGATGGACAGGGAGGCCTGGTGTGCTGCGATTCATGGGGTCGCAAAGAGTCAGACACGACTGAGCGACTGAACTGAACTGAACTGAATGCTATACTGCATTACTTAATACTCTACTGCACTATACTATACTATTCTATTCTATACTATATATGCTACACTATACAGTGTTATACCATACAATAGCATACTATACTACACTATACAATATTATATCATTGTATTCCATTCTATACTGTTCTCTAATACACTATATGAAAGATGGAGACATTCTATACAGTCAGCAAAAAAAGACCAGGAGCAGACTGTGGCACAGACCATGAACTCTTTATTGCCAAATTCAGACTTAAATTGAGGAAAGCAGGGAAAACCACTAGACCATTCAGGTATGGCCCAAATCAAATCCCTTAGGATTATAGAGTGTCTGAAGAACTATGGACAGAGGTTCATGACATTGTACAGGAGGCAGGGATCAAGACCATCCCCAAGGAAAAGAAATACAAAAAGGCAAAATGTCTGTCTGAGGACACCTTACAAATAGCTGTGAATAGAAGAGAAGTGAAAGGTAAAGGAGAAAAAGAAAGATATACCCACTTGAATGCAGAGTTCCAAAGAATAGCAAGGAGAGATGAGAAAACCTTCTTCAGTGATCAATGCAAAGAAATAGAGGAAAACAATAGAATGGGAAAGACTAGAGATCTCTTCAAATAGAGATAGACATACCAAAGGAATATTTCATGCACAGATGGGCACAATAAAGGACAGAAATGGTATGGACCTAACAGAAGCAGAAGATATTAAGAAGAGGTAGCAATAATACACAGAAGAACTATACGAAAATGTTCTTCATGACCCAGATAATCACAATGGAGTGATCACCAACCTAGAGTCAGACATCCTGGAATATGAAGTCAAGTTGGCCTTAGGAAATATCATTATAAACAAAGCTAGTGGAGGTGATAGAATTCCAGTTGAGCTATTTCAAATCCTAAAAGATGATGATGTGAAAGTGCTGCACTCAATATGCCAGCAAATTTAGAAAACTGAGCAGTGGCCACAGGACTAAAAAAAATCAGTTTTCGTTCAATCTCAAAGAAAGGCAATGCCAAAGAGTGCTCAAATTACTGCACAATTGCACTCACCTCACACACTAGTAAAGTAATGCTCAAAATTCTCCAAGCCAGGCTTCAACAGTATATGAACCGTGAATGTCCACATGTTCAAGTTGGATTTAGAAAAGATAGGAACCAGAGATCAAATTGCCAACATCTGCTGGATCATCGAAAAAGCAAGAGAGTTCCAGAAAAATATCTACTTCTGCTTTATTGACTATGCCAAAGCCTTTGACTGTGTGGATTACCAAAAACTGTGGAAAATGATTCAAAAGATGGGAATACCAGACCACCTGACCTGCTTCTTGAGAAACCTGTATGCAGGTCAGGAAGCAACAGTTAGAACTGGACATGGAACAACAGACTGGTTCCAAATAGGGAAAGGCTGTATATTGTCACCCTACTTATTTAACTTCTATGCAGAGTACATCATGAGAAACGCTGGGCTGGATGAAGCACAAACTGGAATCACGATTGCCGGGAGAATATCAATAACCTCAGATATGCAGATGATACCACCCTTATGGCAGAAAATGAAGAACTAAGAAGCCTCTTGATGACAGTGAAAGAGGAGAGTGAGAAAGTTGGCTTCAAACTCAACATTCAGAAAACTAAGATCATGGAATCCGGGCCCATTACTTCATGGCAAATAGATGGGGAAACAGTGTAAACAGTGACAGACCTTGCTTTTCTGGGCTTCAAAATCACTGCAGATGGTGACTGCAGCCATGACATTAAAAGACACTTGCTCCTTGGAAGGAAAGTTATGACCAAGCTAGACAGCATATTAAAAAGCAGAGACATTACTTTGCCAACAAAGGTCCATCTTGTCAAAACTATGGTTTTTCCAGTAGTCATGTATGGATGTTGAACTATATAGATTATATAGTCATGTATAGAGTTGGACTATAAAGAAAGCTGAGCACTGAAGAATTGATGCTTTTAAACTGTGGTGTTGGAGAAGACTCCTGAGAGTCCCTTGGCCTGCAAGGAGATCCAGCCAGTCCAACATAAATGAAAGTAGTCCTGAATATCCATTGGAAGGACTGATGCTAAAGCTGAAACTCTGATACTTTGGCCACCTGGTGTGAAGAACTGACTCATTTGGAAAGTCCCTGATGCTGGGAAAGATTGAAGGCATGAGGAAAAGAGGACAACAGGGGATGAGATGGTTGGATGGCATCACCAACTCAGTGGACATGATTTTGAGTAAACTCCTGGAGTTAGTGATGGAGAGAGAGAGATGGCATGCTGCAGTCCATGGGGTTGCAAAGAGTTGGACACTACTGAGCGAATGAACTGAACTGAACTGATGCTATTCTGTACTTTACTACAGTATATTGTGCTATTTTATACTGTAGTAATCCAAAGAGATATGATATAAGAATGCTCCCCTTGCCTCACCTTATGTTTGTTAGCTTTATTATTTTCTGTTTGTAGGTGTGATTTTCTGTTGTTTCAACAGCATCTTGAAATGACTAGACAATTGATTTTTAACCTCTCTTCTTTTCTTATACATAGGGTCAAGCTATACATTTTGAAGTGTTGCTTCAAGTAAATTCAAGTGGTTTTGATACATTATATCATCAGTTGATTTACTTCAAAACACTTTCTGTTTCTCATTGTGATATTCCCTTTATTATATTGGTTGTTCAGACACATAAGCTTAGTTTTTGACCATGATATTCTAGTTTCTTTTCGTTGTTCATTTCTAAATTAATTTTACTGTGATCAGAGAATAATATCTGACTGATCTAAATCCTGGCTTTATGACCTTGAAAATTTAACAGTGACCCCAAATATTCCCATCCAGTTAAAAATCTTCTGCACCCTGTCACAGTATTTGTAGGGGGATCTTCTTATGTGCAGGGTGGGTGGTGGATTAGTCACTCAGTCATGTCTGACTCTTTGCAACCCCACGGACTGTAGCCTGCCAGGCTCCTCTGTCCATGGGTTTTCCAGGAACAATACTGGAGTGGGTGGGCATTCCTTCTCCAGGGGATCTTCTAACCCAGGAATCAGACCTGTGTCTCCTGCATTGTAGGCAGGTTCTTTGCCAGCTGAGCTCCGAGGGAAGCACATGCAGGGTGGGGTCTAGAGTAAAGCACAAGAAGTGTTTTGGGCACAAAATGTAAGCATTTTCAGGATCCTGCAAGTGGAGGGTCAGCTTTGACAAGGTGTGCCTGTTTAAATTTAATGCTCTAGATGCTTCTTTTCTTCACCCTGAGTCCAGTATATATATCAGAAAGTTAAAGTATGTTTATTGGTTGTTCAGATCTTGTATATTCTCATTTCCCCCCTATTTTTTCTCAGTATTTCTTGTTTTAGTTATGACTTCTTTTGCTTTTCATAATTTTAGGTGTTTTATAGTATACATACAGATTTAGTGTTGTGTTATCTTCCTAATGGATTGACTCTTTTTCTTATTAAATCTCTTTTTATAGGTCTAATAATCTGTTTTTATTTGTTTATTTTAAAGAACTCTTTGTATTATTCTATTATAGAATTTACACATATTATATTTTTACCTTCTTGCAATTTTAATCTTTCTATATTATTATATTCAAGATGTGTGTCATCTATAAGCAGCATATAAATAATTTAAATTTGCATATTTAATTGTTGTATCTTTACTGTGATTTCATAATGGATTTATTCTAAGATCTTACTCTTTGTTTTCTATTTAAATGCCAGCAATTTTTTCCTTTCTTTCCTGTTTCCATTATTTACCTATTAGCTAGTTGATTGTAAATTCACTTACAGTTATGCTAATTGTTATCTTAATGATACAATTTATATCCTTGACTCAGTTTAGTCCAACAGAAACAACATTTTCTGGTTGTGGGTACCAGACTCCAATACAGCCTCTTGGTTTTACATCCTTGGGGTGGTACCCTTCCATGTACTCCAGTTGACTTGTATAACTGATAGGATATTATGGAAATGATACTATGACTTCCAAAGCAAGGTCATAGCTTTTGCCTTCTTCTTGCCTAGATCACTTGTTTGGGGCAAGGCAGCTACCACATCAGGAGGACCCCTAGAGGGCCTAGAGGGAAGCCAAGCATCCCAATAAAGCAGTTGGTAGTGAGAAATAGAGCTCTATGGATGGTTGGTGCCAATTTGTCAACTAACTTGTCTCTCAGAACCAGTCAAGCCTTCAGATGACCATGATCCTGGACATCATTTGGACGACAATCTTATGAAAGTCCCTGAGTGTGGATGGAGCAGCTCATCTGTTACCAAACTGCTATCCTGCAGAAACTGAGATAATAAACATTTATTGCTGTTTTAAGCACTGGGTTTCTGCCTAATTAATTATACAGCTGAAAAAAATCAGACACCCACCCGTATTTGGACTGTGGAATCTTTTCATTATATGTATCCCTTTACTTATGGGCTTCTCAAGTGGCGCTAGTGGTAAAGAACCCACCTGCCAATGCAGGAGAAATAAGAGACTCCGATTCAACCCCTGGGTTGGAAAGACACCCTGGAGGAAGGCATGTCAACCTGTTCAAGAATTCTTGCTTGGAGCATCCTTATGAACAGAGGAGCCTGGCAGCCTGCAGTCCATAGCGTCGCAAAGAGTTCAACACAACTGAAGTGGCTTAGCAGGCACGCACTCATCCCTTTATTTGCCTTTGAATTTTAGTTGTCATGTATTTCAGTATTGCATACTGTATATGAAAATCCCCAGGAGAGGATTTTACAGGCATATTTATTTACATTTATTCATGTTCTGAAACATCTCCATTGCTTTTCTATTCTTCTTGCATTTGCATGATCCTTTCTGGGATAATTTTTCTCCTAACTGACAAGCATCCATTAATATACCTTTTGTTGCAGGACTGCCAGGGACAAATTTCATCCATTTTCTTTGCCTATATCTTTGTTATCCTCACTTCCCTTGTATTATTTTGAAGATGTCTTAGGGTATGAAAGTCCAAGTTTCAAATACTTTCTGTCAGCTTTAAAGATGTCATTCCATTATTTCTTAGCTTCTATTGTATCTTTTTTCCTGATGAAATGTCAGCTAATAGTCGTGATTTTTATTTTTTTATAATAGGTTTATAATGTTGCCTTCAAGATTGCCTTTTAATTTGACATAACCAGCAGTTTTACTGTGCTGTATCAACATTGTCTTTATCCCACATGCATTTTACAAAGCCTATTGAGCCTCAGGTTAAAGTTTTGGAAAATCCATGGATATTATATTTTCAAATCTTGCTTTCCTTTCTTTCTAGAACCCCAATTACATATTTTTAGATATTAGATATTATTTACATATTAGATATTTTAAGACATCTCAAATGTCTTTTATGTACTTTTCTATGTTTTCCATCACTTTCTGTTTCTCTGCTTCAATTTGGATGTTTTCTACTGCTTTTGTCTACTAATTCACCAATCCTGTCCTCTGTTTTTAATTTTTGTGCCAAAAATCAATCAGTTTATCTCTGTCTATATATATTTTTCATGTGTATTCTATCTATATATATACATATCTATACATATACATATATTCTTTCTCTCTCTATGTATATATATATGTACATATATTCTTATATATTTTCCTTTGTAAAATTACAGAATATCTGTGTTGTTTAAGTTGCATCTATTTTTTGAGCTTATCCATTTTTGTTATTTTAGAAAACTTATCTATTCTTCTCAGTATTTGTATCACTTTTATATCTGCCTCATGTATATTTTAACTGTAGGCATTTGGTATTGGGGTCCTTTTCTTATCATGCATTTATATAAAAGTATCAATAAATGGCAGCACATATGTGCAGCACCATTGAGGCTGAGGTGACATTTTCCCTCACAGACTGTTCAATATCTTCTCTTAGGCTGATAAAGTAGGGACATATCATCTGAATTCAGTTATGGACTAAACTGAGGTAAATTTATAATTTTAGTAAAGAGCAAAAACCAGACTTTCTATGGTTATTCCTTGTTTCTAGAGTCTTGGGGCTTTGAATTGAAAACTCTGTGAGTTCACCTGGTCCTTTCTTCTAGTAGGTCCTAAATTCTAATCCCTGATGTTTAAGCACAGGATGGTGGCTGAAACATCTGCTCTATTTGTCTAAGATTCTTTTCTTAGATTTTTAACCACTGAATCAATGCAACTTTAGAGCTAACCGAATGCCTTGAGGGGAAAACAGGTGTATAAATCTCTAATTTTGCCTGTCTAAAAGATTATCTAAAACTCTGTCTCTTAGTCTATAGAAAGTTTACTCCTAAATCCAAAAGTTGAAAAAAAAAATACCCACAATATATCCATCAGAAGGTGGTATATTCAAACTGATATACTATTTAGTGATAAAAATAGCAATAAAAATACTGTAATATGTAAAAACATGTATGAACCTCAAGAACATTATGCTAGATGAAAGATGTGAGACAAAAAGCATAGGTATTATATGACTTCATTTACATAGTGTCTTATAATAATCTGCCTTAGGAAAAAAGATCAGAGACTGCTTGAAACTGAGAGAGAATTGATGGCATTAGGACCGGAGTTAACTTTTGGAGATGATGCAAATTGTATATTTTGATTGTGGTATCGAATATATAAGTATAAACAGTTGATATGTACTTAAAAGTGAAAATTTTATTTTTAATTTTTTTCTTAAAAATGTAGTACAATATACACAGTATAAAATTTACTATTTTAAGCTTTTAGAATATAAAAGTTCTGCTCAAAATTGAAGAACATCAAAGAAAAGGGGAGATCTGATGCTAAGCAGGGCCCTGTGGGTCTCCCAGGCCTGGAGGCCTTTTTGTTCCCATTTCTTATAGGCAAAACTCCAGCCTCCATGACCTTCCATAGGGCGGAATAGTTATTAATCAAGGGAGGGGCAGCCACAAAACCACCTGAGGCAAGATTAAAGGACAGAGAAACTCATCAAGATTAAGAAACCAAGCACCTGAGACCCTGCAACAAACCTAGTCTTGTCAGCAACTCCTTGAAATTTTGCAGAATAAAGGGTGCAACATGGTTACTACCTTGATCCTTATCACATACCCCTGTCTGACACAGCTCCTGAGGCTCTAGCCTAGTGTTACCCTTTTGTACAGCAAAGAAATGAAGCTACTCATTCTTTCTCCCCAAAAAAGAAAAAAAGATAAAATATAAAGTTTTGTGGTATTAAGCACATTCACATTATACAATTATTACCATCATGGTCTGAAAGACTCTTTCCATCTTGCAAAACTGAAATTCTGTCCTCATTAAGCAGTAATTCTCCTTCCACCTCCCTCTAGACCCTTGTGGTCACCATTCTATTTTCCACATCTGTGAATTTTATTATTCCATGTACTCATGTAATTGGAACCATACAGTATTGTGCTTTTTTTGTGTGACTGAAGGTGTATATTTATTTTATGCAGATTAAATCTCAGTAAAGCTGACAAATTAAAAAAAGCAACATAAGCAAAACCATTATTGTTCCTGCATTTGATAAACATATTATCTACAGCTGTGTATACTATATTCTCAGTATTTGTCTGAAAATTGTTTTCCCAAAATATTCTTATTGTATTCAATGCTTTGTATTGTATGTGTTTTTTTCAAAGTTTCATGTTCTGATTAGCAATTTGTCATAGTCAATTCATTATTTTCTGTAGACCACGATGTGTTCCATTGAGAAAATATTCTCCCTGCAAAAGCACCCAGAAGCCTCAGAGTAGATCTGCTCAATGAAGTATAATATTCTCTTTTTCATAGAAAACATGTAATTTAATTTTGATAATTTTTCAAGTCCATTTCTTTTCCTTCACTCAGAGTTTGTCTTCAACAAATATTTTTACTAAACCAAACTGTCAAATATGCTATTTACCTTATGTTTGAATAGTTTGCAAATTTTAGTGATAAAAGTGGTAAGCCTTCTAATTCTCATTTCATTTAAACAAATAGTATAAATTTATTCCATCAAAAAGGGAGCTCCATCAAAGTTTTGATACTGCTTGAAATTTCCCAAAAAAAGCAATTACAGATATTGAAACATGCTAAAAACCTCTTATTTGAAAAATGTGTATTAAATGAAATACATATGGACACACCAGGGCTTCCCAGGTGGATCAGTGGTAAAGAATCCACCTGCAGTGCAGGAGACACTGGTTGGATCCCTGGGTCAGGAGGATCCCCTGGAGGAGGGTCCAGTAACCCGCTCCAGTATTCTTGCCTGAAGAATCCCATGGAGAGAGGAGTCTGGCAGGCTACAGTCCGTGGGTCGCAAAGAGTCAGACACTACTGAAGCTACTGAGCACGTGGACACACCAATATAACTGAATAGAAATTACCAAATTAAATCTAGTATTTATGTAACATAATACATGATAAAGATGACATAGTAAATCAATAGGCTAACCAAATGGATTTTTAAACTTTAAAACAAATGTTAGTAAGAACACTGGATAGTGTATTAATTAGCTTTTATCTGCATAACAAACCAAAGCTAAAAGCTTGCATTAATTCAAAATTTAGTAGTTTAATCAACATTTATTATTGCTTCCAAATCCAATCAAGAGGAAGTTTCTATTGATGGACTGATTTCTGCTGAGACTGAGTCTGTGCTTGAAAGTATAGATGAACCATCTGGAAAGCTTGGATGGAGGAGAAGAGCTCAGTCTCATGTTTGGCAGAGTGTGGAAAAAACACACTCATGACTCAGGTTCAGAAAGAGTAAAGGATGAAGACCAAGCTTGGCTGCACTGTAGAAACAAAAATAAAATGGCTGCTTGTCCAAATTACCATAAGCCACATCAAAAGATAGACTACAAAGTGGAAGAGAGAGTGGGACTTATTTCATTGACAAACAGCTATTACTTGAATATATGATAAGCTACTAAAAATTGAGATAATGAGCTAGACAGAAAAAAATGGACAAAAAATAGGAATAATTTATCTACTGGAAAAAATACAAAGGGCCATTGCACTTACAAATTCTGCTTAATTTCACTCTTAAAGAAAATGCAAACTAAAAACTATACAGGGCTGCTATTATTCACCTACTGGCTTAGCAAAAAATCCAATGGTTTGAAACTATGTTTCAATGGCAAAGTTCTAGGGAATAAGGATAAATAAATAAATGGGTAAATATTCACATTGGCTGTATCTCATTTTGTTTAATCTTCTCTCTATTGATTTTAATCTGATGTTTTCAATCTTTATCTCTGCCAAATAATTTCACAACAAGCAAGCTTATTCACAAACCATTAGTTATTTTTTCAGTGGTACATCTTTGGACTGGGTTCTTCTAAGTGAGATTGCTTTAGCCAAGAATAAATGATTGGTTAATACTGTCAATTCTTTTCTTATAGGGCTTCTATCATTTTGCTTTTATTATCAGTGATATGTTTACAATGTAAATAGTTTACATATTCAAACCTTGAATTAAGGAAGGAGGAGCACACTGCAATATTAAAAACAAAAGATCTAACTGTGGACACAAAAGATCTAACTGTGTATCAAATGGGTACTATAGTGCACAGGATAATGAAATTGTTATGGATGATTTGAAAGCAGAACTCTTAAATGGAATGTCTTATAAAGTGAAAAGAAGCTGTAAAAAAAACCTTCAACTTCATTCATGTATTTAATTTTTAGTAATCCTATCATAAAACCAGTCAATTCTAAAGGAAGTCAACCCGGAATATCCACTGGAAGGACTGATGCTGAAACTGAAGCTTCAATACTTTGGCCCCCTGATGCAAAGAGCCGACTCACTGGAAAATACCCTGATAATGGGAAAGATTGAGGGTAGGAGGAGAAAAGGGCAACAGAGGATGAGATGGTTGGATAGCATCACTGACTCAGTGGACATGAGTTTGAGCAAACTTTGGGAGATAGAAAAGGATAATGAGGCCTAGTGAGCTGCAGCTCATGGAGACACAAAGAGTGGGACATGACTCAGCGCCTGAATAGCAATAATCTCAACATTACAATTTTGGCATTATGCTACTTATACAGTTTAAGAAAGCTGAGAAAAATGCAACTAAGTGATTCTCTTAATAGTGGTAGGAGTACAGATCTTCAACACAAAGTAACACAGGTATAAACATAAAGAAAGACGCATTAGTGCTTAAAAAGAAAAATTTGAATTGCTCATTTGGTTTGAGATTGTCACTAAATCTCAAAGATTATAAAGTTATTGACTTCTTGGGACTTTCCTGGTGGTTCAGTGGCTAAAACTCTGTGCTTCCAATGCAGAGGGTGCATGTCTGATCCCTGGTTGGGAAACTAAGATCCCAGATGCTGTGTGGTGTGGCCTAATATATATATATGTCAGACATGACTGAGCAACTAAGCGTGCACATGCACACACAAACACACATTTGAAAAGTGAAAGTGTTGGTTGCTCAGTCGTGTCTGACTTGTGACCACATAGACTGTAACCCGCCAGGCTCCTCTGTCCATGGAACTCTCCAGGTGAGAATACTGGAGTGGGTTGCCATTCCCTTCTCCAGGGGATCTTCTTGACTTAGGGATCAAACCCTGGTCTCCAGTGCTGCAGGCAAGTTCTTTACCATCTGAGCCACCAGGCAAACCCATATAATATATGGTTAAGTCTCTTCTAAAAATTCCTCAGCAATTGATCTCCTTACTCTTTTCGAATTACCCCAGCACCAAGGATATCATTCTATTGTAGATTTACTATTAGTTCTGTGGCTATTCCACGTCTACTAGATGCCACTCCGAGAATTAACCTAATCTCTCCAATTCCCTGATGGGTAACTACAGATGATGACCATCTCTCTGACAAGACTCGTTCCTGAATGAGCTGGTCAAGTTGTGGGAACCGTGACTTCCTATCACCAAGTCCTTCACAGCATTTTCCAACCACAGAACCTTTCATAAGAGTCATTTTCATGAATGATATTGAGATTTGAACCTGCCCCTGCATATCCCACCCATCTTGAAAACCTTGACAATTTCTGAAGTGAAAGGATGGAGCTTCAACTTTGTACTTTGAGAAAAATGCCTGCAACAAAAGTGGTTCTAAATACCCAACAAGACACATGAAAATGGCTTGTAAATGGCAAAACATCATAAAAAGCCGATTATCACTGTTACTAAAATAAGCCATTTCAATTTTGTATTGTTGTAGTCACAATGATTTCTCACAGTTGGACCTGAAATCTGCCTCATTATAACTTTATCCCATTAATCTTTGTTCTGCCCTCTGGGCTCTACTGAATAATTAATAGCATTCACTGGAAGAAGTAAAAATAAAGTTTTTTCTATTGGAATAATACAAATACAAGCATTTGGTTCTTCATCATTGTTTTGTCATAAACTATATACTAAAGAGCAACTATGATAATCACAGATATCTAGATATCACAGATAATCTAGATAATCACAGTTTACCCCCAGATTGTTCTTCTCTGCAACTCTATTTGTGGTTTCCACTCCTGAGAGTATTTCCCTATACATGTGATCACTGGGATTATTTCCTACCTTGCAAGAATTAACTGTCCTATTTCCATTTATGACAGTTTTTGCAGATTTGCTATTAATTGTTAATATTATAATTAATAATATCCATGACCAAGTGTTGTGGTTTCCTCTAGAACATGATATTCATGGGTTTCCCAGGTGGTACAGTGGTAAAAAATCCACAAGAGATGCAGGTTTGAACCCTCGGTTGGGAAGATTTCCTGAAGGAGAAAATAGTAACCAACTCCAGTATTCTTGCTTGAAAAATCCCACAGACAGAGCAGGTCTGGCAGGCTATAATCTATGGGGGTATAAAGAGCCAGGTATGACTGAGCAACTGAGCAACACAGACAATTTCAATTTCTTCATCCACTATTTCCTTAAACTGTTATAGTGACTGGCAAAGACGGAAGTTACAAAAATAAATAAATAAATAAAAGTAATCTAACTTTTGGATGATATACCGTCATAAACATCTACCTGGTCTTAAAAATGGAGGCACTTTCTCCCTTTGCCATATCTCATTAAATAACTTTCTATTATCTAGTAGTGTCTGGAGAAGCGAATGGAAACCCACTCCAGTACTCTTGCCTGGGAGTCCCATGGACAGAGGAGCTTGGCAGGGCCTAGTCCATGGGATCACAAAGAGTCAGACATGACTGAGTGACTAACACACACATTATCTTGTCGTGTACATAACAGTTTTGCTATGTATGTATTATTCTTTTCAGTTCAGTCGCTCAGTCATGTCTGACTCTTTACGACCCCATGAACTGCAGCATGCCAGGCCTCCCTGTCCATCACCAACTCCCGGAGTTTACCCAAACTCATGTCCATCGAGTCTCTAACACAATGGGGAAGTGTATAAGTTTTCACAGAATGCAGAATGAGATGTCCAACATTGACTGGGGAGTTGAGATCACCTTCATGGAAAGGGGATCATTAGAATGGAGCCAGAAAGAACTGAGTGGTTTTCAAGATGGAAAAGAAGAAATAGGTTGACTCATCCAAAAAGTGAATGGTATGACCAAAGGCAGAGTCACAGGTAATACAAATGTCTTTGAAGAAACTATGAAAAGTTGATGTTACTGGAACCCCCATAACATGCAAATAAGGGATGAATAGAGTGCAAGTAGGATGACAGAAAACTGAGAACCCTGCAAAGAAAGAAGCACACAAATAGATTTTCTCCTGGGATGAAAAATGATGGTAGAGTTGAGTTGTATATGAAATGGCAAAGCTAGATAATGCTATTATATAGGATGAAGTTCTATCAAAGCATTAGAACAAATCTGAGAGTATTTAATTTTTAAAATCCACCCCATTATCATACATTTTATGCATATAGTTATCACATTAAGTTTTACCTTTGAGGCGTTTACAATTGACGCTTGAACAACATGAGCTTGAACTGCACAAGTAAACTTGTACAAAGATTTTTTTTCTGATAAATGTTTTGGGAAATTCTTTGGAGATTTTCAAGAGCTTTCCTGGTGACTCCAAGGGTAAAGAATCTGACTACAGTGTGAGAGACCTGGGTTTGATCCCTGAGTTGGAAAGGACACCTGGAGAAGGGAATGACCCCCCAATGCCAGTCTTCTTGCCTGGAGAATTCCATGGACAAGAGGGGACTGGTAAGCTGCAGTCCTTGGGGTCACAAAGAGCCAGACATGACTGAGTGGCTAACACTTTTTATTTATTTATGTTTTTGGAGATTTTCAACAGTTTGAAAAAATATTGGACACAAACTGATTAGCCTAGAAATAGTGAAAATATTAAGAAAATGTTAGGTATGCCATAAATATATAATATATATATATATATATATATATAGATACTAGCCTTTCCTTACATAGACATAAGATGAGAGATATTTAATGTTAGATTAATAATATTAGTTTACCTTTCTTTCTTTTACCTTACCTTTCTTTTAATAAATATTAGTTTACTCTTCTTGAAAACTCTGCTTTCAAAGAATTACATTATCATTCAGTATGCCTCTCTCATAACTGGAGAAACTGTGTATCAGCCTGCCATCACAAAGAAGTGAGTTTTTAAAAACATAACAATGTAAAAAAAATAAATAAAAAAAATAAAAATATAACAATGTTTCCAATGCTGAATTATGAGTATGAATATAATATTATATGCTAGAAAGCTTTTGTAATCATTCATTCATTAGTATTAATATATAAATTAGGCTTCCAAGAAGCAGTCCTATTTTTTACACAAAACTACCATGCATGCAAGTGTGCTCAGTCATGTCCAACTCTTTGCAACTGCATGGCCTGGAGCCACCAGGTTCCTGCATCCATGAAATTTTCCAGGAAAGAATACTGAAGTAGGTTGCCATTTCCTACTTCAGGGATTGAACTTGCAGTCTCCTGCATTGACAGGAAGTTTCTTTTTACCAGTGTGCTACCACCATAAAGTAAATATTTTGCTGCCTCTTCATTATCAATGCATGAATCATTGTATCAGTAAATAGATATGAATTTTTTTACTTTACATTTTCATTTTTGATGTCTAGTGTTAGTAAAATGTATAACATCAACAATATTTTGTATTATACAAGGCTATATTGATGTTGGTATTGACAGACATCATTTCGTAGACAGATGGTGTAAATTCACAGCATTGACCAACAGTTTATAAGCAAAACAAACATCATACACAGATTCTAGGCTGCATGGGAATTAGCACTCCTATATCCTGTGTTTTTCTAGAGAGTGTGGAACACTGGTTACTAGTTCCCAGAGGCTGTGGTAGACATGAGATCAGCTACTTCTGGAGCCACAGAATAGAAAAGTGGCTACATTGCTTAGTTGGATGTAAGTCTGTTTTATTTCTGATGTTTAATTTTTCTATTTTTGTTTCTTTGTTTTAAAGAGAGAAAAGGCCAAGAGTAGAAGCTGTTTAGAGAAAAATATTTAGAAGATGAGTTGCTATAATAGGTGAGAATTTTCATACAGTGCACTATGTAGTGAGCCCCATAGCTGAACATCAAAACCATAAGTTTTGCAAACAACAAACCACACTGATAGTTTAGACATCACTGATGAGCACAAGCTGGAATCAAGACTGCCGGGAGAAATATCAATAACCTCAGATATGCAGATGACCCCACCCTTATGGCAGAAAGTGAAGAAGAACTAAAGAGCCTCTTGATGCAAGTGAAAGAGGAGAGTGAAAAAGTTGGCTTAAAGCTCAACATTCAGAAAACTAAGATCATGGCATCCGGTCCCATCACTTCATGGCAAATAGATGGGGAAACAGTGGAAACAGTGTCTGACTTTATTTTTCTGGGCTCCAAAATCACTGCAGGTGGTGATTGCAGCAATGAAATTAAAAGACACTTACTCCTTGGA
Source organism: Dama dama (assembly GCF_033118175.1). Taxonomy (NCBI): domain Eukaryota; kingdom Metazoa; phylum Chordata; class Mammalia; order Artiodactyla; family Cervidae; genus Dama; species Dama dama. Next base: position 30,666,854 of record NC_083685.1, read on the forward strand.
AGGAAAGTTATGACCAACCTAGATAGCATATTAAAAAGCAGAGACATTACTTTGCCAACAAAGGTCCGTCTAGTGAAGGCTATGGTTTTTTCAGTAGTTATGTATGGATGTGAGAGTTGAACTATAAAGAAAGCTGAGTGCTGAAGAATTGATGCTTTTGAACTGTGGTGTTGGAGAAGATTCTTGAGAGTCTCTTGGACTGCAAGGAGATCCAACCAGTCCATCCTAAAGAAGGCCAGTCCTGGGTGTTCATTAGAAGGACAGACATTGAAGCTGAAACTCCAATACTCTGGCCATCTGATGTGAAGAACTGATTCATTTGAAAAGACCCTGAAGCTGGGAAAGATTGAGGGCAGAAGGAGAAGGGGATGACAGAGGATGAGATGGTTGGATGGCATCACCGAGTCAATGGACATGGGTTTGGGTAGACTCCAGGAGTTGGTGATGAACAGGGAGATCTGGCGTGCTGTGATTCATGGAGTCACAAAGAGTCGGACACAACTGAGTGACTGAACTGAACTGAACTGAACTGATGAGGCCAGAGGATGATGGTACAAAGAGGATACTGTTGGCAAGTGAACAATTTTCTACTTGCTTGAGATTTGGCTTCAACCCCTATAGCCCAGAAAAGTCAATTTTCCTGGGCTCAGAAGAGGCTTGCTTCATACATCCTCTCCCCAGGCTTTTTCTTGGTTTTAGTTTTGCTTTTAAAAGAAGCTTTATGTTTGGCATAAATGGATGAGTCGAGGGAAAATGTAACACCAAAAGCAAAGATCAGGAAAGGAACCGAGCCTCAGAGACTCCACCTTCTTTCATATTATCCCAGCCCTCTGGCCTATAAGTTATGTCACAGGATTTATTATCTCAATTAAAGTCTGAGCAGAAGTGGTATATCACTTCCATTCTAAGCCAATTGGGAAGTGATGTGACGTTTGTTCATCATTTTCCTTCTTGCATCCGTTTGTGTGTAAACAGGCCTCCAACAAGGGCAGAGCTCTAAGATGGGAGCCAATGTGAACTCACACATTCTCTTTGAGGAGGTGCACAAGCATAAGTCCCAAACTGCATTTAATGAGTGAGGAATAAAGCTTTCTTTTGCTTGATTACTGAATTATAGTCTACATTGCATAATAAACTCAAAATTAAAAAAAATAAATAATAAACTCAAAATAAAATAATCCAAAAATTATGAAAAATTCAGCCTTATTTATAACTTCCTGATGCTTACAGTGAGAGTTCTACCACAAAAGGGAGCAAGTGTTCATTCATTCCTTCACTCATTTTGTGATGGTTGAGCTGGAGCTTACTGGAGTCCTTATACAAGTCAGGAGGTCGAGGAGTCTTATTTAGACTCCAGAAATGATTTTGAGAAAGAAAAAGTTTGTTTAGGAAAGGAGATATATGTCTTATTACTATACTGAAACTCAAATCTCAAGTAAAACAAACTTTACTGAATTCACTTATTATTTCTAATAGTTTTTTTTTTTTTTTTTTTGGCAGAGACTTAGGGTTTCCTATATATAGTATTCTGTCATCTGCAAACAGTGACAGTTTTAGTTCTTCCCTTCCAAATTGGATGACTTTAATTTCTTTTTTCTTGTCTGATTGCTGTAGCTAGGACTTCCAACACCATGTTAAGGAAGTGGTGAGAATGGGAACTCTTGTCTTGTTCCTGATTTTAGAGGAAACGGCCACTAGCTTTTCAACATTGAATATGACATTAACTGTTGGTTTGACAAAAATGGCTTTTATTAAGTTGAAACATATTCCCAATATACCAACTTTGATGAGAGTTTTTATCATGATTGGATGCTGAATGTTACCAAATGCTCTTTCTGCATATATTGAGATGATCATGGGATTTTCATCTTTCCTATTGCTAATGTGGTATATCACATTGATTTAGTTGTGAATATTGAATCATCCTTGCATCTCTAGAATAAGTCTATTAAAACAGCATGGTACTGGCACAAAAACAGGCACATACCTCAATGAGGCAGAATAGAGAACCCAGAAATAAATCCACACACCTATGGTCAATTAAGCTGACAAAGGAAATAAGAAATGTGATAGAGAAAAGGAAATATATTTAATAAGTGGTCTATGAAAACATGACAGCTACATTTAAAAAAATGAGATTAGAATGTCCCCTCACATCATATACAAAAATGAACTCAAAAAGAAATTAAAGACCTAAATGTAAGGCCTGAAACTATAAAACTCCTAGAAGAAACCACAGAAAAAATCAATTTTCATATAAATTATAGGGATATTTTTTTATTTGTCTTTTAAGACAAAGAAATAAAAGCAAAAATAAACAAACGGGACCTAATTAAACTTAAAAGCTTTTGGACAACAAAGGAGGCCATTAAAAAAAGACAATCTACTGAATGGGAGAAAATATTTACAAATGTTATTGCCAATAAGAGTTTAATATCTAAATTAAACAATCCATACAACTAATTAACAAAATAACAAACAACCCAATGGAAAAAAAATGGGCAAAAAGACCTGAATAGACATTTTTCAAAGAAGACATACAGATGGCTAACACATGAAAAAGTACTCAACATTTTTAATTATGTTGATCAAAATGTTGATCAAAACCACAATGAGATATCACTTTATGCCTGTCAGAATGTCAAATCACCAAAAAGTCTACAAATAACAAATGGTAGAGATGACGTAGAGTAAAGGGAAGCCTCTTGCACTGTTGGTAAGAATGTAAATTGAGATCAGTCCTGGGTGTTCATTGGACGGACTGATGTTGAAGCAGAAACTCCAATACTTTGGCCACCTGATGTGAGGAACCGACTCATTGGAAAAGACCCTGATGCTGGGGACGATTGAGGGCAAGAGGAGAAGGGGACGACAGAGGATGAGTTGGTTGGATGGCATCACCGACTCGATGGACATGAGTTTGGGTGGACTCCGGGAGTTGGTGATGGACAGGGAGGCCTGGCGTGCTGTGGTTCATGGGGTCGCAAAGAGTCGGACATGACTGAGTGACTGAACTGAACTGAACTTGAACTGAAAGGGAACCCTCTTGCACTGTTGGTGGGAATGTAAATTGGTGTAGCCACTAAGGAGAACAGTAGGAGTTTCCTCAAAAAACTAAAAATAGAGCCACTACATAATCCAGCAATCCCACTCCCCGGTATACATCTGAAAAAATGAAAACACTAATTCAAAGCATGCATGCCAATGTCCATATAATAATTATTTTTAATAGTCATGATATGGAAGTGACCTAAGTATCCATCAAGAGATGAATGGATAAAGAAAATCAAATATTACAGATAGAGAAAACAAACTTATGATTATGAAGGAGGGAAGGTGGTGGGGAGGGATAAACTGTGAAGCTGGAATCGACATATACACACTACTGTATATAAAATAGCAAGCTAATAAGGACCTACCTCAGCACAGAGAACTTTTCTCAATACTCTGTAATGAGTAATATGGGGAGAACATCTAGAAGAGAGTGGATATATGTTTGTGTGTAACTGATTCACTCTGTTTTACAGCAGAAACTAACACACATTTTAAATGAACTGTACTCCAATAAGGGCTTCCCTGGTGGCTCAGATAAGAAGCATAAAAAATAAATTAACAAAGAATCTGCCTGCAATGTGGGAGACCTAGGTTCAACACCTGGGTTGGGAAGATCTGGAGAAGGGAATGACAACTCACTCCAGTATTCTTGTCTGAAGAATCTTATGGACAGAGGAGCCTGGTGGGCTACAGTCCATAGGGTCACAAAGAGTTGGACTAGCACAAGCACATACTCCAATAAATTTTTATTTTAAAAAAGAAGATGAAGTATATACATACAGTGGAATATTACTCAGGCATAAAAAAGAATAAAATTCTGCCATATACAACAGTGTGGATGGATCTTGAGAATGTCAAGCTTAGCAAAATGTCAGACTGAGAAAAACAAATGATGTATATTATCACTTATATGAGAAATCTTAAAAACAAAGCTAATAAATGCATATAACAACAGAAATAAGCTCACAAATATAGAGAATAAACTACTGGATACCAGTGGGAAGATGGATGGGAGGAGGGACAAGATAAGGGTAGGGGGTTAACAGATACAAACTACGATGTATAAAATAGATAAGCAGCAAAGATATATTACACAGAAAAGGGAAATCTGTCATTATTTTATGATAACTTTATTTTATTTTTTAATTTTTTATATTTTTTAATCTTTTATGATAACTTTAAATGGAATACAATCTATGAAAATATTGAATCACTATACTGTATGCCTAAAAGTAATATAATATTGTAAATGCTACACATGAAACTAACACAGAATTTTAAGTCAACTATACTTCAATAAAAATGTAAAAAATAAAAAAGAAAATAAAATTGAAATCTATCCCTTAATAGAAAAGTTTGATACAAGAATATTTTTCTAAGAATTTAATTTCTTTTTGAAGTTCTGTGTAAATTGAATCAAGGCAAAAAGAACATTTGAAAAACAGCAATATAAACATAGAATTCTTGAAATTAAAAACCATAGCTTCACTGAATTTGTAGACAATTATTCTACTCCTCTAAATTTACACTTGCCTGGGGAATCCCAGGGACAGAGGAGCCCGGTGGGCTGCCCTCTACGGGGTCACACAGAGTCGGACACGACTGAAGTGACCTACAGCAGCAGCAGCAAATTTACACTTAGTTTATTTTTATTATACTAATTTAGTATTTTCCTCATTTCAGATGCTGACATGTTGTGGCCACAAAAATTGTGTCTGTAGACTAGAATTTGAAAGGTGAATTGTGGATACATTATGTCAATATTGGTTTTTTCCACCAGAATAAACTCTAGAGAGGAAATTAGTCCTCAGACATAATACTTTCACCATTAAAGAACTGGAAAAGGATTTCTGGAACTGAAAATAGACAAATTTAACATAAAATGTGATTTGAAGGAGACTAGAAGTAAATTTATTCTTCTTCAATACATAATAGATTTTCAGGGAAGAACATAGTCACATAACAAAGAAAGCAAGCTTCCCTCCCTCCCCCTCACCTGATGCCCAATGGATCTTTCAGAATGTCTTTGCTACTGCTACCAGCCTGTGCTATGGGTTTTAACAGAAAAAAATTGAAGAGCTGGGAGGATGCCAAGAATAATCTCACCTAATATTCTCTTTCCAAAAGTTTACAACATGTATCACTTTTAGATGGTACTGACTAGTAATGAAAACTTTATAATCATTATTACTGTCTTGTTATTTGTTTGCTACTTAGTTGCTAATTTCTTTGTACAAATAAATTTCTGTTTTAAGGAAATTTTGAAGAAATGATGCCAAGAGCCTTGGTTCCCAGCTTCCTCTAAAAAAAATGGACTCATATAGTGATTGCTGGAGCTTAATGGATCCCTCATTTTATTAAAATTTTAGTTTACACAATTCTATATTTCAGGCTCACCAAGCAAAAAGAGTCCTCTGGAGTTTATTGATTGTTCAAGTTAATATACAAACATCTTGGATTAACTTTATATTGGATAATAGGAAAATATTTAGTACAATTTAGAATCTTCTTAACCAATAAAAATAGATGTAATATACTTAGAAACAGTTTTATTAGTCAAATCAATTAAATTGGCCCCAAATGTGTTTGTTTGTTTATTTGTTTTAGAGAAGAACTTAAAGAGTGGAGGATACTGTTGAAGTGTTTATAGTCAGTGTCCTGCTTTCAGGACTGTGAAGATTTCATGTTTTAGGTTACCCAGGCCTGCATTCTCTTTCCCCTTATTCACCTGAAAAGGGCTTCAATTTCTTACTGTTCTGAAATCAGTGTGACTTCCCAAATTCCCTGTATATTCTGTAGTAGGATATTTGAGAACTCATTATTGAAATTTTGTTAGGTACAATTGAAATGCCTTCTCAGTATCGACACCTTTAGGTGTTCATGATGAGTATTAAAAAGGGAGATAAAAACGTAGGAAGATCCACGGCATTTTAGGAGACTTTCAGGTCCTGTTCATCACGATATGTTACAATAGCAAGAGGAAAAACAGTTTCTTCTAGATGAGAATGTGAGAATGAAGTTTTTCAAAGTGGAAGCAACAAGTTTGTTGGTAGGTTTTCATTGTGGTGGAGACATAATTGTGTCTTTATATTGTGGACTGGTGTGAAGGTTTTTGTATACTTGGAAATGTTTGTTCATTTCTTTTGACTGAGTATGAGGTCGCAAATTCTTTACTGCTGTGATGTGAGCATCACACTTCATACATAATTTTTGTACCAGTGTGTCTTCCCTCAGACTATCTGCAGGTGGTTGAATTTAGGACCCACTGAAAATACCACGTGGATGTGCGAGTCTTTTAAGACAGCTCTCTAAGAGCTGACTCATTTGAAATGACCCTGATGCTGGGAAAGATTGAGGGCAGGAGGAGAAGGAGACGACAGAAGATGAGACGATTGGATGGCATCACTGACTCAATGGATATGGGTTTGGGTGGACTCTGGGAGTTGGTGATGGACAGGGAGGCCTGGCGTGCTGTGGTTCATGGGGTTGCAAAGAGTCAGACACAAGTGAGCAACTGAACTGAACTTTTCGTATCTGTGGAATCTGTAGCCATAGATTCAACCAACTATGGATCATAAATATCGTAGTATAGGTAATGGAAAACAATCACATGTAAGTAGACACATGCCAATCAGAACTGTTGTTCAAGGGTCAACTGTTACATGTTTTCTGGGGCTCTGGATACTGCTGCTGCTGAGTCACTTCAATCATGTCCCATTCTTTATGACCCTATGGACGGTAGCTTTCCAGGCTCCTGTGTCCATGGGGATTCTCCACGAGAAAATGCTGGAGTGGGCTGCCATGCCCTCCTTTAGGGGATCTTCCCGACCCAGCGATAGAACCGGTGTCTCTTACATCTCCTGCTCTGATAGGCAGGTTCTTTACCACTCACGCCACCTGGGAAGCCCTACCTGGTTACAAAATTAAACGTGATGCCTTAGTCTTGAATGCTGTAGAGAAAATTTGAGGTCAGTGATTCTCAACCTTTTTGGCCTCAGGAATACCTTGCACTCAAAAATTTATTGAGGACCTCCCAAAGCTTTTGCTTGTATGAATTATATCTACCAATATTTACTAATGAAAAAGTAAAACTAAGAAACTTTTTAAAATGACAAAATTCACAAGCGCATTTTCCAACTGATCAATGATGTCTTTATATTTCATGTCACCTCTGGCAGAAGCAACAGAGCCATTGTAGGAGGATGACAGCAAAGGCATGACACTCCAAACACTAAATATCTATTAATAATACTTTGCTAAGCAGTTTTAAAGAGAGAGAATGAGAATAACAATGACAAGAAGAGTCTTACTATGATCACAAGAATAGTTTTGAATTTACAACCCCTGGAGAGATCATGAGGATCCCTGAGGCATCCCTAAACCACATTTTGCAAACAGATGTTCCAGACTAGGGTATCAAAAGCTTTCCATCCAGAATTGAGACATATTTTGACAATGAAATTAAGTGACATGATATTATGGATTAAGTTGTAAATGCATATAATATATATTGATAGGTACATAATGATGTATATATGTGTGTGTGTGTGTGTGTGTGGCTTCCCTGGTGGGTCAGATGATAAAATAGTCTGCTTGCAGTGCAGGAGACTGAGGTTCCATCCCTTGGTTGGGAAGATCCCCTGGAGAAAGGAGTGTCAACCCACTCCAGTATCCTTGCCTGGAGAATTCCATGGACAGAGGAGCATAGCAAGGCTGCAGTCCATGAGGTTGCAAAGAATCAGACATGACTGAGCACCTAACACTTTCACTTTCATTGTATATGTTCATTTACATATTTTAAATCTCTTAATGAGGGTAAAAGAGGAGAGTGAAAAAACTGGCTTGAAAATCAACATTAAAAACTCTAAGATCATGGCAACCAGTCCCATCATTTCATGGCAAATAAAGGGGAAAAAGTGGAAGCAGTGACAGATTTTATTTTCTTGGGCTCCAAAATCACTGTAGACTGTGACTGCAGCCATGAAATTAAAAGACGCTTGCTCCTTGGAAGGAAAACTATGACAAACCTAGATAGCGTATTAAAAAGCAGAGACATCACTTTACCAACAAAGGTCTGTACACTCAAAGCTATAGTTTTTCCAGTAGTCGTGTATGGATGTGAGAGTTGGATCATAAAGTAGGCTGAGTGATGAAGAATTGATGCTTTAAAATTGGTGCTGGAGAAGACTCTTGAGAGCCCCTTGGACAGCAAAGAGATCAAATCAGTCAATACTAAAGGAAATCAACCCTGAGTATTTAATCGGAAGGATTGATGGTGAAGCTGAAGCTCCAATACTTTGGCCACCTGATGCAAAGAGCCGACTCATTGGAAAAGACCCTGATGCTGGGAAAGATTGAGGGCAAGAGGAGAAGAGGGTGGCAGGGGATGAGATGGTTAGATAGTATCACCGACACAATGGATGTGAATTTGAGCCAATTCTGGGAGATAGTGGAGGGCATAGGGGTCTGATGTGCCACAGTTCATGGGTTGCAAAGAGTCAGGCGTGGCTTAGTGACTGAACAACAATATATATAATGGTCTGTGTATATATTTTTAAGTGATGTGGTGATTGGGTCTCAGGGCACAGGGGCCCAGAAATCACCCCAGTGGTGTCATCTTGCCAATAGGAAGCTTTTACTCCAGTTTTCATATGGACAAAACATTCTCTTAGTTAAATATAAATCAATTTCTCTGAAATAATTTTACTTGAGGTATAATTGGCATGTAAGTTTCATATGTACAACATAGCAATTCAATATTAATATATATTGCAAAATAATCATGACAGTAAATCTAACTAGCATCTATCAGCAGATATAGTTACAATCTTTTTCTTATTATAGGAACTTTTAAAATACTTTCTTAGCAACTTTCAAGTATACAATACAGAATTGTTTAGCTATAGTCACCATGCTGGACATTACGGCCTCACAGCATTTATTTTATGCTTGAAAGTTTGTACGTTTCAATTACCTGAACCCTTTCACACACCTCAATCTCCCACCACCTCTGGCCACCACCAACCTGTTCTCTATGTCTGTGAGCCTGTGATCTTTTTTGTTTGTTTGTTTGTTTTTAAATTACACAAATAAATGAGATCACACCATATAAAAACCTAAACTGTTTTAAACAATCTATATCACTTTGATCGTCACAGCTTTTGGGTTTTCCAAAAAGAAGCAGGTTTTGATGAATTTCCCAAATGCTCCAATACAACAGCATCCAGATCTCCCCTCAATCTTAGGTGTTCTTTCGTAAACAAGCAAAGCAAAGCAGGACAAGTGAACAAAGAACTGTACAGAATTGCATTAAGGTGCCTACATGACTATCAGTGTGTATTATATCAGGGATGAAGCTTCTCACTCCTACTTCCTTCATATGGATGAAAATATAGCTGGTACTTAACATAGAATTGATAGTTACAAATGCCTCTTTTGGTAGAAATAGTGGTATATTGTGGAAGAATAAAAATTCAGATGTATTTTATTAAAGAAGATGCAAGCTTGCTAAGTCACTTCAGTGGGGTCTGACTCTTTGTGATTCTATGGACTGTAAGCTGCCAGGCTCCTCTATCCGTGGGACTGTCCAGGCAAGAATACTGGATTGGGTTGCCAGGATCTTGTCCAGGGGATCTTTCCAACCCAGGGATCAAACCTGGGTCTCATGTTTCCTGCATTGACAGGTGAGTTCTTTACCACTGTGCCACCAAGGAAGCCCATTAAAAAAGATACTTCATGGTTAAATAAGTTGACTTACTCAAATTTCAATTTTAGAACCAACCTTTAACTTTGGTACACCCAGTTGCATTTGGTTATATGAAATTAGTGTGTACATGTGTGCAATGCATTAAACTCACATGCAAACTTAAGAAACATTTACTTTTTTTTTTTTTTCTTTTTTAATTTTTATTATTATTATTTTTTTTTCCCAGTGGGTTTTGTCATACATTGATATGAATCAGCCATGGATTTACATGTATTCCCAATCCCGATCCCCCCTCCCACCTCCCTCTCCACCCGATTCCTCTGGGTCTTCCCAGTGCACCAGGTCCGAGCACTTGTCTCGTGCATCCCACCTGGGCTGGTGATCTGTTTCACCATAGATAGTATACATGCTGTTCTTTTCAAATATCCCACCCTCACATTCTCCCACAAAGTTCAAAAGTCTGTTCTGTATTTCTGTGTCTCTTTTTCTGTTCTGCATATAGGGTTATCGTTATCACCTTTCTAAATTCCATATACATGTGTCAGTATGCTGTAATGTTCTTTATCTTTCTGGCTTACTTCACTCTGTATAATGGGCTCCAGCTTCATCCATCTCATTAGGACTGGTTCAAATGAATTCTTTTTAATGGCTGAGTAATATTCCATGGTGTATATGTACCACAGCTTCCTTATCCATTCATCTGCTGATGGGCATCTAGGTTGCTTCCATGTCCTGGCTATTATAAACAGTGCTGCGATGAACATTGGGGTGCACGTGTCTCTTTCAGATCTGGTTTCCTCAGTGTGTATGCCCAGAAGTGGGATTGCTGGGTCATATGGCAGTTCTATTTCCAGTTTTTTAAGAAATCTCCACACTGTTCTCCATAGCGGCTGTACTAGTTTGCATTCCCACCAACAGTGTAAGAGGGTTCCCTTTTCTCCACACCCTCTCCAGCATTTATTGCTTGTAGACTTTTGGATAGCAGCCATCCTGACTGGCGTGTAATGGTACCTCATTGTGGTTTTGATTTGCATTTCTCTAATAATGAGTGATGTTGAGCATCTTTTCATGTGTTTGTTAGCCATCTGTATGTCTTCTTTGGAGAAATGTCTGTTTAGTTCTTTGGCCCATTTTTTGATTGGGTCATTTATTTTTCTGGAATTGAGCTGCAGGAGTTGCTTGTATATTTTTGAGATTAATCCTTTGTTTCTTCATTTGCTATTATTTTCTCCCAATCTGAGGGCTGTCTTTTCACCTTACTTATAGTTTCCTTTGTAGTGCAAAAGCTTTTAAGTTTCATTAGGTCCCATTTGTTTAGTTTTGCTTTTATTTCCAATATTCTGGGAGGTGGGTCATAGAGGATCTTGCTTTGATTTATGTCGGAGAGTGTTTTGCCTATGTTCTCCTCTAGGAGTTTTATAGTTTCTGGTCTTACATTTACAAAATTAGAAATGAAAATGGAGAGATCACAACAGACAACACTGAAATACAAAGGATCATAAGAGACTACTACCAGCAGCTCTATGCCAATAAAATGGACAACTTGGATGAAATGGACAAATTCTTAGAAAAGTATAACTTTCCAAAACTGAACCAGGAAGAAATAGAAGATCTTAACAGACCCATCACAAGCAAGGAAATCGAAACTGTCATCAAAAATCTTCCAGCAAACAAAAGCCCAGGACCAGATGGCTTCACAGCTGAATTCTACCAAAAATTTAGAGAAGAGCTAACACCTATCTTACTCAAACTCTTCCAGAAAATTGCAGAGGAAGGTAAGCTTCCAAACTCATTCTATGAGGCCACCATCACCCTAATTCCAAAACCAGACAAAGATGCCACAAAACAAGAAAACTACAGGCCAATATCACTGATGAACATAGATGCAAAAATCCTTAACAAAATTCTAGCAAACAGAATCCAACAACATATTAAAAAAATCATACACCATGACCAAGTGGGCTTTATCCCAGGAATGCAAGGATTCTTTAATATCCGCAAATCAATCAATGTAATACACCACATTAACAAATTGAAAAATAAAAACCATATGATTCTCTCAATAGATGCAGAGAAAGCCTTTGACAAAATTCAACACTCATTTATGATTAAAACTCTCCAAAAAGCAGGAATAGAAGGAACATACCTCAACATAATAAAAGCTATATATGACAAACCCACAGCAAGCATCACCCTCAATGGTGAAAAATTGAAGGCATTTCCCCTGAAATCAGGAACAAGACAAGGGTGCCCACTCTCACCACTACTATTCAACATAGTGTTGGAAGTGCTGGCCACAGCAATCAGAGCAGAAAAAGAAGTAAAAGGAATCCAGATAGGAAAAGAAGAAGTAAAACTCTCACTGTTTGCAGATGACATGATCCTCTACATAGAAAACCCTAAAGATTCTACCAGAAAATTACTAGAGCTAATCAATGAATATAGTAAAGTTGCAGGATATAAAATTAACACACAGAAATCCCTTGCATTCCTATATACTAACAATGAAAAAACAGACAGAGAAATTAAGGAAACAATACCATTCACCATTGCAACAAAAAGAATAAAATACTTAGGAGTATATCTACCTAAAGAAACAAAGGACCTATACATAGAAAACTATAAAACACTGATGAAAGAAATCAAAGAGGACACAAACAGATGGAGAAACATACCGTGTTCATGGATTGGAAGAATTAATATTGTCAAAATGGCTATTCTACCCAAAGCAGTCTATAGATTCAATGCAATCCCTATCAAGCTACCAACGGTATTTTTCACAGAACTAGACCAAAGAATTTCACAATTTGTATGGAAATACAAAAAACCTCGAATAGCCAAAGTAATCTTGAGAAAGAAGAATGGAACTGGAGGAATCAACCTGCCTGACTTCAGACTCTACTACAAAGCCACAGTCATCAAGACAGTATGGTACTGGCACAAAGACAGAAATATAGATCAATGGAACAGAATAGAAAGCCCAGAGATAAATCCATGAACCTATGGACACCTTATTTTTGACAAAGGAGGCAAGGATATACAATGGAAAAAAGACAACCTCTTTAACAAGTGGTGCTGGGAAAACTGGTCAACCACTTGTAAAAGAATGAAACTAGAAACATTTACTTTTAATTAAAAATGTTCATCAAGACACAGTCTTCTGGTCATAAAATGTGTTTTTAACTCAATTTTTTCTCATAAAAATGTTATGTCATTTCAGGCAAGTATTTCAATGTACTCGAATTAACAATTTGAATTTTCAGCAGTCAGAAAATATTAAAGTATTGATTATATATTTAATAATCAATATTAGAAAGGAAAAAATGTTGACCCTATTCAATAAAGTGAAATTATTAACCCTTACATTGAATAAAATGTCAGATTGAAAGTGAGTTCTTTCTGTGTCTCTCTCCATCTCTGTCTCTGTCTGTCTCTCTTCCTCCCTCTACCTGTCTTCTGGATGAAGGGTTTATGGGAAAAGTCAACTACTCGCTTTTTGAGAGATCTAAAATTATTTCAAAATAAAAGTTGAATAAAGAAAAAATATTAGCACAATCAGCTTTAATAATAATGTTGGCTGTAAACAATCTACAAGAATATTTTCTGAAATAATATTTAAGATGACAAGATGTTGGAAATAAAATCTGTGTATAAAGGAAGGAATTGATATAACTGTATAATGACATATAATGCAGCAATTCAATTTAATTTAAATAAGAATATTTTTTCATAAGGGAAAAATGTACATGATTTATTAAGTGAAAGATAGCATCAAAAAGTTGCACAGCGTCACTTAAATTACGTATAAATATGCACATTTATGGAAAAAGAAATGGCAACCCACTCCAGTATTCTTGCCTGGGAAATTCCATGTGCAGAGGAGTCTGATAGGTCACAAAGAATCAGACGTGGTCTCCCACATTGGAGGCAGCGCTTTAACCTCTGAGCCATCAGGGAAGCCCATGACACAATGTACATTTATGCATAAACCAAGTAGGGTTCCTCAGTAAAATGTGTATGTGGCTGTCTCTCTGTTTGACTTGTAAATAGTGATTTCTTCTTTCTTTTTCCTTTTGTTTTCTTGTTTTATGATTTTCCAAGTTGGGCATGCATTAATTCTACAACAATTTAAAAGCTTAAACTAATTCCCTAAATTTTGCTAAAGAAGAATAATTAACTCTAAGATGTTAATGTAAAGAAAAATTACCTCTGATCATATTTAGATTAAGGCAGACTAAATATTGTGGTGCATTATAGAAAGAGTATATAGCTCAACCTTTAAAAGAACATTCTTTTACACAACAGTTTATACCAAACTCTAAAGTTTCCTGAGGAATAGCTAAAGTCCCATAAAGACAGTTATGTTTAGCAGATAAAATTTGCTGTGTATTTAGAAGCTTATTTTTGATACTGACTTTTCATCTTAGTCAAAGACAGACATTTGTCCTTTCAGTAGATCATTGACTCTGGGATAGAATCCTGCAATAGTGACCTTGCTATTGATGTTTTAATCATGAATTCAACTTTTTTGGTATGTTATTATTGAATGTGGCCATGGGTTCCTCATTTGAGGGGTATCTCCATATAACATCTTACATACTGTATTTAAAAACTAAAATCTCATCCTAGACCTAAAATTACTTTCAAACAAATTCTTTGGCACCACAAGCTATTTTAGTGGAATCTCTCTAACAACATATTTTTAAGTGTTTCAAAATGCTATTCACTTTTATTTAATAGATGCAAGTGTATATACAGGTGTCCTTTTTGAGAGAGTACTGATATATAAATTCAAGTCTATCCACATTTGAAAGGGTTCCTAATTTCATTTCAGAAAGGCCTTGGTAATTTTGATAGCTTGATAGATTATCACTTTTATAAAAATTATAGCTAGGCAAAAGTGTAATGGTGTAATTTATCTCACTTTAAAATTTTAATGTCAGTAGCTAGTAACTAGTTTTTTGTCAGCATTATTCAAAGTAAGAAAAAAAAAAAGCATTGTAGTAGATACAGTTTTGACAGCCAAAATAACAGGTTTGGACAAATGTCTCAAACTTCATGTGGTTTCCTGAGCAATTCTCCTGTCTTCAAGAGTGAAGGAGAATTTTTGGACAGATGTCGACATAGCATGTAAAATTTGCAATAGTTCTGGGAATAATGTGAAAATAGCCTATACAGACTATTTTTTGATATCCTCTGCAGCTGTGAGGCTCGACAATAGAAAAATGTCATATTTTAAAATATTTTCTTCACAAGTAAGTTGATTTGACTCAAATGTTTTGATCAATTCCAAACTAAAATAAAATTTTTACTTTTTCTAACTGAGAATTATAAAAATAACAGACAATTTGATGCTTGAGAGAAGTTAGGAAAGATTGAATAACTGAGAGGGAAAAAGCATTTTAGACATGGACTGGTAACCTTTCAAAGATATTGCAATATGAAAAATTAATTCTGACTTTCACTCAGGGTTAACTGATCCTAAATTAAACTTCAGCATCCTAGGTCATTGCTAAGCAATTATTAAGTTTGCTCTGGTTCATAATCTTAGACTTTTGTAGCTAATTTATTGTTAATGGAATTCCCTACTGGTCCATAGAAACCATACATTTGTTAGGAGTCAGGGGTGAGGGAGAAAATGAAATAAAACAGTGAAGCTTAAAATTGAATAATTACTCTAAGCGTAAGCCTACCAGAAGGTTGCATTTGCTATACATGAGTGACCACTGACGAAATTCAATTTATGTAGGGAATGAAAGTCATTTTGGGAAATTAATTTTTAATGTATTAACACATATTTTAAATTAATAGCACCTATTGGAATGAAATGGGGTTTGTATCCTTATATCATTCCTTTTCCAGGAACCTCGTTCCTCTCCTCCCTGTAAGAATTCATTTTTTCCCAAAGCAGGTGTCACTGTCTTCGTTTCAGTTACACTGGGAGCCCTGTTGATGGAATGATCCTTCCCACTCATGGTCTTTTCATTCTGTGAGTGACGCTCTGCTAGTGTAAAGGCAGGCTTGTGTTACACCTCTGCACGTTGCTGGTTCCCATGCTGCATGCAGTCCTGTGTTTCCTGAGATGGAGTGGATATGTCTGTCTAATTTAGGAGTCTGGCATGAGCAGGTCCATTCACCTGCATGATTAAGCTCCCAACAACTTGAACTTGTTTGTAATAAACCTAGTGTTTTGGCCTTAGCCTTGGTCTTGTCTTTCAACCTCTGCAAAGTTAGAAGTAGAGAGGAATGCCATTTTAGAGATTCTATTTGGAGAATGTGTCAACAAGATCCACTGATTCTACTTCCTAAAAGGCCAGACCATGTCTGGCCTTTTCTCCAATTTTCAATTCTGCCTCCCTGGAGCAAGGGATACTGTGTTCCTCCTGAACTGCAACAATTATATTGTGTAGCATTTCTCTCTCTAGTACCCTGGAGATCCATTTTCCACATTGCAGTCATGAGGGACTTTTTAAGACCTAAGTCTGATAAAGTCAGATTCTCTTTTTAAACTGTTACCATGATTCAGATTGAATCTGAGCTAAACCTTCTTTGGATGATGGCGTGGACCTGACCTCATGTTTTACGGAAAGTTTTCACTTTCTTCTCAGGTTCAAAGGACTTGTTGACAAAATAACACTTGTTGTTATTGTTTAGTCACTCAGTCGTGTGTGACACTTTGTGACTCCATGGACTGCAGCACGCCAGGCTTCCCTGTCATTCACCATCTCCCGGAACTTGCTCAAACTCATGTCCATTGGGTCGGTGGTGCCATTCAACTATCTTGTCCCTGTTGTCCCCTTCTCCTCCTGCCCTCAATCTTTCCAAGCATCAGGGTCTTTTCCAATGAGTCAGTTCTTCCCATCAGGTAGCCAAAGTATTGGAGCTTCAGCTTCAGCATCAGTCCTTCCAATGAATATTCAGGACTGATTTCCTTTAGGATGGAACGGTTGGACCTCCTTGCACTAGAAAGGACTCTCAAGAGTCTTCTCCAATACCACAGTTTAAAAACATCAATTCTTTGGCACTCGGCTTTCTTTATTGTCCAATTCTTACATCCATGCATAACCACTGGAAAAACCATAACTCTGACTATACAGACCTTTGCTGGCAAAGTAATGTCTCTACTTTTTAATATGCTGTCTAGGTTTGCCATAACTTTTCTTCCAAGGATCAAGTGTCTTTTAATTTGATGGCTGCCATGATTTTGGAGTCCAAGAAAATAAAGTCTCTCACTGTTGCCATTGTTTCCTCATCTATCTGCCAGGAAGTGATGGGACTAGATGCGATAATATTTGGTTTTTGAAGTTGAGTTTTATTTTATTATTTTTTTTAGTTTTTTTTTTCCCTTCATTTATTTTTATTAGTTGGAGGCTAATTACTTTACAATATTGTAGTGGTTTTTGCCATACATTGACATGAATCAGCCATGGATTTACATGTGTTCCCCATCCCGATCCCCCCTCCCACCTCCCTCCCCAACCCATCCCTCTGGGTCTTCCCAGTACACCAGCCCTGAGCACTTGTCTCATGCATCCAACCTGGGCTGGTGATCTGTTTCACCCTTGATAGTATACTTGTTTCAGTGCTATTCTCTCAGAACATCCCACCCTCACCTTCTCCCACAGAGTTTCAAAGTCTGTTTGTACATCTGTGTCTCTTTTTCTGTTTTGCATATAGGGTTATCATTACCCTCTTTTTAAATTCCATATATATGTGTTAGTATACTGTATTGGTTTTTATCTTTCTGGCTTACTTCAGTCTGTATAATGGGCTCCAGTTTCATCCATCTCATTAGAACTGATTCAAATGAATTCTTTTTAATGGCTGAATTTGAGTTTTAAACCAGCTTTTCACTCTCCTCTTTCACATTCATCAAGAGGCTCTTTAGTTCCTCGTCAATTTCTGCCATAAGCATGTAGTCATCGGCATATCTGAGGTTACTGATATTTCTCCTGGCAATCTTGATTCTGGCTTGTGCTTCATCCAGCATGGTATTTTCCATGAAGTACTCTGCATATAAGTTAATTAAGCAAGCCTACAATATACAGCCTTGACATACTCCTTTCCAAGGTTGGAACCAGTGCATTGTTCCATGTGCAATTCTGTTTCTTCTTTGTAACCTGCATACAGATTTCTCAGGAGGCCAGTGTGATGTTTTGGTATTCCCATCTCTTGAAGAATTTCCACAGTTTGTTTTCATCCACACAGTCAAAGACTTTAGCATAGTCAATGAAGCAGAAGTAGATGTTTCTTTCTGGAATTTTATTGCTTTATCTATGATCCAACAGATGTTGGCAATTTGATCTCTGGTTCCTCTGCCTTTTCTAAATTCAGCTTGATTGTCTGGAAGTTCTCTGTTCACATGCTGTTGAAGCCTAGCTTGGAGAATTTTGAGCATTATTTTGCTAGTGTGTTAGATTAGTGCAATTGTGAGGTAGTTGGAACATCTTTGACATTGCCTTTTTTGGGGACTGGAATGAAAACTGACCTTTTCCAGTCCTGTGGCCACTGCTGAGTTTTCCAAATTTGCTGGCACATTGAGTGCAGCACTTTTAACAGCATCATTTTTTAAGATTTGGGATAGCTCTACTGGAATTCCATCACCTCCACTGTCTTTGTTTGTTGTGATGCTTCTTAAGGCCATTTGACTTTGCACTCCAGGATGTCTGGTTCTAGGTGAATGACCACACCATCATGATTATCTGGGTCATTAAGATCTTTTCTGTATAGTTCTTCTGTGTATTCTTGCCACTTCTTCTTAATATCTTCTGCTTCTGTTAGGTCCATACCATTTCTGTCCTTTGTTGTGCCCATCTTTGCATGAGATATTCCCTTCATGTCTCTAATTTTCTTGAAGAGATCTCTAGTCTTTCCCATTACATTGTTTTTCCTCTGTATCTTTGCACTGATCACTTAGAAAGGCTATCTTTCTCTCCTTGCTATTCTTTGGAACTCTGAATTCAGATGGATATATTTGTAAGGCCTCCTCAGAGAGCCATTTTGAATTTTTGTGTTTTTTTCCTCCCCCCCTTGGGAATTGTTTTGATCACCGCCTCCTGTACACTGTTTTGAACCTCTGTCCATAGTTCTTCAGGCACTCTATCAGATCTAATCTCTTGAATCTATCTGTCACTTCCACTATATAATTGAAAGGGATTTGATTTAGGTCATACCAGAATGCCCTGGTGATTTTCTCTACTTTCTTCAATTTAAGTCTGAATTTGGCAATAAGGAGTTCATGATCTGAACCACATGACTGGTGACTTGTTTTTGCTGACTCTATAGAGCTTCTGCATCTTTGGCTGTAAAGAAAAATCTGATTTCGGTATTGACCATCTGGTGATATCCATGTATAGAGTCGTCTCTTGCATTGTTGGAAGAGGGTGTTTGCTATGACCAGTTCTCATGGCAAAGCTCTACTTTCCTTTGCCCTACTTCATTTTGTACTCCAAGGCCAAACTTGCCTGTTACTCCAGGTATCTCTTGACCTCCTGCTTTTGCATTCCAGTCTCCTATTATAAAAAGAGCATCTTTTTTGGTGTTAGTGCTAGAAGATCTTGTAGGTCTTCATAGAACCATTCATCTTCAGCTTCTTCAGCATTAGTGGTTGGGGCATAGACTTGGATTGCTGTGACACTGAAAGGTTTGCCTTGGTAATGAACAGAGATCATGTGTCATTTTTGAGACGGCACACAAGTACTGCACTCCAGACCCCCCCCCCCCTTTTTTTTTTTTTACTATGAGGGCTATTTCATTTCTTCTAAGAGATTCTCACCCACAGTGGTATATGTAGTAGTCATCTGAATTAAATTTGCCCATACTGGTCGATTTTAGTTCACTCATTCCTAAAATGTCAATGTTCACTCTTGCCATCTCCTGTTTGACCACTTCTAACTTACCTCATTTCATGGATCTTACATTCCAGGTTCCTATGCAATATTGTTTCTACAGCCTCAGACTTACTTCCATCACCATTCACATCCACAGCTAGGCATTGTTTTTGCTTTGGCTCAGCCTCTTCATTCTTTATGGAGCTATTTCTCCACTCTTCTCTAGTAGCATATTGGTCACCTATAGACCTGGAGAGTTCATCTTTCAGTGTTATATCTTTTTGCCTTTTCATACTGTTCACGGGGTTCTCAAAGCAAGAATACAGCCCCAGGAGCCCTCTAATCCACTTTTTGTCTGTATATATTTTCCTCTTCTGGATATTTTATATAAATGGAACCACACAATATGCAATGTTTATTATCAAATCTTTTCAGTTAGCATGATATTGTTGAGGTTCATCCATATTGTTAGATACATCAGTTCTTCAGTATTTTCTAGTGTTGAAAAATATTTCATTGGCTGTATAACTCATATTGGTATATTCATTCATTCTTTGGTGGATATTTGGGTTGTTTGGACCTTTTGACCACCCTGAACACTGCTGCTCTGAACATGCTACATCACAGGCCATGTAACTTGAATGATTGAATGATTAAATCTATGAAGTTATTCCCTCATGTAAATATGAAAATATTTTAATACTGGAGTGGGTTGCCATTTCCTTCTCTAGGAGATCTTCCCAACCCAGGAGTTGAAATCCCCATCTCCCATATTGCAGTCAGACGCTTTATCATCTGAGCCCCAGGGAAGTAAGCAAAATTAAAAATCTGACACAATTCACTCCCTGATACATAAAGGAGAAAATGCCTATTATTTTGGTAGTTAACAAATTACAATTACTGCCTTAATCCATATTGATGTCATGAATAAAGACTCGATTTCCTTTGGCAAGCAGATTGCTAATCTCCAACCTAGTTACTTCCCACTCACTGGGCCAATAGTCTTTCAACCAACCAATACCCCCACACATTCTGGGACCAGAGCCAGGCAACTAGGGACCAGATACCGGACAACTAGGAATAGGCTCTACATCCTGGAGTAGAGGTCTCTCTACTTTCTGAGGTCATTTACAACTTTGAAATATACTATTAAAATATTCCCAAAGGAATAAGGAAAGAAATGCACCTAAAATAAAAGATAAATAGAGTTGTATGGATTTTGAATCTGACAGACTAACACAAAGACCAAAACTAGTTAACTCTCAAGGAGAAATCTTTAAACATCTTTAGAAATGTTTTTTTCTAAAATATTTAACACCAACCCCAGAAGTACACATAACACAAAGTGAAAGTGATGTCACTCAGTAGTGTCTGACTCTCTGTGACCCCATGTACTATAGCCCACCAGGCTCCTCTGTCCATGGAATTTTCCAAGCAAGAATACTGGAGTGGGTTGCCATTTCCTTCTCTAGGAGATCTTCCCAACCCAGGAGTTGAAATCCCCATCTCCCATATTGCAGTCAGACGCTTTACCATCTGAGCCCCAGGGAAGTAAGCAAAATTAAAAATCTGACACAATTCACTCCCTGATACATAAAGGAGAAAATGCCTATTATTTTGGTAGTTAACAAACAAAGACTGTCAGGAAAATATGTAACACCCCCTCCCCCCACCCCGCCGTTTTCTCATATGTTTTTTACTTTCTCCATCTTTTTGAATCTTGGGAAGAGAAAACTGATTTTAAGAAATCAAAGAAGGAATAAATACCTAGTATTTTTCTAAATCTATGGTATTAATGAAGGTTTCCTTGACATATCGATGTAAGTGAAATAATGCAACCAAGGGCATCTATTTTAAAACAGTATTTTACAATTACTGCCTTAATCCATATTGATGTCATGAATAAAGACTCGATTTCCTTTGGCAAGCAGATTGCTAATCTCCAACCTAGTTACTTCCCACTCACTGGGCCAATAGTCTTTCAACCAACCAATACCCCCACACATTCTGGGACCAGAGCCAGGCAACTAGGGACCAGATACCGGACAACTAGGAATAGGCTCTACATCCTGGAGTCCATACAATTGTTCGATTGGCCAAAGACAAGGGAGCCCCCAAAATAGCTCACCCCACCCTGCTTGCTATGGGTAAGCTTCCCCATCCACCTCCAGCCCTCTGTCCCCGCTCCTCAGGTACAAAGTTTCATGTCTCCCTGCATAGCAGCCCCACTGTTTCTGAGCTGCAAGTAACAGAGGTCTGGCTTCCATCTTTCCAGGGTCACTGTGCTGTGTCTTTTCATCAAGAGAACCTCTAAGTCTTGTAAAACATTTAGTGATTTCAGCAGAATGGCACAGCATGACTATGGATTCCTGGAGACCTTCTTGGGGTACTGCTCTAGGCTGATTAATTTGTTCCAGACCATTGTCAAAGTGCCTGGGGTGACCTGGTACCTGTTAGTGAGCTTGGCTTGAGGTCACTATACCTGCAGGGGTTAGGGCTATATTTCTCCTCATTCAGATTCCCACAGCATCTGAATATTTAAAGTGAACAGTGCTCATTGGCTAAACTTGATTATTAATAGTTCTTAGCTAATCAAGGAGGTGTTTGCAACATCATCATCATAATAAATATAACCCAAACATCTAGTAAATTCCAGAATTCATCTAAATATGACTGAAGGTCCCTTCTGTGATAGATCTTTTCTCCAGGTCAACATCAAACAAAATGGAGCCTTGCTGTGGGCTGGCCCTCAGCTACTCCTCATGCTTCTGTTTGGTTTCCTTCTTTTTTTTTTGTCCTATATGCTTAAGAGTCATGTCTGACTCTTTGTGACTTTGTGGATTGTACACCACCAAGCTCCTCTGTCCATGGGATTCTCCAGGCAAGAACACTGGAGTGGATTGTGATTTCCTCCTCCAGGGGATCTTCCCAACCCAGAATGGAATCCACATCTGCTGTGTCTCCTGCATTGTGAGCAGATTCTTTACTCACTGAGCCATCACGGTGAACCCTTCCTCCTTTTTGCTGTCATATAACATGCTTTCTTTAGTGTTTAAGAGAGTCTCCTCTAGTATTCAGGTCATTCAAATATCCTGAATGATAGAGCTCAAACTGATGTCAAGATATCAGAAGATTGATTTTCATGTAATATTTCACAAGTCATATCTTGACTTAGTTTTGAATCATGGCTGGAAATTCCAGTCCCGTTCACAAGCAGCTTGCTAAGCCCACATCCTAATCCCTCCCCCATCAGACTCCACTCTTAAGGGTCTCTATGCATATACCTCAGCCTCCTCCCATATTGATCCTGTTCTCTAGAACTATGTACCAGACTCAGGGGCATCCTCACTGTCCTAGAGCCCCCAGATGTTATTCTAATGAGCCAATCCACATGGAGTTCTTAAAATTTAGTGATCCCTCACTTGCCACTTGCCTTCCACAGGCCCAGCTTCTGTTACCTGCTTCCAGGTACAAGCCTCAGCGTGGCCCATGTGGTCACTTTTTCTTATTTGGAGCTTTAAGTAGGGGCAAAGTGTTCTGCTTTTCATCTGTCCTGTGTCACTGTGTTTTGTCTTGCTGTCAATTTTTAAGTCATATAAAACCCTATTTCATAAGGCTTTTCACTTTACTTTCATGAGAATATTTAAGCGATGTTTTATCTCATATTTGAAATCATACCAATTGTACATTTCTCTGTGTCTTAATAGGCAGCTTTTAGCATAAATTCTATGCATAGAACATAACCTCCTATAATACATATGCATCCTCTCTTTACATTAAATCCTTCCTGCTTTCTGCCAATTTTTTAGACTCAGGCATTTATTTCTAAAGGAGAGAAAGAAAAGAAGAAAAAGGTAAAAAATGAACACATAGTCATGCTAATCTGACTTTAAAGCCACAATTTTATAAAGATTTATTATTCCACATCTTGTGAGAGATTTAATCCTGTAACAGTTCAGATCTGCAAATGTGAAAAGACATGTAAAAAGTGAACGTGAAAGTCACTCAGTCATGTCCGACTCTTTGTGACCCAAGGACTATACAGTCCCTGGGATTATCCAGGCCAGATACTGGAGTGGGTAGCCTTTCCCTTCTCCAGGGAAATCTTAATTCTTTATTGTCTTTGTCATGTTTATCTTAAAAATCTGTTCTTTTCCCACTTGTCATAATATTTGAGTCTTTTATCTGTGAGATGCTGTTTTGATTTAAAAAGGGTGAGTGTTTTTTCATGTCAAAATGTCTGGCAAAGCTATCCTTGTAGAGTAAAACTTAAGTTTTACTTAAGAAAAGATTCCAACCTTTTCTATAAACAGAACCAAGTTTGCCTAGGATGGACTTTATTCAATATTCAAGGTTTATCTCTTTTTAGTGGACTTCAGAATTACTTGGGATTTTTAAGAAATATATGAAATATAAAAAATATAATTGAGACCTGGAATGAACCTTCAAAAATCTGTCGATTGAAGTGAAATTTCGACACTGGAATATTTTTTCTTCCACCCCTTCCTGCTGTGAATGAGTCTACACTGCATCCTGGAAGATCACTTTCCTAAAGGTACATCTGACAGGCTGGGCTTTGAAATTATATGAAAAACAGTCTTAATTTCTAATGCAAATTTTACTCTAATTACTGAGGATTTCCTGTTCTCTTAGTCACTAACTTTGAATTATATTAATAATAAACAGTTGTTAGGGCTGAGGTACATTAAAATAAAGCCTTCTAGTTTGTTAAATCTGATACAACTCTCACATCAACTGTGATAGAGCTACTGTGTATGAACAATATAATCTCTTACATTGTGACTAGTACATTCAGATACTTATATCTGAAAACAAAACACATCACCCCATCATCTCCTTTTACTCTTTTTTTTTTAAATTTTATTTAAAAAGTTTCAATATTGCTGCACATGGGCTTTCTCTAGTTGCAGTGAGCAAGGACTACTCTCTAGTTGCTGTATGTGGGCCTCTCATTGTGGTAGCTTCTCATTTATTTTTATTAGTTGGAGGCTAATTACTTTACAATATTGTAGTGGTTTTTGCCATACATTGACATGAATCAGCCATGGATTTACATGTATTCCCCATCCCGATCCCCCCTCCCGCCTCCCTCCCCATCCCATCCCTCTGGGTCTTCCCAGTGCACCAGCCCTGAGCACTTGTCTCATGCATCCAACCTGGGCTGGTGATCTGTTTCACACTTGATAATATACATGCTTCAATGCTATTCTCTCAGAACATCCCACCCTAGCCTTCTCCCACAGAGTCCAAAACCCTGTTCTTTTTTTTTATTTTTATTTTTTTATTTTTAAATCTCTTTAATAGGCTTGTTGAAAATAATACGCTATTGTAGCCTTTAGTGTCTATGTATAAATAAAATATATAATACAAAAGCAAAAAAAAGCAGGAGTGAAAACTATAAGGTTTTAAGAAAATTTGAGAGGTAGAAGAACATTTTTTGAAAGTCAGCAGTAATATATTAAAGTCAATAGCGAGGCAAAATGGAATACTAAAGATATTCAATTTAGGAGAAGAAATTTTAAAAGGGAAAGAAGAAAATAGATCATAAGAGGAAAATAGAACACAAACACAAGTTGATAGCATTAAGCCTAACAGTTTTTTAATGATATTAACAGTAAATAAACTTGGAACCTTAATTCAGTTCAGTTCAGTTGCTCAGTTGTGTCCACCTCTTTGGGACTCCATGGACTGCAGCACGCCAGGCTATACATCTGTGTCTCTTTTTCTGTCCTGCATATAGAGTTATCGTTACCATCTTTCTAAATTCCATATATATGCCTTAGTATACTGTATTGGTCTTTATCTTTCTGGTTTACTTCACTCTGTATAATGGGCTCCAGTTTCATCCATCTCATTAGAACTGATTCAAATGAATTCTTTTTAATGGCTGAGTAATATTCCATGGTGTATATGTATCATAGCTTTCTTATCCATTCATCTGCTGATGGGCATCTAGGTTGCTTCCATGTCCTGGCTATTATAAACAGTGCTGCGATGAACATTGGGGTGCACGTGTCTCTTTCAGATCTGGTTTCTCAGTGTGTATGCCCAGAAGTGGGATTGCTGGGTCATATGGCAGTTCTATTTCCAGTTTTTTAAGAAATCTCCACACTGTTCTCCATAGCGGCTGTACTAGTTTGCATTCCCACCAACAGTGTAAGAGGGTTCCCTTTTCTCCACACCCTCTCCAGCATTTATTGCTTGTAGACTTTTGAATAGCAGCCATTCTGACTGGCGTGTAATGGTACCTCATTGAGGTTTTGATTTGCATTTCTCTGATAATGAGTGATGTTGAGCATCTTTTCATGTGTTTGTTAGCCATCTGTATGTCTTCTTTGGAGAAATGTCTGTTTAGTTCTTTGGCCCATTTTTTGATTGGGTCATTTATTTTTCTGGAATTGAGTTGCAGGAGTTGCTTGTATATTTTTGAGATTAATCCTTTGTCTGTTTCTTCATTTGCTATTATTTTCTCCCATTCTGAAGGCTGTCTTTTCACTGCTTATAGTTTCCTTTGTTGTACAAAATCTTTTAAGTTTAATTAGGTCCCATTTGTTTATTTTTGCTTTTATTTCCAATATTCTGGGAGGTGGGTCATAGAGGATCCTGCTGTGTGTGATTCATGTCGGAGAGTGTTTTGCCTATGTTCTCCTCTAGGAGTTTTATAGTTTCTGGTCTTACATTTAGATCTTTAATCCATTTTGAGTTTATTTTTGTGTATGGTGTTAGAAAGTGTTCTAGTTTCATTCTTTTACAAGTGGTTGACCAGTTTTCCCAGCACCACTTGTTAAAGAGGTTGTCTTTTTTCTATTGTATATTCTTGCCCCCTTTGTCGAAGATAAAGTGTCCATAAGTACGTGGGTTTATCTCTGGGCTTTCTATTTTGTTCCATTGATCTATATTTCTGTCTTTGTGCCAGCACCATACTGTCTTGATGACTATGGCTTTGTAGTAGAGCCTGAGTAGGCAGGTTGATTCCTCCAGTTCCATTCTTCTTTCTCAAGATTGCTTTGGCTTTTTGTGTTTCCATACAAATTGTGAAATTATCTGTTCTAGTTCTGTGAAAAATACCATTGGTAGCTTGATAAGGATTGCATTGAATCTATAGATTGATTTGGAAAGTATAGCCATTTTGACAATATTGATTCTTCCAATCCATGAACACGGTATATTTCTCCATCTGTTTGTGTCCTCTTTGATTTCTTTCATCAGTGTTTTATAGTTTTCTATAGCACATGTGTGCAGCAATGAAGACCCAGTGCAGCCAAAAAAAATAATTTTAAAAAACAAAGCTAATCTTCTCATGTAAAAAAAAAAAAAATCTATTTATTTAATTGGAACTCATTTAAGTGCAGAAAATGACTTCCAGAAGTGTAATGTATTTTTTTATATCAAAATTTATAATGGCTAACCTCAGATTTCAAATATATTGTCCTTTTATTTCAGTTCGATAAATTGCTTGAGAGTTCTGGAACTCAAAGAAAGGAAAAGCTCTAGCTAATTCAGGCCAGAAAAACAGCTCTACTATAACACCAAACAAGCCCTCTTAGTGCATTAATCATTGCAACATCACCATGAAAGAAAGTGATGAAAGTAGAGTGATGCAACTAGAGGTATAACAGAGAGAGAGTTACAGGAAGAAGTAAGAGAAAGAAGAAATGCAATGGAAGTCTCCACTTTATGGATTAGCAGATTCATGTTTGTTGAGCCTACTGTAGCATGGAAGCTGAAGAAGACATCAGCAAAGATGAGCACAGCTCTGATTCCTGGAGTCCCTCTGTGCCCCAGGCCTATGGAAGAGCCAATGTCAAGCAGAGGGCTTGGCTAGCATGCATACTCAGTCATGCCCAACTCTTTGCGGCCCCATAGACTGTAGCCCGCCAGGCTCTTCTGTCCATGGAATTTCCCAGGCAAGAATACTGGAGCGGGCAGCCCTCACTGCCTTTCAGCCGGGACTCGGCTCACTCTGCAGCCAGAGCTGCTCATGCCCAAATTAAGACATTGGAGGCCGACCATGCCCAACCATCTCTCATTCCCACAGTCGCAGTCATAGACAGGACAGAGGACTCAACCTCCCTTATTTCCTCTCCCCCTCACTCCCGCTGCCCCATGCTTCTTTCTTCCTCCTACACACCCTTCATCCACTACTGACTTCCTTCCACTGTGCTCCCTGGAACCACATTTGTGTAAATGCAAATGTCTACCTCCTCAACCTTTCCACAAAGTGCCCTCCGAACCTCCTCACTCATCTGAGACCTGGCTCCCCTCTCTCTAGCAAGCATGCCATCCTGCACATGTGTGCTTTCCAGGTTGACACACATAGAATTGTTTCTTTCACGCTTGAGTCTCTCTGGAAAGATTTTCCCTGCACCCCATCCTTTTTCATCTGGCTATAGCCATTCTCCAAGAAAGATCCCTGCTTTCTTCAGGAAGCCTCACCTGATCTCATGGTCCTCACTCTCCATGGCTATGTTTGATGTCACTCCTTGGTTATCATCAGAACTTTCTCTCCAGCCCACTTTCTCTCTTTCTCTCTTTTGCTCAGCACATCCTTTTATAAATAGTGTGTAAGTATTTGTCTCCCCCACAGAACTGTGAGCTCCTTGAGGGAACATGCTGTGTCCTAGTCACTGACTGCTGGCACATAACATCTGTTTGTTGAAAAAATGAAAGCAGATCTACATCCTTGACTTGAATAAATGAATGAATAAATGAAAAAAATAAAATAAAAAGTTCTAATATAGTTGATTTACAATGTTGTGCTACTTTAGGTATACAGAAAAGTTATTCAGTTATGTACATAAAGAATATATATTCTTTTTTATTATTTTCCATTATAAGTTATTAAAAGAAACTGAAATTCCCTCTGTTATTCAGTAGATCCTTTTGGGTTTATCTGTTTTACATATAGTAGTGTGTAATCTGCAAATCCTCTTTTTAATGGCTTCTTTTGTTTCTATTGAAGCAGTAAATATGTAAAGAATTTATCCCCGTAAATTCTTTATGGGTCTGCCATTTGTTTTTTGACGTCCTATAAAGCTAAATGACTCCAGTCTCCAAAGCATGAGAAGGCTCTGCACTTCTGTTTTTATTCAAAATGTTAAAATCTTGAGTGCATTGGCAATACACTGACCTCTAGGCAATTTTGTTGCATCTATTATTAAATCTTAATAGATAGTAATGCTGAGGGTGAACTGAAGAAACTACAGCTTAAAAGGGAATATAACTGCTGGTGCTTGACTTCTAGTGAGCCTGTGGTATTTGCCCACTCATAGCTGCAGTATATGGAGTAGTTAGGAGCTTCATTTATGCAGATCTTAACCCAGTTATTATATCATCCTTCAAAGCACCCCAGTTAAAACTCTGCCAGCAATATAAAATGAATTTCTAAAAATACTTTATAGATGAATAACTTTATATCTTTTGGGCATTAGCTAAAAAAAAGTTCCTTTAGCATTTCAGAATTCTCAATTCATATTTTTAAAAATCTTAATATCAGAATCACACAAATATCCAGTGTCCTTTCTCTCAAATATTATTTCCAATAGTGAGATAGTTTCATGATGCTAAAACAATGGCTTAGGTTAATAAAAAACAAAACAAAACCTGATTATTAAAAAAAAAAACTTTAAAATATTTACTTATGTTCATATTCTATTTATTAATGGATCTTTGGGCAAATCTCCAGTTGATAGAATTTTAGTGTGTTTTGTAGGTTTAGTATTTTGAATTTATTAATGAATAATTCCTATAAAACATATGCAGTATAACAAATAATGTCAGAATTATTGATAAACTACAAAAGACATATTTGCTTATTTTCCTTATTCTCTAGAATACCTCTATAGGAAAAAAAATAACTCAAGTATAGATGTTTTGACATAGTAAGAATCACAGTCTTTAGCTGAAATTTGAGACATGATTTGCACATGTATTTAACAGCTATATTTTGAGATCAGTCAACCACTCTTTCCAGAGTTACCTGATTTCTAATTTCTGAACCAGAAGTCATGCTGCCTTGTGAAGTTTATGAGCAATACTTTGAAATTTAATTGATATAATTTGCCAAGTACAAATGCTAAATAATAATAAATGAAAGCCTTGTGAAGATGGCTGATATGAAAACCTGTATTTTTAAAATGAAAAGTAAGGGAAAAAAAATTAATATGTTGATGGTAGTGAACTATTTGCTCCTCAAAAGGATATATATGTCTTTAATATATAGATTCTTCTTTAAATATTTAAATATAATAATTTCATACATATGTAATAACATATATGTTCTTGTTCATTTGCATTTAATTTTAGAAAACAATGGTAGTATTTTTAGCATTTGTTATAATCACTATGGAAATGAGTAATTGCTTTTATATATTTTTCCAATAAAAAATATGAGTTAGCTATTTGGTTACTAGGAAACAGTGAATTAGAGAAAATAAGCAAATTCTCTAGGACTAGAGAAATAACATTTTTGAACTAACCACCAAAATTTTCTGTCAAAGTCTGTGTTCTAATGACTGGTGTTCCTAAAATAAGTGAAACTCAGTGTCTTGTGTTGCTGAATATAAAGTGGTATTAAAACATTTGTTGAAAGTCTATAAAGCTTGAGATTTTTCTCTCTAGTTTCAGGAAAAGAACAAACATTTAGCTGGACTTACATGTAAGAGAAAGACTGTCTTTACCAAAGACAGGTGTTTTCTAAGATTAGTTTTAAGGAGCATTAAAAATGTAAATTTCACATGAATTTATCCACTTACATAAATCCTGGTATATAAAAACCACGTAAAATAAAGCTCTTTGTCAACTTCTTAGCATCAATATATTTGTGTGTATTGGTACTGTATAAGGGAGAGACTATTTTGTTCCAAGCAATATTTTGTAAACACGAGACAAAGTTTTGAAAAAGATGCAGCATTTAAAATATTTTGCTCTCTACCAGATCTTGTATTTCTACATTTTTCTTTTTGTCATTTAATGCACACATCCTCATCATTAAAGGTACTGCATGGCCCTTCAAAGTAGACCATCTGTTTTTTTCACCATATAAACATGAATTTGAAGTTAGAAAGTAATTAACTGAAATCAGAGGATCATAACAGATTTACTCATCTTGAAAAGAAGAAAAATTCTTGACATAAATTTCTTGCCCATTAATAGGCTGCCCAATGTGTTATGTAGGATTATGTTTCTTGTGATGCCAAGAGATTTGAGATCTGATGTAAAACATTTGGTGAGAGTCTGAATATTTAAACCATGTTGGAGGAAGCTGCAAAACTTTTTTCCTTATCCACCCTGGAGGGAGGATTACTTCTGCCTAATCACTTATTTATGTGAGCAGGGTGAAAACTGTGTGTGTGTATATATACTGTGTTGGAGGGAAGATACACTACACTGACTCATCAGATGGTGTTTACTTTTCCTGAACCAACAGCCTAGAGACCAAGCTGAAGCACTTTTGTGGTCACATTTCTCTTCCCACTCGTGTGTACACACAGCTCTCATGGCCCTGAACTGTGGGTTGAAAATTCTAGGACTGCCCTAAGCAAAGACACCCCATTTGGTGGTCACTGCCTTCTGGTGTCTCTAGCTCTTCAGGACACTTTCTGGGGTCTCCTTTCCTTGTATATCACATGTTTTAGAAACCACATGGAGAACCATTATTTTCTGTAAGCAAGGTCGCAGGTACGGAAATGATATTTTTCTCTCTCTCATCAGAGTCTGCATGTAAGTGGAGTCTTAAGAATTAGATAGAACTGTCCTTTCACATAGGAAAGGCCATGTCATTCTTCCTAAATTTGAGACTTTAGGGTTGCCCTGTGTCTGGGACTCCTCTGGGATATGAATGCCATTGTTCAGCAAGGCACACCATGTGTGAATGAAAGGCAGAGGAGGAAGGTGCCCTGTGGTCCTGAGACCTATTTCCCCTTTTTCCAGAAACACTCTGAAATAGAACATGCACTGCAGGCCTCCTGGTGAGCACTTATAGAATTTACTAGTAAAAGAGATAATGCAGGGAATGCAGAATCGGTAAAAAGTTTTAGCAGGATATACACAGTAAGGGAGTTTCAAATTTATGTATCTATAGGCATACATAGCTCACTAGAAAATTTTACATAAGCTGTGTAGTACATGGAGTAGAAAAGAAAGATCTTCCATTTTTGATATGACTCTCTTCATATATGTGCTAGAGTTCTCTGGAGAAACAGAATCCAAAGAATGGATGAAGCCATATGTGTATATATATAAATTATATGTAAATTCTATATTACATATAAAATTAATATATATGTAGAATGTATAATTTATAAAATTGTGTAAATTATGTCATGGATAAATTTATATATTAAATTAATTATATAAATTAAATATATTTGTTTTAGTTTTTCTTTTCTTTCATTTTGGGGTTAAAAGAAAAAAAATTTTCTCTCAGGAAGAAATGAACAACAACAAAAAAATGTGTATGTTTAATTAAGAATGACCATATATTTATTATAAGAAACTGGCTCATGCAGTTATGGAGGCTGAGAATTCCAAGGTCTTCAGTTGGTAGAAACCCTGAACTGACAAGGAAGTTCCAGACCAAAGGCCTGAGAACCAAGAGAGCGAAGGGTGTAGCTGTCATCCAAGTCAGAAAGAAACTGATGTCCCAGATCAAGGAAGTCAGGCAGGAGGAGTTCCCTGTTACTTGTAAGAAAGACTTGTTCTATTTGAGCAACAACTTTGACTGATTGGATAAGGTCCACCCACATTAGGAAGGATGATCTTCTTTCCTCAGTCTATAGATTCAAATGTTAATCTCATCCATGAACACCCTCACAGATAAATAGAGAATAATGTTTGAGCAAACATCTGAGTACCGTTGTGGTGCACATGACATGTGAAATTAACCACCAGAATACCCTCCAAGTTATCTTTCATTTGTACATGTATCACTTACAACCTTACAGGTTACATTTGAAGCAGTGCATCCACTGTAGCCTCAGGTGTCTCCGTCTTGGGCCTGTGCCTTGGGATTGCCAGTATCTTTTGCATTATCAGTAGGATTTAGGACTGGTTAAGAATCTCTGGTTTCTGTAAGCCTGATGTGGCAGCTTGACATTTTATGTTCTCTCGAAGAATTACAACTACTCCACATAAAACTCCTTAGAGTCTACAGTTTAATAAAATACATTTTAAAAGAAAGGTAACAGATGAATGGATAAGGAAGCTGTGGTACATATACACCATGGAATATTACTCAGCCATTAAAAAGAATTCATTTGAACCAGTCCTAATGAGATGGATGAAGCTGGAGCCCCTTATACAGAGTGAAGTAAGCCAGAAAGATAAAGAACATTACAGCATACTAACACAAATATATGGAATTTAGAAAGGTGATAACGATAACCCTATATGCAGAACAGAAAAAGAGACACAGAAATACAGAACAGACTTTTGAACTTTATGGGAGAATGTGAGGGTGGGATATTTCAAAAGAACAGCATGTATACTATCTATGGTGAAACAGATCACCAGCCCAGGTGGGATGCATGAGACAAGTGCTCGGGCCTGGTGCACTGGGAAGACCCAGAGGAATAGGGTGGAGAGGGAGGTGGGAGGGGGGATCGGGATGGGGAATACATGTAAATCCATGGCTGATTCATATCAATGTATGACAAAACCCACTGGGAAAAAAAAATAATAATAAAAAAAATAATAATAATAAAAAAAATAAAAGAAAAGAAAGGTAACAGAGACTTTATAATAGAAAAGTAAAACTAAAAGGTCATTCTGACTCCTCCCTGCTCTATTGTGCAGGTAAGTCTCTAAAGCAATTCTGTTTGCATCCCAAGAGCTTTGAAATTTCATCATTGTTTTGCAACTCTTGGTACTTTTCACCAGAGCATTCCTTCCACTTGAAAGTTTATCTGTAGGCCCAAGAACTCAACCTACTTCTCATTCCTTCAATACTTCCTCACACCCTCTTTTCTCTCACTGTGAACTACCCTGTCCTGGGTTTTTAGTATTCTTTCTTTTTACTCTGTTACTGAGAGAGAAAAGTCTTTTTTCTTTTATTTCTAGAATAAAATAAGAAACAAGAGAAAATAAAATATATTTAAATGGATCCATCTAGAAGAGAGCAGGACATCTTATGTGGTAGCAAATTGGCATCAAGGGTATCAAGAAAGATAAAAAAAAAACTCTGTAGAACTGACATTCTTGGAAATAACAGTGGAGTAAATGAATTTGAAGACATTAAAGATTAGATTCCAACACTTAACTGCATCCGTGTTAAATGATCTCCAACATGCTTTATCTCCCAAAAACATCTGCAAACTTTCTCCTACCTTAGAAATACATTTTCAAAAGCACCTAGCAATATTCTAGTGGTGTATCCACTTCAATTCCCAAGCAATCCCATAATTTTTGGTCTCTACTTATTGTCAGGGAGGTATTACACTTAAAAGTCATGGGTCATCCCAGTAGAGACCAGATGGCAGGAAATGACTCAAAATAAAGAACAGAGATTTCTCCCCAAAGAAGAAGGCAAATTGCAGCAGATGGAAGGTGAGTTGGACTCAGTATCAAGAAACAGATCTTTGAAAATGTGCAGGGAGAGATCTGTGTTTGATTCCAGAAATCATCTTAACTCAACTATCAGAGAACATGCGGTTGTTTGCGGGGAAAGGCTGTGTTCCTGTGGAAACTGCACAGACCTGATGCTAGCATCAAGTTCTGGAGAAAGGTGTTTTGGTTAAAGACATGGGTTTAACCAACCATTAATTTTGTACTCTGGCTTTTTTTTGTTTTTTTTCCTTTCTTTTTTTTTTTTGCAGCTTTGTGCCTCAATTCCACCATTTGCTCAATGGAAGTAGGAAGTCTCATACTGCAGTGACAGACATTAAATATGCTCATAGTAAGTCAGAGAAATGCCTAGCACATTAGCATTTGTCCACCAAATAAGTAAACAAAGGACAGGAGCATTTTAGCATCAATACAGCTTTGCTGTCAGTCTTTTCAATCCCTCTGCCTTTTGGTGGAAACTTACTCAGAATGAGTAAGGCCTCTTTGTGTTATTCCAAGGTGATCTCTAAGCAAAGCTGTTGGCACGAAGAGGAGGAATACATGGGGAACCTGAGTTTCTCCTCCACAGACATTGAGGCACCTACTCCAGACAACAAAGAAGAAGACCTCCAAACAGAATCTCCTACACAGCACATTTCTGTCAGGATGACGGCACCTGAAACCAAACAGGACTGAATCACAGGCCTGTGCCTAACAGGAATTTTCAAAATTACATGAGAAAAAATAACTCGATGAAAAAATGGGCCATCACACAACATAGCCAAAAAGGATGGTTCACTTTGTCATTATTCAATCAGGCCAGTGAATCCTCATTTTAAAAAAAAGCAGATTTAATTTGAAAACAATTATTGGAAAGATCCCCATGGAAGCAGAAACTTAAAGATACAGTTAAAATTAAAAAGGACTTAGGGCTTTGAGGGGAGGCAATTCAGCAATCAGAAACACATTGCCAGTGGAAAATTATAAGATGGATAATAAAACAGAAATAAACATAAAAAAGTAATAAATATATTTATACACATAAATAAATAAGTAAATAAAATATAAATAAAATAAATAAACATAAATATAAAAAATAAACATAAACAAAAAACATAAATTAAACAAATAAGATGGATAATAAAACATCAAATTGGCTTTTTATCATCACAATGTACTGACAATTTTAGACAATATCAATGCTAAAGTAGTTCTCGCATCCCATAAAGTCTTTTCTTGGTCTAAATTCTAAATAATTTAGGCACATGTACAAAGGGCTACACACATTTGCTTTGACAGTAAACTCCTAACAGTGTTGAAATAACCAAACTTTTTTTTTGGCTGGAACTAATGTATTCAATCTCTGTACAATTTAAAAAATCCCTGTATTTAAATAGTAGATTTGAAATAAATAATAAAGAAGATGCAGAGCTTTAATTCTATCCATCTTTGTGTAGAAAGTTCTCTGAAGCATGTGGAATTCTCTGTTCTTGAAAGCATTTCTTCATGGATCTCCCCCTTTTGCCTTTAAAAATGCACATTAATGTAGTGAAAAGTAAATTCATCACTTTTCAAAAAGTTTTATTTTATTTACTGGTATACACACACATATGCACACAAATTTCAAGAAGAGGAAATTTTATTTCTGTACTTCTTTAATAATAATGATAATTATTTACTTTATTTCATGAGTAGCTTGCTAAAGCTGCCATAATAAAATACTGCATACTGGGTGGCTTAAATTTTGTTTGTTTTTTCTTTTTCTTGAGTCCTGGAGGCTAGAAGTTCAAGTTCGGTCTGGTGGCAGATTTAATTTCTTGTAGGGGTCCTTCTCTCTTTGACTTACTGATGGCTGCCTTTTCACTGTATCCTCACATGGCTGCCCCTCGGTCTCTGGGTCTGTGCACTAGACTCTTCTTAGAAGGACACTGGCCAATTGGCATGGAGTACACCCGTTTGACCTCATTTGTCTTTAATCACCTCTTTCTCCATGTCCAACCAGATTCTGAAGTGCTGGGGGTTGGGAGTTGAACATATGCACTTGAGGGGAGAAGGTTCAGCACAAAATAGAAGAGGTATTAGTAATAATAATGAAAATGATCCAATCCGCTTGTGATATTGCTAGGCCCACCACCAATAGATGTCAAAAAGTATTTATAACAATTTAGTTTTTTAAGAAAGAATATTTCATCAACACTCATTTTCTAGTCAATCTGTTTTTAATATTGTGCCATGACAAGGCAAAATTATGTTTGCTCCAGTGGGGAGTTGGTGCATCAAAGTGCCAGGGTGCTTAAGTGGGAGAGTGTTTATCTCCATGAGGACAAGAATGACCTTAGTGAGGAGCTGAGACTGGAAACCAAGTGCCCTCTTCCAAGTCGTATAATCATGGCAAACTAGCGTCTCATGCCCTAGTTTTCTCATTGGCGAATGAAAGCTCATTCATTCAGCAAAAATTGAGTGACAGTGAACTACATGCCAGGCACTGTTCTGGAGGTTTGGGGTCTACCAATGTGTTAAACAGAGATCTTCGCTCTCATGAAATATTAGAATGTCAGTAAGTGCTAAGGAAAGTGAAAAAGAAAAGCGAGATAAGAGAAGAAGATGGAAGAGCAGCAACTTCAAACAAAGCCGTCAGGGTAAGCATTAACAAGGAAGTGAAATTAGCAAACTGAATGGTAGAGAGATGTGTAGGTGTGAGCCACATGAAAAAGGGGTCTGCCCAGTTCTCTCGGAAATAATAACGCACTTACAGACTATGTGGCTGTTTTTTTCAACCTCCAGTTATTCTAATGGGTAAGAGAAGGAGCATGTGCATGGGATGATCTGTTAATTAGTTGTGTGGCTGTGTCACAGGAGTCCTAGAATCAAAGGATGAATTGGAGAATTACTAGTCTGGCAATAGGTTATTGCTAATTTCATTTTCTAAAATGTCGTGCTTAATACAGTCAGCGCAGTGTGTAGAAATGAAATAAAAGAACATAAGTGAATTACTGCCCTAAGAAAATGTGCATGTTTATTTTTCTTCTCAAAGCACACCTATTCTCATATGTTCAAGTGTGGAAACTATGTAGTAGATGATGGAGAATTTGCACACATTCCAGAGACCACATGGGTATGTGCTAAATATCAATTCACTGTGCCTTTTAGCAAAGAGCTCTGTAATTAGAAACAGATGAGAAAGGTGTTAAATTGTTTTAGGAATCATTCTAAGGTTCACTGAACTGAAAAGAAAAAAAAATGTCATTTTGAACCAACAAATAGGTCTCTGAATTTTTTTTAAACTAAAGCTCCACTTTTCAGTATGAAATATGCATTGCCTACAGGGCTTCTTTTGATATGTGGTGAATTTGTCCCTTCCGGACATTTCCATAAGACCTTTTCCAAATGAAAGATTCTCTGCTTTTCAAAGAAAAAAAGTGCATAAGAAATTATCCACTAAATATTTCACCAGAGAAGGAATTTAAGCATAAAGTATATTAGTTATGAGAAATCACATATTGTATTTTGAACTCAGAGCATTTATCACCTAGGACTCTGAAACATTTTTATTGAATAGTTTTTGTGTATGTAACCAATCATCAGAAATGCATATAATGGAATCAGTAAAAGAATTCTTATTTTTTTATGTCAGCAGCAAATGGATGTGAAGTAAAAAGAGTAATTACCATGATTCACAGTTTTTATTTTTACACAGATAGTATGTAAATATACTAGTATTTAGTGGAATCATTTGGAATTTCTAATAATTCTGAAAACTACATAGGATAAGCTTTATACCTCCTATTTTAGACATGTTGTGGTTATACTTAAAATTCATATTGTATAGTTAACATTTCTCTGACAGATTCTTCTCTTCTTCTTGTTTTTCCCATCTTGATTTTCTTGTCTTCAGAAACTGTTAATGTACATATTAGCTGTATGAAAACTCTGATTAAATTAAGGAAAGTGTATATATATATATATATATATATATATATATATATATTTTTTTTTTTTTCCCCAGCTCATCTGTCCTAGATATTTATGCTTGCCCCTTTTGGGAATCTTTCTTACTTTTTACAAAATCTGGAATATTACTGAAACATTCGGATAAGCCTCATACCTGATCAATGTCTGAGTTTTTCATTTAGAAACATAGAGGAGAGTTAATGATGGTGATGTGTTCTGTTTGTTAGTAGATTTGAGCACAAGATGATGCAGAAAGGAGTTCTGCAGCTATACACTTGAATTGGACAAGATCCCGCTTCTTAGCTCAAGCTCAATGAGGGCCATCAGTGTCCATCTGAAAGATGAACAACCACCCTTCTTGAGGACTGTGCCTTCACCTAGAGAGTGCCAAAGAGCAGCCTGAATGCTGGTGTCCAAAGCCAATGGAGAGATCCAGGACCAGATCAGATGGACCAGACAGAGACCCGGAACAAGAATGACCAGCACTGAGACAGGAAGCATACTAGAATCAACTTGTTTCTT
The DNA here is from genome assembly GCF_033118175.1 of Dama dama. Taxonomy (NCBI): domain Eukaryota; kingdom Metazoa; phylum Chordata; class Mammalia; order Artiodactyla; family Cervidae; genus Dama; species Dama dama. The sequence continues at coordinate 30,705,479 of NC_083685.1, forward strand.
TCTCTCCTTCAGAGAATGGCCAGTGATACTTATTGATCTGAAAGTTACTATCCAAAGTACTCAAAGTTCTGAAAATACCAAACACTGATTTAGTGATCATTCAAATGCATTTCTATATTCACCCCATAGTAACAACTTACAGTAAACTGACTATTGTGCCAAAGTTTTCTTAAGTATGTGAATGTGTATTTACCTCATTAGTTTCTTTGAGTTGAATTCTGACATTACAAAAAAAAAAAAAAAGACCAAAACTGTTTATCTCTGGTTCCTTGGAGGTTATTTTAAAAGATAACCTCAGAAAGTTAGTGGATTATTCATCCTCTATCTCTACAAAGATAGCATTTTTGCTTTCTGTTTATCTTAAAATTCATAGGCATATGTATGCATGTATTATCTGTGTAAGTGTGTATCAAGGAAGAACTTCTTATTGTTAAAAAAATTAAAGATCCAAATGAATTAATCAACAATGCTCCACCATGTTGTTGTTGTAGTCACTAAGTCATGTCAGACTTCTTACAACCCTGCGGACTGTACCCCACCAGGCTCCTCTGTCCATGGGATCTCCCAGGCAACAACACTGAAGTGGGCTGCCATTTCCTTCTCTAGGAGATCTTCCCAACTCAGGGGTCACACCCATGTCTCCCACATTGGCAGGCAAATTCTTTACCACTGAGCTGCCTGGGAAAACCCACTCCAATGTAAAATAAACATTAAAAAAAGATTCCAAAGAAAAACACATTGAGAAGTGGCTTCATGTAACAGCTAAGTTTGAAGTCTTGGAATCCATTAGAACTTGAATTCCAAAATGTGCCTTGAGGATGTTTCTGAGCCTGAGTGTCCCTTAACCAGGGTGAAATCTTAGAAAACATCATGAGCCTCTAGGGCTGATGTGAGGAGTCAGTGATGTCAGGTGGGTGAGACAGGCAACCTCCTTTTGCTGCTCCCTTTCCTCTTCTATCTTTTCCTAAGTTTTTTTTATATAGTTCTTAGAACCTGCCATTTCTATGACATGAAGTTCTGTACTCAACAACAGTCCAGATAGATAACATATGTGCATGAAAACAGCCTGGAAAGAAATATTCCAAACTGTTTTCCATAATTATCTCACAAAGGGTCATCACAAGTCCAGGAGTGAGTGGGTGGGCATGACGGTAGGGTTTGTACTGTACCTTCTGTATTGTCTGATTTTGTTTTAACAAGGAGCATGCATTCATATCTTATTGGAGCAGTTTTGAATAAATTAACACCTAGGGCAAAAACAAGATTGCCTTAATTACCTGAACTCTCTTTTGAACAACTTGTTCAGGAAGTAAAGTCACCAGTCTAAAAATATCCTATTTTTTTTTCAAATTAGGTATAGTTTCTGTGGTGTTTTTCTGTTTTTTGTTAATGTCATTAAATCATCTTTGCAGTCTTCTTTTTCAGTCATGAAGATGATTGAAATACCTGCTGAAGCAGTTTGCAGGTGTGTGATTTTGTCATTCAGTTCTGTGATCATTAAATCACATGGATTTGTGATTTGGTCATTAACCAAAATGAAAGGTCCAGGGAAGGTCATCATTCAAAAAATGATGAAGGGGCTAAAGGGAAGAGTAGTGAGTCAAGAACTTGAAGGGCCATTTAAATGACCAGATGTCAGTCAGTCCTTGAGCTATAACAGTATCTCCAGGAGCTGCAGAAATAGAAGAGAGTTATCTTTTACTATAGATTTATAAATAGTACATTAAAAAACCTACATTGGTTGATCTTGCCTCTCCCCTGAGAAAAGCACCAAACAAGATAGAAATTGTTCTATTCAATTTTTTTCAGTTTTATTTCCTGAAAAAATAATTGAGATACACCACTGCATTTAAAATTATACACAGCATACTGGTTTGATTTACATAGATTGTGAAACAATTACTATAACAGTTTTAGTTAAAATCCATAGTCTCATACAGATATGATTTTTTTAAAGAAGAGAAAAAAAGTCTTCCTGTGATGAGGATTGTTATGATCTACTCACTTAAAAAAACATCATTTCTATGTATCATACAGAAGTGTTAACTATAATCCTCATGGTATACAATATGTACACAGTACTTAGTTATCTTATAACTGGAAATCTGTATCTTTTGACCACCTTCCTCTACTCCTCCCTTCCCTATCTGATCTCTTTTCCTATAAGTTTGATGTTTGGCTTTGTTTTTAATTAGACTCCACATACAAGTGAAATCAGACAGTATTTGCCTTTCTCTATCTGACATTTCACAGCTTGGTGCCTACAAGGTCCACTCATGTTATTGCAATGGTAGGATTTTATCTTTTTCATGGTTGTGTAATTTACTCATATACATGAAGACCACAGCTTCTTTACTCACTCATCTGCTGATGGACACTTATGTTGCTTTCATATCTTGGCTATTATAAATAACACTGCTGTGAACATGGGGATGCAGATGTCTGTTTTAGTTAATGTTTTCATTTCCTTGGATGTATTCCCTGAAGTGGTATAGATGAATCATATAACAACTCTATTTTCAATTTCTTGAGGAATCTGCATACTGTTGTCCATAGTGGCTGTAACAATTTATAACCCCATCAACAGTGGACAAGGGTTTCCTTTTCTCCACATATTAGCCAGCACTTGTTACCTCTCGTCTTTTTGGTGATGGCCATTCTAACAGGTGTGAGGTGACAGATCATTGTGGTCTCAATTTGCATTTCCCTAATTACTGATGACATTGCGCATCTTTTCATGTACCTGTTGGTCATCTATAGTATTTGCAAAAATGTCTATTCAGGTCCTTTGCCCATTTTTAAATGGATTTTAAATTGGATTATTTGTTTTTTTCTTTTATTTTTTTTGCTATTGATTTGTATGCATTCTTTATGTGTTTTGGATATTAACCCATTACCAGATACATGGCTTGCAAGTACTTTTTCCCATTCTGAAGATTGTCTTTTCACTTTGTTGATGATTACTCTTGCTATATAGAAGCTTTTTAATTTGATATAGTCTCAAAATCATGCTTCTTTAAACCTTCTAATGTACCACCAAACAAGTATCTTTCTAATGAGTGTACTGATAAAGAACTGAGGGGACAATTAAATTATTAGACGCTCATGACAACTTAAAAAATAACACTAATGCTTTTTTAGTATGTCCTATGTGTCAGTATTAAATGTATTACATAGCTTATTTTAAACTATATACACTACTATGTATAAAATAAATAACCAAGAAAGACCCACTGTATAGCACAGGAAACTATATTTAATACCCTGTAATAGCCTATAATGAAAAAGAATGTAAAAAAAAGAGTATATACATATATACACACAAATATGAAAGTGAAAGTGTTAGTCAGTCAACCATGTTCAACTCTGTGAGACCCCATAGACTGTAGCCTGCTAGGCTCCTCTGTCCATGGAATTTTCCAGGCAAGAATACTGCCATGGGTAGACATTCCCTTCTCCAGTGGATCTTCCTGACCCAGGGATAGAATCCAGGTCTCCCACATTGTAGGCAAATTCTTTACCATCTGAGCCTCTAGGGTGCCACATATGTACATATATGTATACAATTGAATCACTTTATTGTACATCTAAAATTAACACAATATTGTAAATCAACTGTATTTCAAAAACCAAATCTATATATGTATTTATATATAAAATACCCTTAGCTATACTATGAGTCTGGTATTTTTATTATCCACCATTCATAAAAGACAGCAAAGTCCAGACACTTTCCTGAAGTTACTTGAATAATAAATGGCAAAGCCAAGAGAACTGAGTACTAGTTGATGCCAAAGCTTGTAATGCTGCATACATTTCGAACATAAGATGAGAAAAAATAATTTGAAAAAATTGGTCTTAATGATTTTTTAAAGTCCTAAAAATATCTGTAGAAATTGTCCACCTGCAAAACCACTAAGCTATTAGGAAACATTCAGTAAAAGTAGAACATAGATTCTGGAATAGATTATATAATAAATAAAGAGAAGTAGATGACAAAATATTGGATTATGCTGCATTCAATTTTTAACTGTTTAAAATCAATACGTGAAAAATTTAACATATATCACAATAGTTATTTAATTCTAACATCTATTTTTAAGGTCTTTCTACATCAGTAAATATTCAGCTTTTTATTTTTTGGATAAATTGTCAGACTGACAGCTATCTGTCTTACTTGACTATCATCACTCTTCTTAAAAATTGGATCTGTGGAAAAAAAATGATATCCTTGAACACACAGACATAATTAGTCATTACATTGTTTCATGACTATTGTATTTTATTACCACAGCCTGTAGCAGCTGTTACAATGTACTGATTTATTAGGCTATAGCTAGAAAATAATTGTTTCTTTCCACATTATAAATTTAGCCTAATATTATATTTAAATTAAGAGCAAGTATGTTGCATCATTCTAAAATTTAAATGCAAGACAGAAATTATTTCTAAGATATGTTATACATTTGAGTAGACTGATAGTTGTTTAATTAATAAAAACTGAGAAGAAAGGGTGGTTTGAGAGAAACAAATAATTTTAAAGATTTTGTAGAAATCAAAGGGTCTACTTTGGATTATTAAAAATAAGAAAATCTTGGGAATGCTTTTGCTGTTATTTAATACTGAAGAGTTTTATCTCTTATTTTAATTAAAACCTTCAACTGAAATAGTGTCAGTGTGAACATAGGATTGGTAGAAGGAAAAGTAAAGCCAAGGAATTTTTCTGACCAGATTATTAGTACCTATGTTAGTTTATAAATCCTATGATAATGGATTTTGTTGCTACTGAAGCCCACAATACACACACAGTATGCATATACAGAGGTAAAGATAAGAAAAACTTTTTGTATAAAATTTCATATTAAATATGTATTAAATGATTTTATGCCACATCAACTAACTAATGTATGCAAATGGCAGACAAAATACAAAAAAGAGTTTGGGTGAACTGAGCCAAAAATCAACAGGAAAAACTGAAATTCAAATAGTGCAGATAGCAGGTAAAAATATTAATTTCTGAGAATAAGAGCTAGGCATCAAAACTGAGGTCACACAGTCAAGTCAGAATTAATGGAAGACATGAATGGGTCTGTAGAATTTGGGCATTATGGAGGAAAGATAGCAAAAACAACTTGGCAAATCATTAGAAACAAGTTCATCGCTACTCCATGATGGGCCAGCCGGAGCTGACATGGGTGGAGATGACTTAAAGCAGCAGGGCTACAATTATTAGCTTTGAAACTGGAAAATCAATAGAAATAGATGAATGTGCGGAAAAAGAAACATCTTTGCAGCTGCTGTCATCCTTCTATGTGGGTGAGATTTGAGTTGATGCTACAGGGTCTGTTCAGGGAGAGATGTTGAATAGAGAACACAGTAGATAGGAAGGGGTAAGGAGGGAGGAGGGATGCCCTGCCTGTCTGGGTAACCGCAACAATTTAGCCAAAGCACAGAGTTCAGTTCAGCTCAGTCGCTCAGTCGTGTCCGACTCTTTGCGACCCCATGAACCATAGCACGCCAAGCCTCCCTGTCCATCACCAGCTCCCAGAGTTTACCCAAACTCATGTCCATTGAGTTGGTGATGCCATCTAACCACCTTATCCTTTGTCGTCCCCTTCTCCTCCTGCCTTCAATCTTCCCCGACATCAGGGTCTTTTCAAATGAGTCAGCTCTCCGCAGCAGGTGGCCAAAATATTGGAGTTTCAGCTATAACATCAGTCGTTCCAATGAACACCCAGGACCGATTTCCCTTAAGATGGACTGGTTGGATCTCCTTGCAGTCCAAGGGACTCTCGAGAGTCTTCTCCAACACCACAGTTCAAAAGCATCAATTCTTCAGTGCTCAGCTCTGTTTATAGTACAACTCTCACATCCATACATGACCACTGGAAAAATCATAGCCTTGACTAGACGGACCTTTGTTGACAAAGTAATGTCTCTGCTTTTCAATATGCTATGTAGGTTGGTAATAACTTTCCTTCCAAGGAGTAAGGGTCTTTTAATTTCATGGCTGCAGTCACCATCTGCAGTGATTTTGGAGCCCCCAAAAATAAAGTCTGACACTGTTTCCACTGTTTCCCCATCTATTTCCCATGAAGTAATGGGACCGGATGCCATGATCTTAGTTTTCTGAATGTTGAGCTTTAAGCCAACTTTTTCACTCTCCTCTTTCACTTCCATCACGAGGTTCTTTAGTTCCTCTTCACTTTCTGCCATAAGGGTGGTGTCATCTGCATATCTGAGGTTATTGATATTTCTTCTGGCAATCTTGATTCCAGCTTGTGCTTCTTCTAGCCCAGTGTTTCTCATGATGTACTCTGCATATAAGTTAAATAAGCAGGATGACAATATACAGCCTTGACGTACTCCTTTTCCTATTTGGAACCAGTCTGCTGCTCCATGTCCAGTTTCTAGTTCTAACTGTCACAGGGTACACGCTGAGAAATATGGGGATATAAGGTTAAGCATGGTTTGTAACTAAATTGTGCAAGGGTTCTTTCTACAAATGTTTTTAAGGGTATCATTAATAAGTGTATAATTTAATGGCATGCTGTGTTGCACTTCAAGGACAAACTAATTTAGTAATGGTATTGAATCGGTGGTTCTGTCATTTTACTGAAATTACATTAGGCAGCTAAAATTGGATGCTTACATTTCCACTCCAAATTGACACTTTTAGCAAAGCCCAGAATTAGACATTATTTAGTGTCATGGCTTTAATCATTTGTTACAAATTTCCTTCCCATTTTTAAAATTTATTTAATATGCTCTTCATTTTCTTTATAGATTTGAAGACATAGAACAAATTTTATACATTTATCGATTTTAGATCATTAATTATACACATAAGGAAAGTGGATTTAGAAGAGAAAAAATAAGTAAACTGCCCCCAGTACTGAACTAACTAATAAAAGAGACAAGAAAACAGACAGTTCTGGAGTTCCAGCCTTGCCCTCCTCTGTGTGAATATTAGGAGGAAGTATGAAGGTGATGGATAAACCTGCAATTCTTGGCTTAGCACAAGGTTTGGGCAAATAGAAGTTTGAGAAAAGGACTGTGCAGCAGGCAACGGATGTGAGTGATACTGTGATGCATGTCCCATTCTTTCTGTGAAGCTTCCTGATCTAATGATGTACCCAATTATTTCTTTTTTGAAGCAAGTAACTAAAATGGGGACCTTGGCAGTCTATCTGCTTCCTGAGAAAGGTTATTAACTGCCTTCATGGCCATTTAGACCCCAAGGGCCACAGCCCAGCTTGCGAGAACAACTCCATGAAGCTGGGAAAATTGATTAGCAGAAATATCTTTGCCGCCACTCAGTTCTATGAAGCTAACTTCACTGTGTGTTCCCCAGTCTCCAGTTTAATTGGCTCATGTGGGTAGGTTAGAGGAGAGGGTCATTTTCCTCCTATTAACTGTTTCTTCTGTCTAGATCCCCCCGCCAGCTTTGGAAAGTCATTCACAAATCTTCTGAGCCTCATATTTCCTCATATGTTATATGCTCCTTATTATGATTACCTCAGACTCAGGATTATTAAGAGGGCTAGTTAACATAAACAGATTTGTGCATTAGAAGAAAACATAAAAGTGTGCTTTATATCTCCTTAAAGTATGATATAATACCAATAGTTAAAAGTTATTATGCTTTTAAGCCTTATAAAACATGGGAAATGATATATTCTTGCCTATTAAATGTATTTTTAATCATACATAAGAGGAGTCCAGTGTATATGCCAGGCAGTGTGATGGCTGGGTCATGTGGTTGTTTTATTTCTAGTTCTTAAAGTAACCTTCATACTGTTCTCCATAGTGGTTGCATAAATTTACAGTCTCACCAACAGTGCAAAAGTGTTCCCTTTTCTCCACATCCTGTCTAGCATTTACTGTTTATAGATTTGTTGTAAAATAGATGGCTAATAAGAGGTTGATGTATATACCGCAGGGAGCCCAGCTTGGTGCTCTGTGACAACCTACAAGAGTGGGATTGGGATTGGAGGTGTGAGGAAGGTTCGAGAGGGAGCAGATATATGTATAATTATGGCTGATTCATGTTGATGGATGGCAGAAACTAGCACAATACTATAAAGCAATTATCCTCCAATTAAAAATATTATTATTTTTTTAAAAAGGACTCCATGAGGAACAATTTAAAATATTTATTATAAAAATCTGGAATTCGTTTTGAGATTTGTATAGCTCACTGACATAAAAAGCACTGCATTTTAAATGGACCATGATTACATTTTAATATCAATCATATCTCCAAAGTGACACTATTTTGGACACCTTGGCATTTATAGATAGTGGGGAATCAACGGCATTTCTTCAAGAAGCCCTTAGAGGCAGAAGGACAAGAGTACAGTGGTGCTCAGACTTTGCCCAAGGTACCTTGTAGATGCTTGGAAGATCAAACAAGAAAGACAGGTCTTCAAAAACAGTAATCTAATCAGATACAGCATTTAAGACAAAGTCTAAACAACAGACTTCTAAAGGAAGTAAGGGACCCATTGAGATTAGAAATGTAGTTAATCTTTTAACGTAGCTGATTATTCAAAGTTCTTTCCCCACCATAAATTTTCCCTCTCAGCAGATTCCCAATCAGATTTTTCCAGATAATGCCACTGTAGGAAGTTACCACTTCTTTTCTCTCAATCACACACACTGATTTTCAGATGAGTTAGTTGCTTGTTCGGGCACAACTTAAATGTAAACATTTCAGGACTAACTAGTGTCTTGTTCAGCACTGCTACACTAGACAGATTTCAGCAAAAGGATGTTATGCCTTTAAAGTAATTCTTTTGCTTAAATTGAATTTTCCTCTCAGAAAATCAGTGGGATCTCTCTTATTCAAAACCTCTTTTCTTCTCTTGGCCACAGAAAGTTTACAGATAAAATATTATTTGACAGGTGTTGCTTTAGAATAGTTGGTAATTTACATAAAGCAGCTACACAAACACACTACAGATGCTCTTGTTTTAAGGATTCAATATTTTTGCATATCATATTTGATTTGGGTTGAAGTACATTATTCAGGTGATACAATTACCCAAAGTTAGGAATAGAGATAATTCTTTTAGAGTATTTGAAAAACTTGTTTCTATAAGAAGTATTTCTTGTCAGGAAGTTACATTTTTCTTAAGCAGCAATTACAAGGCATGTGGCCCCCCCAAAATGATTAATTTCTTTGGCAGAAAAGGCTATGGCCACAGTCTGTCTCTTTGAAATGATTCAGTTCAGTCTCTCAGTCATGTCTGACTCTTTGCACCCCCATGCGATGCAGCATGCCAGGCTTCCCTGTCCCTCACCAGCTCCCAGAGCTTGCTCAAACTCATGTTCATCAAGTCGGTGATGCCATCCAACAATTTCATCCTCTGTCATTCCCTTCTCCTCCTGTGTTCAATATTTCCCAGCATCAGGGTCTTTTCCAATGAGTCAGTTCTTCACATCAGGTGGCCAAAGTATTGAAATGATTGCACCACCTTTAAATAAACTTATGCTAATGAAAAATGTATTTTGTGGCCATACTTTGGCTCACCACAAGACACTTATCTGCCAAAGTGAAAACTGCATTTGTGTATGTGACTTGATAAATTTCTAGTTGGAATTGCACTTAAAATCTCCCACTGCATTATAAAGAAATCATGAGACTTACCCCATGCTATGGGAGACCCCATAGCATCTTTTGCAGGAGCTTAATTTCTGCCTATATGGCTTCAGAATAAAGAGAAAAAGAAAAAAATATCCTAAACGGACTTGAAAACAAAAAGACCTTAATTTTCTATTTGTACGTTCAAGAGTAAAAACATATCAGTCAAGGACAGAAATCTTGGGCAGAACGTGCCTTTATTCTGTAGGACACTTGTCTAGATAATAGGTTGACCACTCTTTTTACACCTGTTACTATCAGAAAAATAGGAGTGTTTTTCTAATGGTAGTGATTTTTTATGCATGATTTCTTGCCAGTGTGCCATAAGAGACCAGAAACAAGATGTTCAGCCAAGGTTGAACGCTAATTTATGGACTCTGGGAAGGATATTTCATATAGGTTTTGCAATGGTAAACATTTCCTATAACCTCATTTTCTTGAAACACTATCAAAGACTAGCTATCAGAAAATGCAATTCATTTCAATCTGCCTACCATGTGGGAGGTACATCTAACAGAGGATATAAAAAATACAAGGCTGAAGGAAAGATAAAGCGAGAATGCAACAGGAGGAAGAGAAAACAGTGGGTGGGCCCTGGATATGAGGTACTCAAATTGGGAGGGGAAAAAAGCCAGAATACAAGTTTTTATCTTGGGAGTAAAACTAGACCTAAAAGTCAAAAGTGATTTATAACCTAGTCATATGTTAATGGGATCTTCTGTAAGCACTGAAATTTATCTAGAGTTGCTTCAAAGTCTCAAGTCCAAAGGCTGAGAAGGACTGCAACGCCTCCAAATGTTCTACTTATTCTTGGGGCTTAAGTTATAGAGCCAATATACGCTGCTGTCTAATTTTTAATTTCTAGTTTGCAGGAAGGAAGAGAGGAAGGAAGGAAGGAGGGAGGGAGTGAGGAAGGGAGGGAAACTTTAGGAGACTAGAAGGCAAGGAGTCTACGGACACTAGAGGCTGCTTAGTGAGATGCGATTATCTGCAGATAATCCAGGAAAGAACTCTGATATTGTGATATACGGTTAGCAATCTGAGTGAAATATCAGAATAAATTGTGTCTGTTGGAAGAAAGCGCATCCTAGGCAAAGGAGGAAAGAGTCATGTGCTCTGAGACCCAGTTTGTCTGTCCTTGTGCTGTGTCCTTCTTAAACAATTGCACATGGCTTGTGAAAGCGAAGAATCAAGGGCACTGTAAACAACTTTTTGTCTGGGCAAATGGCAAAACATCTCCTTTTTTGGAGGTGAGGAAGACCAAGAAAGGAGCTACTTTATGAGTTACTGGTGATCCAAACCAAGAAGTTGCTTTTGTGTATTTTGCATGTGAAATCTTGAATATTGCTTAGATATCCAATGGTCTTGTAGAAGTTCGGTATTAAGTTTTAGGTGGAAGTTTGACTGTTTCTTTAATTTTAGTCATTAGCAATACATGGGATATAAAATCATGAAGTACAAGAGGTTGTGTTTAGGGTGAATTGACTAAGGAAGAGACCCAAGAGAGCCCTGATCTTCTCAGACATACAAAGTTGAGGAGAGTGAAGTCAAGAACATAAGAGGAGGGTTAGGAGAAAGTGAATCCTGGAGGACATATGAAGAAACATTTAACAAATAAAGTGTGATAAACTGTCAAATGCTGTTTGATACATTGAATGTGTGCATGCTGAGTCACTTCAGTTGTGTCCCACTGTTTGCGACCCTGTGGACTGTAGCCCACTAAGCTCCTCTGTCCATGAGATTCTCCAGGCAAGAATACTGGATTGGGTTTCCACGCTCTCCTCCAGGGAATCTTCTCAACCCTTTGATCTAACTGTGTCTCTTTTGTCTCCTGCACTGACAGGCAGGTTCTTTATATTAGCGTCACCTGGGAAGTCCAACATATAGAGCAGGGAGACCAAAAATTACCATTGCTTTTGGCAGTCAAAAATGGGTGACCTGGATGAAAGAAGTGTCAGTTAGGATAAATTCAAGGATAGTTGTAGAAAATAGTTGGTTAGAAAATAGAAATAGAGCAAATGAAGACAGAAAACATTGAAAACTCTTACAAGACATGTTGCTGTATAAGGAATAGTGAAATTAAGCAAGACCTGTAGAAGTTTTCTATGGTAGGATACTTATAACTATCCTACCAATATAAATATCCTTAATGGAAGGATATTTAAAATGCAGCTACTACATACTTGAATGATGATGGAAATGAACTAATTCATGGCAAAAAAAAAAAAAAAAAGTGAGTTAGAGTATCAAAACACTGGGTAAATACAATAAAACTGAATGTAGCACTCTGGACCCTGGGAGTTAGTGACCATGTATTTAAATTTAGATCAATTGACAAGGGTGTGAATATTTTTCAACCATGTTGTAGAGACAATATTGAAGAATGGTAGTAAATCATGGAATGTGAGATTTGTTTGCTTGCTGTCTTATTATAGACATAGATAAACAGCTTTGGTGAGAAAATGTCTAATAAAAACTCGGTTTTTATTGTTCACTAGAATTTCCTGGAGATTGTAAAATGCCAAGGATTCTCATGGGCAAAACCTGGAAAGACACTGTTGTGACCAAAAAAAAAAAAAAAAATTCTGCCTATAGACAAATTTATTCTTAATGCTGTGTACCTTTTATTCTTTACCTGTGTTTGCAAGTTGTTTTGTGTTGGGAGGAGAATGGTATTGACAGCAGATTGGGGCTATTTGGCTAATTAATTTTTAATAAAAATCTGCTCTCTGTGATTAAGGCTTAAACCAACACATTGTTTGACACATAGTAAAATTCTATATATATAATTATGTATGTATTCTGAAGTGTGCTAAAATTTTGCTGGCAATGGTCTTAGTCTATACGACCTCAGAGGCTATGACTACAGTGAGAATGGTTTTCAAACATTTCAGTATTGTTGACTTATCTAGATTTTTATATTTCTCCAACATTCTTACTTTGGTATTAGAAGACTGGAATTCCAATAACTTTTCCAGAAATGATTTACAGAGCATACTTTTTGTCTCCCAGCTCAGATATTCCTTCTGGAGTTACTAACTCTGAAAGGCACCCCCACCACCACCACCACTGTGAACTTTCAAGTTTGTATGTGGTGTATATTCCAATGTGTTTCACATTTTAGAAAAGAGGGGATTCTCTGTGACTAAGCATGACTAATATGGCAAATCTAGAAGTAAACAATTGTCTCTATTCAAGGCAGAGAATGAGCTACTTACACTTAAATGCAAAAAATATGCCATGGAGCCAAATGATGCAATTCTTTCTCCCAGTTCACAAGCCTCCAAGTGCCTACACACTTACTATCACCTCCTACTCTCCATCACGGCTGACCCTCTCCAGCATGCTTGTCCATCTGGGGCTCCAGCTCACAGACAACACTGCAGCCTGTTAACTTCAGGATGATGCTTTCGGAGAGAGTGTTTTCTTTTGTAATTCACTCATCATTTGCATTTTCCTCATGTTTGTATCCTTAAAATATGACAGACATTTGATTCTTATAATCCATGGGGTTAATAAAAGTCCCTGGTTCTACAAAATATGAAGATTTATTCACAAATAATATCTAACCATTTTGAACAGTGTCTAGAAGCAGGCAGCAAGTTCAACAGGAATATTTGTTTACAAAAGGATATGACAAGAACCCTTCTACAAATTCTTGCTTCTTGTTGCCATCTCTTCCTTCGTTCAAGTTTTGATTTTTGATGTGATACCATCCATCTCAATTAATCTTGAAGAATGGCTTCATTTTAAATTTTGAATCGATCATAAACATTCACAAATTTAAGCATCAAAAATTATGAAATGGTGCACAGTGAAAAGTTTTCTTCATCTATGGATTGAATGTTGATATCCATCAAAATTCATGTTAATGTGTAGGTGCTTTGTTATGGGATCTTTGGGAGGTGACTGGGTTTAGATGAGGTCATGGGGGTGGAGCCCCCAAGATAAGATTAGTGCCCTTATATATGGAAGAACAGATCAGAGTTCTCTCTCTCTCTCTCTCTCTCTCTGCCATGTGAGTATATAAGAAGAGTACTTCCTGCAACCTGGAAGGGTGACCTCATCTGATACCAGATCTACAAGAACCTTGATTTTGGACTTCCAGCCTTCAGAACTGTGAGAACAATGGGTATTTGTTGTTCAAGGCCCCCAGTCTGTGGAATTCTGTTACAACAGTCTAAACTGACTACCCTAAACAGCTTTCTACCCTTGATCCCTGCTGCTTGCTTAGCACCTCCACCCAACATGTCAACCAATATTACTACTTATTTTTAAAAAAATTTTGCCTGATTCTTGGTAATTTTTATATATTTTTAAAATTAATTTTTAATTGGAGGATAATTGCTTTACAATGTCATATTGGTTTCTATTGTAAAACAATATGAATCAGTTATAACTATATCTATAACCCCTCCCTCTTGAGCCTCCTTCCCCTGCCATCCTAACCCTCTAGGTCATCACAGAGCACCAGACTGTGTTCCCTATGTTATATAGCAGCTTCCCATTAGCTATCTATTTCATATATAATAGGATAGAAGAGGGCATGGCAACCCACTCCACTGTTCTTACCTGGAGAATCCCATGGACAGAGGAGCTTGACAGGCTACAGTCCATGTGATTGTGCACAGAGTCAAACACAACTGAAGTGACTTAGCATGCACAGTGTACATATATATCAATGCTACTTTCTCAGTTCATCCCACCCACTCCTCCCTTACTGTGTCCACAAATCCATTCTCTATATCTGTGTCTCCATTTGTTCCCTGCAAATAAGTTCATCAGTACTATTTTTCTAGATTTCATATATATGTGTTAATATACAATATATATTTTTCTAATTCTGATTTGCTTCACTCTGGATAACAGGCTCTATGTTCATCCACTTGACTAGAACTGACTCAAATTTGTTCTTTTTAATGGCTGAGTAATATTCCACTGTATATATGTATCACATCTTCTTTATCCATTCATCTGTGGATGGAAATTAGGTAGATTCCATGTGCTTGCTATTGTAAATAGTGCTGCAATGAATATTGAGGCATGCATGTCTTCTTGAATTGTAGCTTTATCAGGGTATACGCACAGTAGTGGGATTGTTGGGTCATATGTTGGATTTATTCCTCATTTTTTAAGGAATCTTCATATTGTTCTCTATAATGACTGTATCAGCTTATATTCACACCAACAAGGTAGGATAGTTCCCTTTTCTTCACATTGTCTCCAGAATATACTGTTCATAGATTTTTTGATGCTGGTAATTCTGACTTGTGTGAGGTAATACCTCATTGTAGTTCTGATTTATATTTCTTGATAATAAGCCACATTGAGGATCTTTTCATGTGTTTATTGGCCATCTGTATACTTTATTTATCTGTTTCTTTCTGATTATTTTTTGTGTGTATGTGTGTTTGAGCCAGTACAGATTATATATTATGTTCCCCTCCCTTTTCTACAAATAGTAACATTTGTTGTTGTCATTCAGTCACTCAGTCATGTCTGATTCTTTGTGACCCCATGGACTGTAGCATGCCAGGCTTCCCTGTCCTTCACTATGTCCCAGAGTTTGCTCAAATTCATATCCATTGAGTCAGTGATGCCATCCAATCATCTCATCCTCTGTTGCCCCCTTCTCCTCCTGCCCTCAGTCTTTTCCAACTTCAGGGTCTTTTCCAATGAGCTGGCTGTTTGCATTAGGTGGGCAAAGGATTGGAACTTCAGCTTCAGCATCAGTCCTTCCAATGAATATTCAAGGTATTTTCTTTAGGATTGACTGGTTTGATCTCCATGCTGTCCAAGGGACACTCAAGGGTGTCCAACACCACAGTTCAAAAGCATCAATTCACATGCTTCTCATTATATACAAAATTGAAAGTGAAAGTTGCTCAGTCATGTCCAACTCTTTGGGACCCCATGGACTATACAGTCCATAGAATTCTCCAGACCAGAATACTGGAGTAGATAGCCTGTCCTTTCTCCAGGGGATCTTCCCAACCCAGGGATCAAACCAGGGCCTCCTGCATTGCAGGCAGATACTTTACCATCTGGGCTACCAGGGAAGCCCCCTCAATATATATTCTTAGGAATTTTATTTTTGTTGATTTGTTTTTTTGTTGTATTTTCTGTAGGTTGTGTGTTTGATTGCTATGTCTTTCTATAAGTTAATATTATACTCTATCATGAATGACTGAATATCACAAGGATTTTTTAGCTGACTCTCTTATCTGAAAATAGTACTATCTT
Source organism: Dama dama (assembly GCF_033118175.1). NCBI lineage: Eukaryota > Metazoa > Chordata > Mammalia > Artiodactyla > Cervidae > Dama > Dama dama. The sequence continues at coordinate 30,721,368 of NC_083685.1, forward strand.
CTCAGTTTTCATTTTAAAGTTCTTATTTCTTTTCTTTGTCTAGTTGGGTAGGCTAACCTTGGTACCAGAAACAATTAGTATCAATAATAATGCCTTTTTCAGTGCTAATTATAGTAGTTATGAAGTGTTATTTCTTGTTTCTCACTGTAGAAAAGATGTTTCATGTGTTTCACTATTAAGTATAGTATTAGTCTCAGTAAGAAAAGTTTTTATCACATTGAGAGTTTCCATAATCTTTTAAACTGAATATTTTAAAATTAAAAATGAATGTCAAATTTTAAAATTCTCAGAATATACAAATAGATTATATTTTTCTTAACTTATTAATAAATATTTTTAATGTTCTCCTTACTTTTCATGCCATTCATCTACCTGTCATTTGGGAGAAACTATTCTAAAAAGTTCTGCCTTATTTATAGATATTTTAAAATCCCTTACACTTTTCTTCTCTATATCAAAATAAGATGAAACATGGCTAAAGCATCATACCCTAATGGGTATAAAATATATGTATTCCTGAATATATGTGTGTTCTTTTATATATTTGTTTTCTTACTTTGCTTTGAATTCTGGTAGTACCTAGTCTAAAATTCTAAACAAACAGAAATGAAGAATTGCACTAGAGAAGTAGAAGAAATTCATGAATCAGAGGGAAGAAAATACCTTCCTAGCAGTCTCGTTTCAGTGTGAGGGGTTAGGAAGTGGTAAGGGCAATAAAAGAGCACAGATACATTTGGAAGGAAAGGTTCAGTTTTACGTTAATACAACCTGTGAGCCTTAGCTTTTCCTCTAGAACCATCACATTTACAAGCTATGAATAGCTTTTGGAGCCACACTATAGTAAACATGCACCACCATCAACATCATCAAAATGGTCTGTGGGGTATGTAACATATGCTCTCCCAGGAAAGACCAGAACTTAGAAAAGAAGACATACACATCTTAGAGTAAACCCAGGAAGAGGAGTGGTGGTCAAAATACCATTAGGCAGCAGAAATGTACAAGGTGCTCGGTGTTCTCTGAGAATGCCCACTAGACAGTACTTGGTTCTTCTACCTCCTACCTCCACATCCTCACCTCCATCTGCAAAAACTTTGTTGCTTCTCAGGCTCTCACTACATACACTCATTGACTATAGCACTGACACCATCTTAATGGAGCACTCATTGACTAAAGTTGAATTGAACAAACCTTACCTGTAGATATCTAGGTTATTACTTTTTATTTTTTTAGTCACTAAGCCATGTCTGACTCTTTGTGACCCCAGGGACTATAGCCTGTCCAGCTAGTCTGTCCATGTGATTTCTTAGGCAAGAACACTGGAGTGTGTTGCCATTTCCTTCTCCAGAAGATCTTCCTGACCTAGGGATGGAACCCACATCTCCTGCATCTCCTGCATTGTAGGTGGATTCTTTACTGTTGCACCACCAGGAAAGAGATGCCTTTTTGTTTGTTTCTTAATCAAGTTTGGCAGGAAACAAATGTTACACTCTAATATAAATCATCTGAGAATATTTAATAAAAAACCACATATAAAGGCATAAATAGGACAGGATGAAACCACAAAGGATATTTCATCTCTGCAGTGCTGGTAATAGAGAAAATTCAACCTCAGGTACAAACCACAAGAATAAAGCATGGTCACTATAAATTGAAAAACAAAATCCAGTAGAAAAGAACAGTTGAAATAAAGAAACCCAAGCTGGTGAACAAAGTTAATCTATGTGGACTGGGAGCCATGGGAATAGAAGACCAACCTCATTTAGTAACTTTGTAATAGCTGTTGCTCTTTAGTCACTAAGCCTTGTTCAACTCATTTGTGACCCCGTGAATGATAGCTCACTAGGCTCCTTTGTCCATGGGATTTTGTAATAGGGGAGAGCAAATCTGATTGCATATTAGATCTATTTATTTTGCTTTAATGTTTGTATTCTATTGCTTATGCTACAAGTCAAGAATGTTGCTTATACCCTAAAATATACAGAATTCCTATTCACAAGGCTCTGGCCTTTAAAGGTACAACACTTTTCATTCATGTAGTGATAAAATGTTGCAGATCAGAGAATAATATTTGTCTGGTTCCAGATTTACAGGGACATCCAGACCTAACCTGACCTACACAGACAGCTACAAAAACAAAGGATTCTGCATGAAGACTTTAGTAACAATGAGCCACGCCCCTCTCCCTTTAGTGTAAAAGAAGCCTGAATTCTAATTCAGACAAGATGGTCCTTTGGGACATGATTTTACCATCTTCTCAGCCTGCTGACTTTCTGAATAAAGTCACTATTCCATGCCCTAAGGACTGGTCTCTCAATTTATTGGTCTGTCATGTGGTGAGCAATATGAGCTGGGATTCAGTAACAATGTCATTCTTATTCTGGACCACTTTATTGACTAAACCCAACTGGAAGTGAGAAATCAAGGGATCACCTTGTTAAATCCACAGGTCAACCTCCAAAGCAGAAAGGAGAATGAACCAGGGAAAACAGATCTAAAGGTGCTCACAGAATATATCCTGCACATCCGGTGTCCCTCAACTGTGTTCTCAGCCTAGGAAAATGAGGGCTAGGCACATAACAAGGATAACAAATACAATAGGTGAGAAAAAAGACCTCCTGACAACAATCCGCTGCAGCACAGATTTTTTTCCTTCGGAAAGACAAACACAGTAATTTCAAAGTCCTATGTTATATGTAATCTTACATAGCATTTGTGAAACAAAATGAAGCATACTGCTTAGAAGAATGCATTTTCTTTAGTTATTTTCAAATATGAACATTGCTTTCTAATGCCTTCATATTTTAAAAAGGTTTGTGGATTGCTTATGATAATGTGGTTTAAGATGTTCAAAGAAATATAAATGAAATATTCAGAAACTGGTCTTTGAAAGGTTTCACCGCAGGGCTTTTTCTTTAAAAGTTTTTTTTTGTTGTTGTTGCTTTTAAAATCTCTGGTTTATCTCATACCTCAGTTAGCCTGAAGCATACAACCACAAACAGAAAAATTAACTTCCTTTAGGTCATCCCCAATGCTGCTTCTGCATACATCATGCAGCCAAAACATGTAACTGAAAATAAACTTTGCAAACTGTTGTCCTTAGCATTTTCTTATACCTGGTACAAGACAAAATTCCTCTAATTGGTAACAAAAATAATTTGCCTTTTCAAGCAAACAGATAAGCTAATGATATATTTAGTTATCCTTTTGAATACTGTGTTATACAAAAAGGAGTCACATTTCTTCTTTGAAGTTTGTCTCTAGTCCTGAGAAAATGTTATGTAAATGGAACCAATTTTAAATGTCAGCCAAGTACTCTTTGCAGTATGCAAATGTGCTTCCTGGAGAAAAAAAACAAAAACAAAACAAGTATCTTCATAACAAGACGCTGAAATTGCTTGAACATGGAAAATAATAGCTTAAATATATTTGTGAACAATTTGCAAAATTAGTAGACAGGTGAGAAAGACTATAGAGAACCATGAAAGAAAGTCCCTTGTTCCTTGGGAACCAAGAGAGTTGTGTATAAGGTGTCCATTGGCTGTGTTTCTTCACTGGACTTGAATCTATCAAGTGAGTCTGTTCAGCATCTCCATGGGAAAATTATGTAAGACAAATTTTCAAAGAGGTAAAATAATCTCATTCATATGTAAATTGACAACCTGTCAAAGATTTTATTTAACTCACTGATAATGAGCAATTCATTCGGATGTAAAAGCCAGTTTAAGTGAGAATTAGAGCTATAAAAGATTATATTTTCTACCAGACATGTTTCATTTGCATTGCCATGAGCAGGCATCATTTGCCTTGCCTATGGGCAGGTAACATTTGCATTGTAATTAGTTTTCTACAACAATTCCATCTCTTCAAAATCATTAAATAGCTTGGTCATAGAAAGACATTCAAAAGTATGCAGCACTAAAGGATCAGCCAGTTCTGGTGGGTCCACTAGGCTCTGAAAACAACATTCCTTGAAAGGACACACAGTTTTGTTTTGTTTTGTTTTTTTATTTGCACATTTCCAAGTCTTGAACGATTTTTCCTGAAAAGGAATTGTGATGAGTCGAAACAACAGACACTCAGTTGCTAAATAAAAAACTTACATTCTTTAGAATAAAAATGTTTCCCCATATTCTGGTATCATTAAAATATTCAAAGAATTTTTTATCTTTACCTTTCAAAACCCATTGACTTTGTCCCTCATAGCTCCTTGCAATATTGATCTTCAAAGATATGCAAATAGAAAGTTCTCTGTTCTCTTTACTGTACTCATCCTAGTGTTTGCTGGCAACAGCCAAGAGAAAGGAGGTGCCTCACATCAGAGTGCGGCTGGGGTTCTGTGGCTCACAGGTCAGTTACCTAATCAATATCTAGTCTCCTCTTTTTCAACATGTGAACGTCTACATCATTCCAAGTGAGAATCTGCTGAGTAAATAGACTACCTTTTTTATTCAGATCAGGAAAGCTAAAACAATGGAAAATAAAGGCAACTGCCTATGAGCTCCAGAAAATTTCATAAACATTGGATTGATGAAAACTGGAAAACATCTCTACCAATAATGTTCCTTCTTCCCGTTCAGTGTGTGGACCTGACAGTTGGATCAGAAAAGATGATGGAGCTGTTGACATTAGTAAAATGGCATAACAGTCATGCCATCTTGAAACCAACTACCTCTGAATTTCATGAGAGAAGAATAAATCTTTGTATTATTTGCGTGTGTGCTTAATCACTCAGTCTTGTCCGACTTTTTGCAGCCCCATGGACTAAAGCCTACCAGGCCCCTTCATCCATGGAGATTTTCCAGGCAAGAATATTGGAGTGGGTTGCCATGCCCTTCTCCAGGGGATCTTCCCAACCCAGGATCGAACCCAGGTCTCCCACATTGCAGGCAGATTCGTTAAAGTCTGAATCACCAGGGAAGCTCCTAATATTATTTAAGACAGTGTTATTTTGGCCTTATGTTAGTAACAGCTAGAAGTAATTATAAACTGATCCATGCCCACATTTCTTTAAGCTACTCTGAGTCATCCACATTGAGTCATTTTATCATCACATATCAACCACTTTTTAGAACAGAAATTCCGTCATATTCTAATGTGCAAAATATTGGATGTAGAAACTAAACAGATGGGTAGGGGAAATGACAGATATTTGGAACTTTTCCTGAATATAACTTGGCTATGTTACATTTGTAAATAAGTTTTCTCACTCTCACAGGCAACTTGGCCAGTTTTCCTACTGTTATTGATTCAATCCATGGTCTAAAGTGAAATTCTAGGCTCTATAGAGATATCATGTGAAGTGTTAACCAACAATTTCTAATAAGCTCCTTTCTATAGGATCCTCAGCATGATTTATTTTTTCCCCATTCTCCTCTTTTTAAATTTTTAATTCCAGAAAATTTCAGGCATAAAGAAAGTGGTATAAAGAACCATCATATAAGTGTTAGGTAGTTAGAATAAGAGAAAGGAGTCCAAGATGGCAGTGGCTAAAAGACAAAGAAAGGGAAAATCCCACGAAATTGGAACAAAAGAAAATCTGCAGACCAGGGTTAAAACCTCAGGTGAAACAAACAGCCTTCCAGCTAGCCTAGTTTGCATAGGGCAGGCTCAGGTGGGAGGAGACAAAACTTGTAAAAAGAGGAAGCCAAGAGGATTGTTGCCTCTCCTTTGGGGTTGGCCCACCCTCACACCTCGAGGGTTACTATCCTTTGTTTGCCAAATAAAAATCTGAGCTGTAACACTCATCTGCCATTTCAAATCTTTGCTGTGGTGAGACAGAACAGAGGAAATTACACACTCTCCTGAAATAAGTATCCCTCTCAGCAAGTATTGTAAGATTTCCTGTTGGCTCAGATGGTAAGGAATCCGCCTGCAGTGCAGGAGACCCAGGTTTGATCCCTGGGTTGGGAAGATCCCCTAGATTAGGAAATGGCAACTCACGCCAATATTCTTGCCTTGGGAATCCTGTGGACAGAGGAGTCCATGGGGTCACAGAGTCAGACAGGACTGAGCTACTAACACACACATACAACATGTATCAGTATTGCATTTTCTATACATTTCACCACTTCATCACTTCTCAGAGTCACTTTGAAGCAAATTTCAGTTATCACTTTATTTCATCCATACATATTTTATAATAAATCTCTGAAATACAAAAATTCTTTCTCTCTTTTTTAAACTTAGCCAGTTTCGTGCTTCCATTTAACATTTAAGCAATGCTTCTTTAATATTCTTTCACTATTTTTCCTTATTTTTTTTAAAGTGAATAGTCAGAGCACAGAGGGTATGCAGACAGGGAAAATATTGTTTATAATACTATATGGAGTGCTCGCTTCGGCGGCACATATACTAAAATTGGAACGATACAGAGAAGATTAGCATGGCCCCTGCGCAAGGATGACATGCAAATTAGTGAAGCGTTCCATATTTTTAAAAAGAAGAAAAAAAGAAGAAAAAAAAATAATAATACTATATGGATGGATACACATTATTATACATTTGTTCAAATTGCAAAAATATACAACACCAAGAATGAACCCTAATGTAAACTGTGGATTTTAGGTGATAAAGATGTGTCAGTGTAGGTTTATCAGTTGTAACAAATGTACTACTACTATGGGGGAGGTTGATAACAGGAGTGCCTATGCATGTATAGTGGCAGCAGATATGTGGACAATTACTGTGCTTTCCTCTCCTTTTTGCTGTGAATCTTTATTAAAAAAAATAAAGAAGTGTTAAAAATAGTAGTAACTACAATGGAATGAAACAGTTTAAGTTAAAATCTCTGGATTGCTAATGACAAAACACAAGCCAAAATAAATCAAAACCCATTGGTTATTTTTGGAGACTCTTAGTCAATGGTTTTTAAACTATCAGCCATGAGTCTTGTCTGCCATAATACCTGATTTTATTAATAAGATTTTATTGAGACATAGCACACCTGTTTGTTGACATATTGTCTATGATTTCACTCTGTCTCTAAGAGAAGAGTTGAATAGTAGTGATTCAGAATGTATGGATTGCACAGCCTAAAATGTTTACTCTCTGGCCCTTTGTGAGAAAAGTTTTCTCATTATTTTCCTAAGCAGTCAAGTCATTCATTCCTTTGAAAACTAACAACTAAGGGGGAAAAGTGAGCACTTATTCTGCCTTTCCTTCATGAATATCATCTCAAATTTACTCAATACTGATGAAAGGATGTTTTCTTTATAGATGGTTTCTAGTTTATGAAAGAAAATTAAAATGTCTCCATTTTTCCACTTCTAATGAAATAATAGATCAAATGATATAAACATATCAGGGCTGAGACCATAAAGAGACAACTACTCATTACATGCTTTCTTATATAATTTAAAGTACCATCTATTATGTAGACTTATGAAGAAATCAAACCTATATTTGATCAAATCTCTAGACATAAAAACCAAGAAAAACTTATTGAAGAAGAATATGAAGCCACATCAAGTGGATTCAATCAGCAACATCCAGACCATGGGAAATGCTACAGGAAAAACAGCCTATTATATATACATGTATGTTTATTTTACATATGTATGTAACATATGTTATATAATTGCACTCTTATATTTCATGTATCACTTTTTAAATAATAAATCACCATAATTTTGCTAATAGTCATAGGATGTTCTTAATATGTCAGATGTCTTTTTTAGTGATATCATTGGAAAGCACATTTGACATATTAAAAACAGTCAATATATATTAGAAAAATTATTATGTTGTATTAAGTTAAAGAAAAAGATATATAGGATGTGAAAGTGAGTTGATTCTTTTATGATTATAAATTAATGAAATAAAATGAAAATTTCCTTCTATGTATTAGATTCAATTTTTAAAATATGTGGTCAGATTTCTCCAGTAACACTAATTACTTATATGCTTTAAAGTATTTGAATTATTTATTGTTGAGAGAGCATAAATTTTAAGTCTGACATCTAATTAACATATTTTGTGCAAATTAAATCGATAGCTGATGTTTCGAAGAGCTAGGGCATTTAACATACTAGGCATAAGCATGATAGACTTGTAGCAATATATCTTTTCACATATAAGTAAGCTATTGGAGTTTGAGACAATGTTTTATGGTTATATTGCAGAAATAATAATATCAACAAACATTCTAATGGCCATTTCTCTAACCCCTTTTGTGATATACTAGGTGCAATAAGCTAAATCTCACTTGTTCTCTGATATTTTAGAAACTACCAACTGAAACTACTGTCAATTTTACATGTATTCTGGGAGATATAACACATATCCTCTGTTACAGATACATGCTTTCCCCCATCACTATTCAACACCAGTCCCAGCATATATGGTTGTTTTAGAACCATCATTAGAACCATAATGCACAAACTAGTTTGAAGATATCCAGTTTAGGAATAGAAAGTTGACTACTGTAGAAATAAACATTGCTCTCCTGGAAGTTTAGATTGAGATCACAAAAAGCTGAGCTAATAAACTGGATCAAAACTGCAAATAAACTCTGGACTAAGTGTTTATGAATAAGCTTAGTAATCTAATTCAAGATGTTTAGGGAGAAGACATGGCTCTTGTTACTAACATTTATTACATTCTTACCATGTACCTACAGTGCATTTTGTTGACTTATTCAACACTCAGTCTGAATATAGCTTGCTCATCTCTCTTTCTCTCCCGTAGAAGCTATAAAACTAAAACATTTATTATTCAGCCTCTCTGCAGCTAGGCTACACGTTTAAATATGTTCTCGCTGATGAGATATAAACTTTATTCTTCTCTAGAGGACCTCCTTTTGCTTCTTGGCCAACTCTCTTCTTTCTGAGTGCAAAGTCATATATGTAGGCATGCATATTAGTTGGCAATGCTCATCCTGCACTGATGATAATAGAAGTCACGTGCAAAGAATGGTCCAACAGACATGTATATTGGATCTTTTATAGCACCATTATCCACCTCGAATGACTTACTGAGCAAAATCAGTCAAGTTCTCTGTTATCGTCAGTCTTAATTTACAGTCAGCCCCCTACATATGAACAGGTTCCATTCTGAGAGAGCTTTTGTAAGTCTACTTTGTTTGTAACTCCGACAGAGTTAGCCTAGACATGCAGCTAACACAAGAGGGTATGTCATAGTGTACTGTAATAGGTTGATAATACTTTTCACACAAATAATACATAAAAAGCAAACACACGCAAAAAATAGCACTGCAGAGTTAAGTACACAGAAGCACAACTCCTTGTAGAGAAAGCACGCATGTGACAATGTAGACAAGACACATGAACTAACTTATGTGACTGGATAGGTGAACATGTATTACAATCTTTGATAATTCTCAACTTGAAGGTTCATATATAGGAAAATTACTGTATATGGATCTCAGTGCTTTACTTGTGTGCATTTAACTTAATTGTCTCAACCACCATAACTTGTTAGGAGTTGCTGTTTTCTGTATTTCGCAGGTAAAGAAACATGCATGGAATAGTTAAATCACTGTATTAAACTCACAGTTCTAGTATGTAAATGGCCAAGAATTGGAACCTATACAATCTGATTCTAGAGCCTTCAGTCTAACCATTACATTGGGCTTCCACTTACTATGAAAATTCAGGAGAAATGGAGAAACAAGGATATATCCAGGATCTTCTTTGAGACAAAATGGAGTACACTTAATTCCACATTTCATGAAACCCATTGGAGTTTGCTTCTTTTGGATGTATGGAATCTATGAGAGAAATACATTAATTTGTGAAATACATTTTCTTCATTTGAAAATGAAAGCTATGACTATAGATCAATCAGTATTGTAAATGAGATAACATGGGTATGGTGGTTAAACTAGCATATGTCAAAAGCAATGTGGTCCCAACGGAATTTCATCCAATTCTCAGGGAATTAAAAATTTTAAGGAAGAATTAAAATATATTATATTTCATCCATTAAATATTTACTAGTCTCACAGTTACAGGTATCAAAGATTCTGGTATCACTATTGGATTGCTGCTAGCTGTATTAAGATACTTTGAATCCTTGGTTTATCCTTCACATTGAAATTTAAAAGAAAAGATCTATATTTTCAGCCTTGAGTTAGTGTTTCTCAACTTAAAGTCCCAAAGAATATAATCCTAGAGAAAGGAATTTGGTTTTTTAAATTGTCCTTGTGCCAGTTCAGGGCATGATGAAGCAAATTAAGTTGTGTTTAGATAGATAGACAGGCAGTTAATAAGAAATATTTCAGAGCCATTGGCATTATCCACTGGGGCAAGCACTGAAGATCTGCTCACTTTTTGTGGGTTGGTTGCGAGCAGTACACAGTCAGAGGTGCATATGCTTTTTTCTTCCTTTGAGTGGTAGCCTACCATTTTGGAATCTCTTCAACATGTGGTAGGGCTTGATCAATTTACCAATTTTTGGCACTCCTATAAACACGTACAATTAAGTCTGTGAGTTAGGTTCTTGAATAAACTCTAATGAAATTTACAGCTTACCCTCTTGCCTCAAATTTATGGAAAATTATAATTATATTAATTACAAATTAATTAACATAATTGCTACATTTAACTTTGTTGTTGCTGTTTAATTGCTAAGTTCTGTCCATCTGCCAAGACATTGGCAGTTGGATTCTAAATATGAGGCTTCCTTGGTGGCTGAGCAGTAAAGAATCTGCCTGTTAATGCCCGCCAATGTAAGGGATGTGGGTTCAATCCCTGCCTCGGGAAGATCTCCTGGAGAAGGAAATAGCAACCCAGCCCAGTAATCTTGCCTGGGGAATCCCAAGGACAGAGGAGCCTGGCATGCTACAGTCCACAGGGTCATAAAAGAGTCGGATACAACCTAGCAACTAAACAACAACAAATATTTTATTATATTAATTAATGTAGTCATAATATCAATTATAGAATACTCACCACTGACTAAAGATGCACATTCTACAAAGAAATCTTCAAAAGACAGAGTCTCATGTTGAGTTTCTGGGCTAATACAGAACCATATCAAATCAAGTGTAATCTTAAATGAAAGGCCTATGTATAAGTTATGATTCCTTGATTTAGATGGTTCATAGTTGCTTGCATGTGATGATCTTAAGAGCAAAATGTAATATAATATACTAAACAAATCATCCTCACATTAAAGTAAAATGCTCAATAAAGTAATTCAATAATACCATGTTAAGGCCCTTAATGGCTTATATAATTCTTAGTAATATGCTCACCAGGTAATAGCAAAGCCATAAAAGTAGTGGTCATTTGCAAATGTGATTTTCCAGGGGAATCAACAAAAAAGGCTGATTTAACAAACAGATATTCAAAGCTCTGATGTCTTTTATGTTAATAACTCCAGTGGCTAAGCTTGATTTGCAAGTAAATTCTTCTCACACATAGTTGCCTGCTCCTTTTCCCTATAGGATAGTCTTACAAGCATTTTTACCTGGAAAGAAACTAAGGTAGCACATCACTTTTAGAGTCTCAATTGCTTATGATCATATTATTAAAAAATCCAAGATGACTAATTCTAGAGTCAATAATCAAACGCTACAAAACTTACAGACAGCTAATACACAGGCTCAGTTACTTTATGAGTCCTCTATATGAAGAAATACTGCACATGTGTAACAACCATCCATGGGTTGGAAGTTTTTGCTATATGATACTTTCCTCCGATGAGATGTTACATGGAGACTGTTAAAGAAAACCAAAGCCTAGAACCAGTTAAAGTGATAAGAACAGATTTTGTAGCGGAACAATTTTAAAAGAGGAAAGGACACATCATTGTAGAACTGGGCTCAATTCTGAATACAGGCTGGGTAGTGGGAATTTATACGGAAGGAGCAGGGTGGGGTTAAGTAAACGAGAAGTCACTAAGAGGAAGCATCAGGGGTGAGGGGCCATCTGGCTAAACTGAACTAAGGGGACTGAAGGTGACCACGGTGATCAGATATCAAGGGTGGAGATTCTCACTTAATGACTTGGCAGGATTTTTGCTGAAAGTGAGTGATGCAAAGACAAGCACAGAAGTCCAAGGTCAAGGTCTTGGAAATGGGGTTCAGAGAAGGCTAACTGATGTTTGATCAATAGAAGAATCTTTGTCAAAATCCAGTATTTAAAATATATTTTTAAAAGTATAGCTCTATGAGCTAGGATGCAGGGAGATGTGTTTCACCACACATTATAGCTCCCCTTCCTCCTTGGTAATTACTGAGATCCATCTGTAGAAATTCCAGAGATTCATCTTTGTGAGAAATTTTGATAAATTGATAATGCTGATTTTGGAGTTAGTTGGACCTCATTTCAATTTCCTTCTTCAGATCTTACTGAGTATTGACAAAATTACTGAGTCTCCCTCCAGAAACCTCAATTCCTTCATATAAAATGTGGATAATACAAAATGTGAATAACTCAACTTACTGCATAGGACTTATAAGTTAATCAATTTCTCACAGTATCTATTACTTACTATGGTAATTTCAATTAGTGAATTTCAATTGACGCAATGATTTTATTTATTTATTTATTTTTAATCTTTCTTTCTTTCTTTTTTTTTCCTTTTTTTTTATTATTTTATTTATTTTTTCAGTGGGTTTTGTCATACATTGACATGAATCAGCAATAGATTTACACGTATTCCCCATCCCGATCCCCCCTCCCACCTCCCTCTCCACCCGATTCCTCTGGGTCTTCCCAGTGCACCAGGCCCGAGCACTTGTCTCGTGCATCCCACCTGGGCTGGTGATCTGTTTCACCATAGATAGTATACATGCTATTCTTTCGCAACATCCCACCCTCACCTTCTCCCACAGAGTTCAAAAGTCTGTTCTGTACTTCTGTGTCTCTTTTTCTGTTTTGCATATAGGGTTGTCGTTACCATCTTTCTAAATTCCATATATATGTGTTAGTATGCTGTAATGTTCTTTATCTTTCATGCTTACTTCACTCTGTATAAGGGGCTCCAGTTTCATCCATCTTGTTAGAACTGGTTCAAATGAATTCTTTTTAATGGCTGAGTAATATTCCATGGTGTATATGTACCACAGCTTCCTTATCCATTCATCTGCTGATGGGCATCTAGGTTGCTTCCATGTCCTGGCTATTATAAACAGTGCTGCGATGAACATTGGGGTGCATGTGTCTCTTTCAGATCTGGTTTCCTCAGTGTGTATGCCCAGAAGTGGGATTGCTGGGTCATATGGCAGTTCTATTTCCAGTTTTTTAAGAAATCTCCACACTGTTCTCCATAGCGGCTATACTAGTTTGCATTCCCACCAACAGTGTAAGAGGGTTCCCTTTTCTCCACACCCTCTCCAGCATTTATTGCTTGTAGACTTTTGGATAGCAGCCATCCTGACTGGCGTGTAATGGTACCTCATTGTGGTTTTGATTTGCATTTCTCTGATAATGAGTGATGTTGAGCATCTTTTCATGTGTTTGTTAGCCATCTGTATGTCTTCTTTGGAGAAATGTTTGTTTAGTTCTTTGGCCCATTTTTTGATTGGGTCATTTATTTTTCTGGAATTGAGCTGCAGGAGTTGCTTGTATATTTTTGAGATTAATCCTTTGTCTGTTTCTTCATTTGCTATTATTTTCTCCCAATCTGAGGGCTGTCTTTTCACCTTACTTATAGTTTCCTTTGTAGTGCAAAAGCTTTTAAGTTTCATTAGGTCCCATTTGTTTAGTTTTGCTTTTATTTCCAATATTCTGGGAGGTGGGTCATAGAGGATCTTGCTGTGGTTTATGTCGGAGAGTGTTTTGCCTATGTTCTCCTCTAGGAGTTTTATAGTTTCTGGTCTTACATTTAGATCTTTAATCCATTTTGAGTTTATTTTTGTGTATGGTGTTAGAAAGTGTTCTAGTTTCATTCTTTTACAAGTGGTTGACCAGTTTTCCCAGCACCACTTGTTAAAGAGGTTGTCTTTTTTCCATTGTATATCCTTGCCTCCTTTGTCAAAAAAATATGGAACGCTTCACGAATTTTCGTGTCATCCTTGCGCAGGAGCCATGCTAATCTTCTCTGTATCGTTCCAATTTTAGTATATGTGCTGCTGAAGCGAGCACTGACACAATGATTTTAAATATTAGAGAAGAAATTTGTACTGAAAGTATAAGCAAACATCTTATAGTATGAAGTGATTATTTCAAATGGTTTTTCCCTATAACTCTGAATGCATTATATTTTTAAAAATTGAGGAATGAGGTGAAATGAAGGATAGAGTTAGTGTTTGACTGTAAATTAATAAAATACAGTGGATGAAAAAAAGAGGCAAAGTGAAAGCAATGCCAGTAGATGAGGACCTTGTACCACAGCAGGATTCCTTGTATGTTTATTTTAAACTATTTCCCTTATATTAATCTGAAATTGAAATCACTAGGTGGTGTTTCAGGGACCTCTGAGATCTCTGAGAGATCTGGTTCTTTACTTGACAGTGCAGATGGAATTCGTCAAGAGGCAAAGTGATAGGTAAGAATTGATTTATTATAATAGGATGCTTTTGAGGCTTACATGTAGGTTGGTAAAATGGTGTCACACCCCAAGTACTTAGTGGGCTACAGTTTTATATCAAAGAAAAAATGGGGAGAGAGAAAGGATCACTTTTTTCCTCATTCATGGCTAGACATCAGGCTTCCATCATCAGCTCCTCCTCCAGGTTGGATAGGCGAGTTTTCTTGTCCCTACATGGTCCAGTCAGGACTATAATGTGCTATGGACAAATTATTTCAGGTCTCAGTACAATAATGGTATTTACTTTGAGATGTCACCTTTCCATAAATTAATTGTTTTTTATGTGTGCAGAGAGCATGTCCCAAGGATCATAAGTAGGATGTGGGTCTTGTGTCATTATTTTATTGTTTGGGGGTATGTCTCATGCTTCTGCTGCATGGTTTTAATGCTAAACAAGCATGCTTGGTTTTGTGGATAGGCAAAGCTGCTCTCTTGAGTGATCATTAATTTATAGGGGTCTCCCAAAGCCCTTAAAATTCCCTGTCTGTTTACAATCTCCTAGTTGGATTTCTGAGCTACTTGATTATCCTACTCTGTTCTTATAATTATGGAGTATAGTTTCAAGGAGTTTAGAGTCAAAAGGGGGAAACAGGTTTATACTCAGCAATGCACACTGTTAACACAGCATGGCTTTCTGCAGAGGACTTACAAAAAAGGTAGTAAGATAATGTGCTGAAATATTGATGAGATGAGACATTACCTGAGCCAAATTTTAAAGCACAGGTATGCCAATTTGGGTTTTTATTCAAAGAATGTAATTCTCTCTAAATTGTTCACAGAAAAAAGGATTTGTCATGGGCCATTAAATGATACTTAATCATTGGGAGTACTGATGAAATAGACTCTAGTCTAAGCTTCCCAGAAATTTTTTCTGAAACCATACTACAAGACTGGATTGTTAATTGAGTTGCTATACCTGTTATACTCAGGAAGCTGTTGCAGGAAGGGGGACCCCTTCCAGGGCCCGAAACTGGGCTCTTGTCTAACACTCGGAAATGAATTGTCTGAGGAGACACATGCTGACAAAGCAAGAGATTTTATTGGGAAGGGCATCCGGATGGAGAGCAGTAGGTAAGGGAACCCAGGAGAACTGCTCTGCCGCGTGGCTCGCAGTCTTGGGTTTTATGGTGATGGGATTAGTTTCCGGGTGGTCTTTGGCCAATCATTCTAATTCAGAGTCTTTCCCGGTGGCGCACGCATCGCTCAGCCAAGATGGATGCTAGCAAGAGGGATTCTGGGAAGTGGACGGACAGGTAGTGTCTCCTCTTGACCTTTCCCGAACTCTTCCGGCTGGTGGTGGCTTATTAGTTCCGTATTTCTTATCAGGATCTCCTGTCATAAAACAACTCATGCAAATGGTTACTATGGTGCCTGGCTAGGGTGGGCGGTTTCAATCAGTGTGCTTCCCCTAACAAAGCCATCTGCTGCTCTGAGAAATTATCACACAAGTATTCACTCTAGAACCATACTATTCTGCTACCAGCAGGAAGTTGCCTGATTCAGAAGCTAAATCTGCCTTTGTATGATAACAAAATCGTTGTCTTATAATCTGCCACTTTTTCTCAGTCATTAAGTTCTGATCTCAAGTTTAACAAGATTAACAGACTTGCTCGCTAAGTCACTTCAGTCATGTCCAACTCTTTGTGACCCCATGGACTATAGAGTACCAGGCTGCTCTGTCCATGAGATTCTCCAGACAAGAATACTGGAATGGATTGCCATGCCTTCCTGCAGGGTATGTTCCCAACCCTGGGATCAGACTTGCGTCTCCTGTGGCTCCTGTATCATAGGCAGGCTCTTTACTGCTGAGCCACCAAGGAAGCCCCATTAATAGACTTACATGAGAGGCAAAAAAGTTAGGGAAATGTCCTGTTAACTTTCTGGCTTCCACAATTCAAGAAGGTGTAAATGTTAAGCAATCACATACACAGCATGAATTAGCTATAAGAAATAGGGAAAGAGAACTATCAGACTGAAGAAACAGCAAGCAAAGGTATTGGGATATGGAATAGCATGAAGTAGGTAAAAATATGACCAGTGATATTACTGCATTAAGTACAAGAAAACTAACTAGAAAGCTGGAATAGTTAGACAGAGGCTACAAGGATTTTTAATTATAAAACCAAAATATTTTGTTCCATGGGTGATGAAAATGTTTTTTTTTCAAGAGGATGGCATATGAAAGACACTGGGTCTCTGAATACATTGTTTTAGGATTGTAAAACATGTTCCCTCTTATTCAATTCACTTTTCACACATTCTTTTCTTGAAGATATTTTCTACTTGTAATTGATACAATACAGTGTAAGTTATTAAAACATAAATTGTGATGCCATTTTAAAGAAAAAGCCAAGTTTAGGCTTATAGATGGGCTTCCCTCAGATGGTAAAGAATCCACCTGCAAGGCGGGAGACCTGGATTTGATCCCTGGTTGGGAAGATCCCCTGGAGGAGAGCATGGCAATCCACTCCAGTATTCTTGTCTGGAGAATCCCTGTGGACAGAGGAGCCTGGCGGGCTACAGTCCACGGGGTCACAAAGGGTCAGACACGGTTGAGCGACTAACCACCGCATAGCACAGCGTGGGCTTATATATACCTTTATGAATTCCAGCTTTCATTTAATATTTAACCTCTGAAGATTGTTAATTTTTTACAGATATGTTAAAGTCTGAGATATATTATTTCCCTCAACTCTCTAAAAAATATTAATTTATTTATATTTGGCTGTGCTAGGTCTTCATTGCTGAGAGAGGGTTTTCTCTAGTTGAGTGAGCAGGGTCGACTCTCTAGCTGTGGTGAGAGGGCTACTCACTGCCGTAACTTCTCTTCTTGTGGAGCATGGGCTATAAGCACAAGGACTTGCAGTTGTGGCACATAGGTTCAGTTGCTCTGTGGCATGTGGGGTCTTCCTGGACCAGGGATCAAACAGGTGTCCCTTGCATTGCAAGGCAGATTTTTTAACCACTAGACTAAGAGGGGAAGCCCCTCCTCACAAAACCTTTTAAACAGATTTTATCAACAGAGTTTTCAGGATATGTCATATTTCCTGAAATAGGAGAAAATTGAAAATATAATTAAGGAGAAAAGGACTCCTAAAAATGAACAAAGAGTTTTGAAATGGAACCAATTTGAACCTGAACAATGAAGAATATAGTAAGATAAAACATTTGATTTCTGCTAGGATATAGTAGGAAATGGCAACTATTGCTCTCAGGGCAACAACTGGAAAACATTGATGCACTGCAGAGCATCAGAAATCTGGAGAAACCATGAAGATAAATGAGTTAAAATTGTAGAGAGGAAGAGACCTTCTGAGGTGAGCTGATGGTGGCTGCCTATTTCCTTCCCTAATGGCATTTACTTACACTGCGTTCAAAATGAAGACAAAGCTTGCAGCCTTCAAGATGGTCTCCAGGCATCACCATTCCTGGTACTCAGGCGTTTGTTTAATTACTTCCCCTGGACTATGGGCTGGTCTTAAAGTCTGGCTTCTATCAAACAGAACTTATTAAACTGATGTGACATGGCTTCTGTGATTGGGATTTAAAAGGAGAGTTGCTTATATTTCAAATTCCTGCTCAATCATCTGTGGGGAAACCAGAAGCTCTGTCATGAGGCATTCCTAAGGAAAGACTTATCTGGTAAGGGGCCAAGCCCTGCCAATATGAGTAGACGGATGTGGATCCAGCCACAGTCAAGCCTTCACATGTGACCGCTACCATAGATGTGTTAACATATGACTGAAAATTCATGTCAGATCTTGAGACAGAGGTACCAACTGAGAGATGCCCAGGCTTATGACTTGCATACTGTTGAGATAACATATTTTTGCTTTTTAAGATGCTAAATTCGGGATGCATTTGTTATGCAGCAGAAAACAACTAATAGATATAATGATTAATTCATCAAAAGGATATGACAATCCTAAAGGTGTATGCAATATATAAATTGCAAAATAAAGTCTCAAATGAAGTAAATGGTATAGAAATATGAGGAAAATAAATGAAGACAAAACTATAGTCTGAGGCTTCAACACTCTGCTCTTAATAATTTAAAGAATAACAATTTAGAAAACTATCAACGATTTATAAGTCTTGAACAATGTTGTCAAACAAATTCTACCTAACTGACATTTGTGGAACAATCCACTCCAAAACAGAAGAATGGGCATCTTTTTAAAGTGAACATGGAATATTTAACAAGATAGAAAGTATTTTTGCTGTAAAACAAGTTTAAAGGATTTAAATTATACATGATATCTTATCTCACCAAAGTAATTGATACAAAAAAAATCAGAAAAGTAATTTTAAAAAGTCCTAACATTTAGAGACTAGAAAGCACTTCTAAATAACCTCTATGTAAAAGAGAATATTAAAAAGAAGTGTTAGAAGTATTTCTAAGAAAATGAAAATAAACACAACAAATTTGTTCGAAAAAAATGTGTGCAAAATAAAGTACTTCTTAAATGAGCGTGTAGAGCACTAAAATGCCTGAAGAAAAAATGGAATTAATGATCTGAACTTTCTCCTTAAGACGTAGAAAATGAAGAACAAATTGTACATTAGTTAAGCAGAAGAGAGAAAGTAATAAATGTAAGAATAAAATTAATGAAATATAAAATTGATTGATGGCATATAAAATTTTGCCTGCAACAATGGAAAAGTGCCTATCATTTTCAAATATTCTGAGAGCTTCTTCAACACAGTTTTAAGTAGCTGTGGGCCATTTTTAAAGTTGTTATTAAATTTCTTACATTATTGCTTCATTTTAGGTATGTGGTTTTTTTTTTGTTTGTTTTCTTTTTTTTCAGCTGTGATGTATGTGGAATCTTAGCTCTAAGACTAGAGATCAAACTTGTACTCCCTCCACTGGAAGGTGAAGCATTAACCACTGGACCACCAGGGAAGTCCCTGGATTTTTTTACCGATGAGTAAACCTGATCAAATTTCAAGACTGCTTTCCTTCAGATAAGGTAACTGACAATAATATACTTAAGATGATTAAATAATAAAATAAAGTAAAACAAATAGGAAAACAAAATATATTAGGAAATAATTTCTTATTGAGTTTAAAGTCATAATGGAAATTAAGATAGATTTAGAGAGCTGATAAATAACAAAAACACTCCATATCAATATTTAGTGATGCAGTTAAAGTAATACTAAAAGGAAATGTATAGGTTTAATATGAAAAAAAGGTAAAGATTGATAAAAATAAGAAAATAAAAGGAAAACAAAAGTACAGAAAAAATAATGAAAAAGCATATAATATTTAGAACCATATTAGCTAAAGTTTATTCTTAACTGTAACATAAAATCAGTAGGATCAGCTTCTAGAAGAGTTCATCAGGGTAAAAGAAGTGATAACATAACCAAACTCCATTAGGAGTGAAAAAGAGGATATAGTGCCAGATGCTGCAGACATAAATGTGATAAGAAGATATTATTAACCTGATGTCAGTGCATTTTAAAACTTAGATGAAGTGGGCAATTCCATTACCAAAATTAACTGAAGAAGAAATATGAAACCTGAAGTAGATAACCATTAGAATAATTGAGTCAGTAGTTTTAAAATCTTCCAACAATTGTAAAACAAGTCAGAAATGGCATTAGCAGTGAGTTCTAAAAATATTTAGGGAACAAATTGTGATATTAAATCTACTATCCACAGAAAAGGAAAACTGAGGAATCCACAGCTATTTTATGGGACTAGGGTAGCACTGATGTCAAAATCAGCAAAAATATTGAAATAAAAGTACTACCCATAAAGCTCATTTATAAATATGTGTCAAAATTCTAAGCTGAATATTAGCTGCTAAATGTAGTGATTTATGGAGAAATATATATACCTCATAGCCAAATGAGGTTTAATTGAATAAGTGAATTATTAAGTAAATTATTAAATATTGAAATATTGGAAACTAAATCAAGTTGCTATTTTTCACATGGCATAATGATTTCAGTAGAAATCTAGAGAAAAATATGGTTAAAAAGTTGGAATTGGAGAGCTTAGCAAAAGTTTTAGACATTCAGTGTACAGAATCAGTTTAGTTACATTTCCTCTACCAGAAAAAAAAGAGAACATACTTTTTTAAAAGACAACATGTTAACTCCCAAGTTTTTAAAAAACTCTGAGGAATTAATCTAACAAAATATATACAATATTCTGGTGTTTAAAATTATTGGAAAACATTGAAGAAGCCCTAAATAGATACATCTATGTGTATCTTATAACTTAAAGGAAAATGACACAAACAGTAGAAAAAGAATGTCTCATCTTTAGTATCAATTAGGAAATACTTCCCTGGTTGCTCAGATGGTAAAACATCTGCCTGAAATACAGGAAACCCGAGTTCAATCTTGCATTGGGAAAATTCCCTGGAGAAGGAAATGACAACCCACTCCAGTATTCTTGCCTGGAAAATCCATGGACGGAGGAGACTGATGGGCTACAGTCTATGGGGTTGCGAGAGTCAGACATGACTTGGTGACTAAACCACTAGGGGATTAAAAATTAAAACCACAGTGTAGAACTTCCCTGGTTGTCTAGTGTCTTAGACTCTGCACTTCCAATGCAGGGGTCCTGAGTTTAATCCCTGGTCAGGGAACTAGTTCCCACATGCCACAACTAAGTGTTGGCATGCAGTGAGTGAAGATCCTACATTCTGCAACTAAGACCTGGCACTGCCAAATAAATGAGTAAAATAAAGAAATCTTTTTAAAAAGCTTCAATGAGATATCCTTTAACCTCTATACTGGCAGAAATTCAAAAGTCTGACAAACATAAGGATGTGGAGAAGTCATGCTCACTCTTACTGGTTTGTAAATTTGTAGAAACATCATGAGAAAATGGTTAATATTATCTATAAATGTTGAAATAGTCTCATTATTCATGGTTCAGGAAGTAGGTGGACACCCAAAGAGATTCTTGCAAATGTCCAGAAGACACCAGACATTCATGGTTAATGCAACTATACATATATATAATGTCAAATATTTATATGAGATGTTCACAACTTGTGTGTATATATTTCAAAAGGTTTTATGGATTAAATTTTTTAGTACTTCTTATCTTACTTTCTTTTACGTGTTTTAAAATTTTTGTCAATTCCCTCAACATCTTATCCAAATATTTATTTGTAAGCACTCAACATATCTAACATAAATGGAGTATTTTTAAAAATGTCTTTTTTCTTTTAGAAGCTCAGCTATTATATCGCTTTGTATTTGTTTTTATTCCCAACTTAATCATTCAGTTTTTAAGGAGTTTTTAAGTTTATGTTTTTCTTAAATTTTTGAACATTTTGTAGTTTTTTCTTATAGTAATCTAGAATTAAACAATTTGCCAAATGATTTGTTCATTAATTTTTGTTCTCAATTTTCATTTTCTACACTGTCTGACAACTGTTCAGTAGTATTCCTTTTGCTTATTCAAGACTCTCTTTGCCTTTGAAATATATTTCTCATCACCGTGTTTCTCTTTCTCTGGTTCCTGTCCTAATGATCTCTCTTTCAGAATCTACCTCTTTCCATCCTTTCCCCGTACTCCTTCAGTACAGTTCCATATATTTATTTTTATCTAGTCAAAAACTTGCAAAGTTTCATTTCCTATGAAGTAAAACATGTCACAGCAGCATTCAAAGATATTTTGATGTGGGCAAAAGTTACTTTTCAAATATCTACCACTGTGCTTTTCTTTCTTTCTTTTTTTTTTTTATTAGTTGGAGGCTAATTACTTCACAACATTTCAGTGGGTTTTGTCATACATTGACATGAATCAGCCATGGAGTTACACGTATTCCCCATCCCGATCCCCCCTCCCACCTCCCTCTCCACTGTGCTTTTCTTAATGTATCCTATATCCAACTAGAAAAGAACACTTGTTACTACTACATTATCCCTAAAATTTTCTGATTTCAGATTAACTCATGTCCTTCTGAACCAAAATTCCCCCTCTTCTTTCTATTCTCCATGTTCAGTTTTCACTCTTCTTTCAAAATCAATTCATTTATTATCTTCTTTATAAACTATAATAGGTGAAAGACATTAAAGTTTGAAATAGTACAACTGTTTGGAGTTTTGCTTATCTCATTTATTAGCTAAGATGATCAGGACTAAAAACTGATTTAAAAATCTTATTAATAAAGTGAATCTAACATCTCTCTTTTCTTAAAGTGTTTGTGCATGCTAAGTCTCTGGAAATGTATGTAATATCGATGAACCTTCATTTCTGGAAGAACTACCTTACTGCTGATAACACTCATAGAATATACGTAACACCTCATACTCCAGACAATCTTTTTGTTTTATTAAACATAAGTGTGTATTTTATTTCCTCTACAAAACTTAATTCAAAAACTATACTATCTGACTTTCATATTCTAAACAGCACCCAAAATAATTCCCTGTACATAGTAGGTTCTCAAAAACTGTATTGATGGGAAGTGTATTGATTCTTACCATGGTTATTAAAGAACAATTTTGTTCAAAATGTATACTAAATTATTTTCCAATTCAGGTTGTTGCATAATCTTGAGCAGATTATTCCTTGGGATTGGGATTGACAGATATATATACCATATGCTTGTGGGCATGCCAAGTGGCTTCAGTTTTGGCTGACTCCTTGTGAGCCTATGGACTGTAGCCTGCCAGGTTCCTCTGTTCATGGGATTCTCCAAGCAAGAATACTGGAATGGGTTGCCGTGCCCTCCTTCAAAGGATCTTCCCAACCCAGGGACTGACACTAGCACCACCAGGGAAGCCTCAAGAGTGGAATACACGCCGGGACTGGAGGACAGATGCCATTGTGGGACTGGAGCTGGACAGAAGGCATGAGTGGAGACAGAAGGGATGACTGTGAGAAGAAAGAGATGTGTGGTGGGAATCAATGGTTGTGAATAAAGATACAGGGAAGGGACTGAAGGTGGGGCAGAAAGTCTGACATAATAAAAGTACAGGAGCAAGACAAAGGTGTACAACAAAAGAGGGGTTTTTTAGTTCTGAGGCGCTGACCCTCACTTCCAAGCTTGCTATTTATGTCTCACATTGCTGGTGGAAAAAAAGTGTTAGTAACCTACATCAGAGGACAAGTTGACCTAGAATTTAAGTTCTGCTTTATTTTTCTTTAATAAATATAACTGCTCCTATTCTACCAGGGAGACTGTACACTGCTTCAATACATGACTGGTCTTTAATGCACAGAATTTTACTAGAGAAATCATCCCTTCCTTTCAAAGAATCAAAGTATAGAGGATGAGAACCCTGAATTTTAGGACAATGTTTCAGCTTGAAAAGAAGTCAGCCTCTTAGCCCATTATTTAGATCCATTGTACTTTGGGTATTTGCTATTTGTATTATTTTAAACAGTAAATATCTCTTTTCTCATTCCCAATATCTTCATATCATTTATATTTTCCTCTTCTTTTTCTCACATAGATTTTACCTGTTTAACTTGTAAAATTGACAAAAAATTAACAAAAGCCCCAATAATAATGCTTTAACTGGGAAATAATGCACTGTAATATGGATTCTGATATTGACTGAATGTTCCTAGTTGTATAGCAAAATGCTTCCAATAATTTAACCTAATATATGGAATCCTTAGAAGGAAGTAAGCTTTATTCATTTGAATTCACAAAGGCAAGCTACTTAGATTTTTTTCCTTTGATGATAATCAAATGACGATCAAATATTTATATACAGGAATGCTTAATAACTGTAACTCAGGACTTGATGACTATAAGAATTAGATTCAAAAAGATTATCAGAAGTATACAATTTTACAGTGCATACAACGATTATAGTGGCAAGTCCTATTTATTAAGGAACAGTAATGATTCTTACCACTGGAAAAAAGATTCATCTACTTCATATTAGCTCTTTGCTTAAACATTATCCTGACATTTTTTGTTTGTAGCAAACAAAGAAAAGCATTACTTCTTTTTCATATTTCTGCAAATGCTAGGTCTATATCCTCTATTATCTGCTTTTCCATGCTCATTGGATTAGAGAAATCTCTTTTTCTCTAAAAATCTCGTTAGTCACTTTATTTTGACTTTTTTGAATGATTTCTCTTCATGTGGTGTTCATGAGAGGCATTTAAAGACTCAGTGGTGGACAGCTTGTTCATATCAGAAACCTGAAAAAAAAGAAAGATCACTAAAGCAGCTTTGCATCAACAGCAGCTTGCAAACTTACTGTTAAGAGCATTTCTTAAATCTCTTATCATGATTACCTATTTTAGAGAAGGGGAAGGATCTTGAATCCAGTTTTATGCAAATCTCCCTTTGCCAATTATAATTTTCATGTCCCATCTACTGAGCTTGACCCCTACAACCCTTTCCCTGGCCCATCTTAGCGGAGGAAGGTGAAGATAAACTCCAGTGGCACACCTGAATAGGGGATCTAGCTCAAACTGTATCATGAAGGAAAATAAAAAAGATTTTGAAATTAATCCATCCATCCAAAAGGATAGTCTTGTTCATAAAATCAGTTTTTCTAAATAAGAAAGTCTTTGATCAGTGAGTGCACTCCCACTTGTAGATGGGTCCTTTCTGGAAAGAAGTCAAGGAGATATACCTAATACTCCTCCTCATCCTGGTTTCTTACATAGTTGCTTCAAGGGTGAAGACTGTTGATCACAGGAGCTGGGAGAGGCACTGTGGCTGTAGCAAGCACTTGGGCATTTTATGTTGATCTCATTAGGAATTCATCTGGAAGATAAATCCTCCTCCATCAGTTATCTTTGGCTTGGAGATACGTGTGCTACAATGCCTAGCCGTGCTAGAAGGAGCCATTAACTTGGCATTTCCCATAGCCCATGTGCATCCAGAGGGGAAGTAAACTGGGGATCATGTAGCTTTCTGTCCAGGCAACCTGTCAACCACTGCTTCTTAAACTGTGTGTTTGAATTGCTTCAGATCTTAAGATGTGGAAGCCACAAAGCTAAGACGGCCTCACCTGCATCTCCAGCAAGTTTCTGGGTAATGCCAATACTGCTGGTTAGTTGACATGATGTAACTAACAAGGTACACAGTGGACTTGAGATAACTTCTTTTTGTTTCTCCAATAACGGGCTTCTTTTCTTTAAGTGATGTGAAGGAAAAAGTCACGCGAGTGCCTTAAGCACACAGGAGGGCTAAGGCGAATGGTATTGGGATATCTGTCAATCAGTTGGTAACTTTTCAATACTGATGAGCCACTGGATTCCCTGTAGTGTGTTACAGGATGGACATCATATAACTAAACTTGGGCATTTTGAGGACAAAAGGAGGCTCATTTAAGAACTGGGCTAGGACTACAAGCAACACAGAAAATACAGATAGTTCACCCTAAGTGTGACAAATGCTAAAGAACTCTCAGTTAATTTATTTTGGCTTTACCAAACAGAACGTCAACATTAAAAATGATCTGTGTAACTACCATCCTTCCCAAAGCAGTTTATGGACAGACATTGTTGCTTTCTTCCAGCATATGACTGTTGCAGATGTCAACTGTCCTATTTATTTTTAAAATTTTGTTATTCTCTATTGGGATATAATTGCTTTACAATGGGGTGTTAGCTTCTGCTGTACAAAAATGTCAATCATCTATACCTATACATGTAGCCCTTTCTTCTTGGACCTCCCTCCTACCACCCCCCATCCATCCCACTCCTCTAGGCCATCACAGAGGACCCAGCTGAGCTCTCTGTGCTATATAGAAGCTTCCCACTAGCTATCTGTTTTGCACATAGTAATGTATATATGTCAATACTGCTATGTTTTTAAAAATGTATCCTCAGATAGAAAAGAATTTTTAAAAATACATCCCTTTATAAGCCCATCTTTCTGAAAACATGTAAAAAACATGATTTGACCAAGACTTCATTCAGATTATGAGCATGAGATGATTTCAGTTTTCCTAACAGTTGATTGAAATGATAATTTTCCTGAAGACTTGGGTTGACATTGCTCTATATTCACTAAGACAAATATGAATATCGTTCTCTATATTCAAGCTAAAATCTGATGTGTTTTGATGAACCCTTGGCAGGTGTTCTTCAGCCTGGATCCCGATGATAATTATCTCTGATGGTAATGACCTGCTGTTGTCTTTCTAAACAGGCAGATAGATGATGTCCTGGTTATATGACTAGCATTTCTGATGAATTCAATGTATTTTATGGACTGTCATTGTTTGTTTTGCATGAGAAGTTTGCCACATTTAAGGAATATCTCTTAATTCCGTGATAAATATTGATCTAAAGCCTGCCAATTTTAAGAGCTTGGCCTTATAGACAAACAATGTGCTCATATTTTGCATTGGGCATCGAGGATTTTACTGTATGTTCATGGTTCTTAAACAAGACTTGTTTAAAAATCGTTTCATTTTATCTCCAGTGATTTATATCACCTGACTGAATTTTGTGTATGGGGAATTTCAGTGCATCAACTTTAATATTGCACTATAATGCATGGTTTTAAAATCTTTTGAATCTTAAGAGAAACAGTAGAAGCCAAACTCAATTGCCTGTAGGTTGATAGTAAGTATAAATGAGAGAAAGTCTTTTTTTCCAGTATAATTAGCTAGACTGAAGGTGGCATACAGTAATTTGTCAGGGAGTTCAGTTCAGTTCAGTTGCTCAGTCGTGTCTGACTCTGTGACCCCACGGACTGCAGCACGCCAGGCTTCCCACCAACTCCCGGAGCTTGCTCAAACTCATGTCCATTGATTTGGTGATGCCATCCAACCATTTCATCTTCTGTCGTCCCCTTTTCCTCCCACCTTCAATCTTTCCCAGCATCAGGGTCTTTTCCAGTGACTATTCTTCACATCAGGTGGCCAAAGTACTGGAGTTTCAGCTTCAGCACTAGTCCTTCTAATGAATATTCAGGACTGGTTTCCTTTAGGATTGACTGGTTTGATCTCCTTGCAGTCCAAGGAACTCTCAAGGGTCTCCAACACCACAATTCAAAAGTATCAATTCTTTGGCACTCAGCTTTCTTTATAGTCTCACATCCATACATGACTACTGAAAAAACCATAGCTTTGACTAGATGGACCTTTGTCAGCTAGAGATAACCCTTTAGTAACACTTTTTAAAATATATATTTCAAATATAAATTTAAGATGCTTTACTCCTTAAATTGGTAGTTCACAATGTGTTTGTGGCTTTAGAACTATATAGTTTTCTTAAGTGCACAATGAATAGTTTAAATAAAGCTTCCTAGGGTACAACTGCCACCAAGAACATATCCCTTCTCAGCTTTATAGTGTTTCTTCTATAGGAAACTGAGTAATTAAAACTTTTTATCATGCCTTCAATTTATCTATTCTTCTCCCATAAATTACAAAAAAAAAAAATACAAAAAAGTTTGAAGTGATATTTTGGTAAGACTTTTGTCCTTTTCAATGCAAAACTATCATATGTGTATGATTTTAAAAAATCATACACATATGTGTTTTTTAAACAATAATGTAAAATAAGTATTGGGCTGACCAAAAAGTCTATTTTCTTCATAACACCTAATGAAAATCCAAATTAAATTTTTGGCCAATCAATAGCTAAAAATGGATGACCTGTTCCTTCCCTGCAAATAGGTTCCTCAGTACTAATTTTTCTAGGTATCATATATATGTGTTAGTATACAATATTTGTTTTTCTTTTTCTGACTTACTTCACTCTGAATAACAATCCCTAGGTTCATCCACCTCAGTACAACTGACTCAATTTGTTTCTATTTATGGCTGAGTAATTGGAAGGACTGATGCTGAGGCTGAAACTCCAATACTTTGGCTACCTCATGGGAAGAGCTGACTCACTGGAAAAGACCCTCATGCTGGGAGGGATTGGGGGTAGGAGGAGAAGGGGATGACAGAGGATGAGATGGTTGGATGGCATCACCGACTTGATGGACATGAGTTTGAGTAAATTCCAGGAGTTGGTGATGAACAGGGAGGCCTGGCATGCTGTGATTCATGGGGTCGCAAAGAGTCGGACACAACTGAGCGACTGAACTGAACTGAACTGAATATTCCGTTGCATGTATATACCACATCTTCTTTATCCATTCATCTGTCAATGAACATCTAGGTTGCCTCCATGTGAAGATGCAGAGAACAGACCTATTGACACAGCAGGGGAAGGAGAGGGTGGAACAAATTGAGAAAGTAGCATTGACATATATAAACTCACATGTGTAAAATATATAACTAGAGGGAAGCTGCTATATAGCACAGGGAGCCCAGTCCGGCAGTCTGTGACGACCTGAGGATCTAGAGGGTGGATGATGGGAGGGGAGGGAGGCTCAAGAGGAACAGGATATATATATCAGAAACCTATACAACATTGTAAAGAAATTTTCCTCCAATTAAAATTATTTTTTTAATGGATGATCTAAACTTCTATTGGTTAGACAACAAAAAATCCAATCTTTATTTAAAGTTACTCGAAATGCACCTACCATGTATTTTCACTTTTTCCTCAGGTGAATTATTTTTGTATCTCCTGAAAGAATGTTATGCAATGTCAAGTTATCGCCCTCTATCTATACATTAACAAATTCTCGTTCTTAAATTATTTTTCCTCTTGACTTTTATTCCAGAAATAAAAATGTGTTCTTTGCCATATCAGTATTTATGCTAACCTAGTCATTAAATTCTGGGTGGACAAGATTCCCCGAAGAAGGAAATAGCAACCCACTGCAGTTTTCTTGCCTGGGAAATCCCATGGACTGAGGAGCCAGGTGGGTTACAGTCCATGGGGTCGCAAAGAGTTGGACACAGCTTAGTGCACGTACACACACACACATACAATCATTAAGTTGCTCAGTTCTTTAATTTATCTAGAAAAAAAAAAAGTCTGCCCAGATGCAAAATTTATTAATTTATTGTTTTATGAGATTTTGCATTTTTAATGATTTAACAAAGATCTTCTTTCCTTCAGTTAATTATTCTAATCTGCTTGTAGTATTTACCTTTTTGCTTGGAGATGAAATCAGACACAGTAAATTTGCAAAAGCTAATAACCAACATCTCCATTATATGAGTCAACAGTCTTCAAATATAAACACCTTCCTGAATCATAATTCAATTATCAAAACTGGAAAGTTAATAATGGTATATCTCTAAACTACTTTTACAGAATCTATTCAAATTTCATCAATTATCCTTTCAGTTTTCTTTTTATAGATCAGAATACACTCCAGAATAACACCGCTTTAAGCTGTGATGCCTGCTTTCAATCCTGGATGGTTTCTTGTCTGTGTCTTTCAGGACTATCTTAGTTTTATAATTCTGAAGAGTTATTTTATAGAATGTCTATCAATCTGCCTTGTCTGATGTTTCCTCATGACTAAATTCAAGTTGTGTACTTCCGACAAGAGCACTACAAAAGTGATGACCCACATTTCTCAGTGTATCATGTCAGCATGATATTGATTTGTTTCATTTTGGGTGCTAATTTTTATTGCTTTGGCTAATGGGTGTGACTCAGTTTCTTCACTATAAAGATACACTATCCCTTTACAATTGGAAACTATATAAATATTCCTTTGCATCTTACTTAACCAAGAAAGTTCATCATGAATCTGTAATTCTTGCCTGAAACAATTATTGTTATGGTGTTTGCCAAATGGTGATGTTTATTTAATCATTCATTGATTTGTAAAGTGTGTTGCAAAGTAGTCTTTTATGATTTTTAAAAATAGTTTCTTTTCAAATGACTCTCTCTCCTTTGACATTTATCATTTTTTATCAATGTACTTTCTCATTTCTTCCTTGGGAAAATTATATAATAATTTGCTTCATTGGTTACTCTAAAAACAAAAACGGAAACAAAACCCAAAACAGAATTTTAATGTATTAATTAGGTCTATTATTTTTCTGTCTCTATTTCATTAGATTTTATTTTAAAATTTCCATTATTTCTTCCATTTTGCTTTCTTCTGATTTACTTATTCCTTTTCTTATTTTTGAGTTCACAATTATATTCAATTTATTACAAATTAAAATTTTAATTAAGATATTTATAAAATACTAAACTTCATTGTTTATTTAATGCCTTAATTTTTACTAAAAATGTATTTAGTACCATGAATTTTCTTATCATTGCCTTGACATATATCATGCTGCTGCTGCTGCTGCTCCAGCTAAGTTGCTTCAGTCCTGTGTGACTCTGAGCGACCGCATAGACGGCAGCCTCCTATTCTCCTCTGTCCCTGGGATTCTCCAGGCAAGAATACCGGAATGGGTTGCCATTTCCTTCTCCAAAGCATGAAAGTGAAAAGTGAAAGTGAAGTCGCTCAGTCGTGCATGACTCTTAGTGACCCCATGGACTGCAGCCTACCAGGCTCCCCCGTCCATGAGATTTTCCAGGCAAGAGTACTGGAGTGGGGTGTCATTACCTTCTCTGTGACATATATCATAAGTATAGGTAATTTAGCTTACTTTCCTTTTACCTCAGTAGTTTAGTATTAAGCTTTTAAATTTCCTTTTTAATTTTGATTTGGCGGATGGTTTCCAGGTTTATTAATAAATACTAGTTTTATTCTATTTTGATGAGAAAGTGTTATTTGACATGCCTACTTCATGTAATTCAATAATTCCTTTGTGTGGCAATATATGATAAATTTCTGAATGTACACTTACTCTTTGGAAGGAAAGTTATGACCAACCTAGACAACATATTAAAAAGCAAAGACATTACTTTGCCAACAAAGGTCCGTCTAGGCAAGGCTCTGGTTTTTCCAGTGGTCATGTATGGATGTGAGAGTTAGACAATAAAGAAAGCTGAGCACCAAAGAATTGATGCTTTTGAACTGTGGTGTTGGAGAAAACTCTTGAGAGTTCCTTGGACTGCAAGGAGATCCAACCAACCCATCCTAAAGGAGATCAGTCTTGGGTGTTCATTGGAAGGACTGATGCTGAAGCTGAAACTCCAATACTTTGGCCACCTCATGTGAAGAGCTGATTCATTTGAAAAGATCCTGATGCTGAGAAAGATTGAGGGCAGGAAGAGAAGGGGATGACAGAGGATGAGATGGTTGGATGGCATCACCGACTCAGTGGACTCCAGGAGTTGGTGATGGACAGGGAGGTCTGGCGTGATGCAGTTAATGGGGTCGCAAAGAGTCGGACACGACTGAGCGACTGAACTGAACTGAATGACTGGTTAAGAAGAAGGTATCTTTTAAATTATCGGAGTGCAAAGTTTGATTGATGTCAGTAAAATCCACTGTATTGAGTATGTTACATAGGTCTTCTATATAGTTATTTATTTTTGTTTACTCATCTTATTTTGAGAAAGGAATATGAAAACCACCTATTTAGTTAGTTGGTTCAGTTGCTTAGTCTTGTCCGACTCTTTGCGACCCCATGAATCACAGCACGCCAGGGCTCCCTGTCCATCACCAACTCCCAGAATTTACTCAAACTCATGTCCATTGAGTTGGTGATGCCATCCAAACATCTCATCCTCTGTCGTCCCCTTCTCCTCCTGCCTTCAATCTTTCCCAGCATCAGGATCTTTTCCAATGAGTCAGTTCTTCGTATCAGGTGGTCAAAGTATTGGTGTTTCAGCTTCAGCATCAGTCATTCCAATGAAGATCCAGGACCGATTTCCTTTAGGATGGACTGGTTGGATCTCCTTGCAGTCCAAGGAACTCTCAAGAGTCTTCTCCAACACCATCCTTCAAAAGCATCAATTCTTCGGCACTTAGCTTTCTTTATCCAACTCTTCAATCCCATTTCTTTAATTCGACTCTCACATCCATACATGACTGCTGGAAAAACCATAGCTTTGACTAGATGGACATTTGTTGACAAAGTAATGTCTCTGCTTTTTAATATGCTGTCTAGGTTGGTCATAACTTTTCTTCCGAGGAGCAAGCATCTTTGAATTTCATGCTGCAATCACCATCTGCAGTGATTTTAGACTCCCAGAAAATAGTCTGCCACTGTTTCCACTGTAGTATGTACATCATTTTAATGTTTTTAGTTCCCTGTTTTATCATTGAATATTTTATAAATTTTTGTCTATTTTTTATATTATCCTTTACTCAAACCAATTGCCTGCACAGCAACAATGAGATTCTCTTACTCTGTTCTTTACTTCTCTCATTTTCCATTTTTAATTACAATATTTCTATAATGTCACATACACTGTTCATAATAGTATTCTACCATTTTCCCCATCTTTTACTATGCTGTGCTTAGTCACTCAGTTGTGTCTGATTCTGCGACCCTATGGACTGTAGCCCATGATGCTTCTCTGCCCATGGGGATTCTCCAGGCAAGAATACTAGAGTGGATTGCCATTCCCTACATCTTTTCTAGTCTCACAATTACACACATGTACACACGCATTCCTGGAAGCACTCACTGAAGATTTGTTCTTCATTGTTGAAGTCGAGTCATTTTCTAGAATGTGTGTTAAGACTGATAGTTTTGGGTTAATTTGCTTATTTACTCAGTAGGGATCTTTCCATAGTTATGTTCAGTTTTTCTTTTATTATTGCAAAGCTTTCCCGGATTATAGTTTTAAAATGTTAAATTGTTTTTTCTTCATGGACTAGTCTTATACAAATATTATTCCTTCTTTGTTGTCTTATATTTCCATCCCATTTTAGTCTCTTCTTTATCTAGATTTCATTCTCTTGGGTATTTTCTTGATTTTTTTCAATAATCTTATTCCATTTTCATTTGAGTTAAATATTGAGTCACCGTGTGCTTGATGAATTATTTCTAAGATAATTTTGCCCTTTACTGCACTTTTCTTTTTCATATCTTATGTTTTGCTCATTTCTCTTTTTAGTTTTTAATTTTTCATTAATTAAAGGCTCTTAAATTTAAAAATCACTTCTATTTGTGAGGGGTGATGGGTAAAATTAATTTGAAGTGCATACATATGCAGAGCTACTGATGGCTATGTATAGGCAAACTATTCTTTGTTCTTTCAGTAAAGCAAACTTCCTTAGAATATCCAGTTAAAATAATTCTACATAATTAATTGAGTAATAAATTGTATTCAATAGGCTGGAAGATGATATAGTACAAAGCATTTATAAAGATTCTCAAAGAACTTCCCTTAATTCCTTCTTAGGAAGCTGTGTTATATTTTATGGGATAGAGGTTTTAAAATGCCTATATGTTTCTAGAAAAGTAGAGATGAAAGTTACCAAAGAATATCTCTTGTCACAATGAGATTTAAAAAATGATAATTTGAATTAATCAAGTATGATTTCCTGACTCTGGAGTTTGTTTTTCCTTTCAAAAGAATTCCTTGCATTTTGCATATTTTCTAAAATAAAGAATACATGGAAGGCAGCTATGCTCACCACTATAATGGGCCAAAGAACTAAACAGACATTTCTCCAAAGAAGACATACAGATGGCTAACAAACACATGAAAAGATGCTCAACATCACTCATTATCAGAGAAATGCAAATCAAAACCTCAATGAGGTACCATTACACGCCAGTCAGAACGGCTGCTATCCAAAAGTCTACAAGCAATAAATGCTGGAGAGGGTGTGGAGAAAAGGGAACCCTCTTACACTGTTGGTGGGAATGCAAACTAGTACCGCCACTATGGAGAACAGTGTGGAGATTCCTTAAAAAACTGGACATAGAACTGCCATATGACCCAGCAATCCCACTCCTGGGCATACACACTGAGGAAACCAGATCTGAAAGAGACACATGCACCCCAATGTTCATCGCAGCACTGTTTATAATAGCGAGGACATGGAAGCAACCTAGATGCCCATCAGCAGATGAATGGATAAGGAAGCTGTGGTACATATACACCATGGAATATTACTCAGCCATTAAAAAGAATTCATTTGAATCAGTTCTAATGAGATGGATGAAACTGGAGCCCATTATACAGAGTGAAGTAAGCCAGAAAGATAAACACCAATACAGTATACTAACACATATATATATGGAATTTAAAAAGATAGCAACAATAACCCTATATGCAAAACAGAAAAAGAAACACAGATGTACAGAACAGACTTTTAGACTGTGGGAGAAGGCGAGGGTGGGATGTTCTGAGAGAATAGCATTGAAACAAGTATACTATCAAGGATGATACAGATCACCAGCCCAGGTTGGATGCATGAGACAAGTGCTCAGGGCTGGTGCACTGGGATGACCCAGAGGGATGGGATGGAGAGGGAGGCGGGAGGGGGGATCAGGATGGGGAACACATGTAAATCCATGGCTGATTCATGTCAATGTATGGCAAAAACTACTTCAATATTGTAAAGTAATTAGCCTCCAACTAATAAAGATAAATGGGGCCAAAAAAATAAGAATACATGGGAAATGTGGAGAAAATATTTCATTCACTTGAACTTGCATGTATGTATGTAATTAACACGGTTAGTTATAAACAACATGCAAAAAATGCCATCAGGTGATATGTAACAATACAATAACCACAATTATTTAGCTAATCCTAACAGAAGCATTTGGGCTGCAGAATACTATCTTTGATATTATTTAGAATAGCCAATGCATGGTGATGATAAAAAGCAGTCTGGTTTTGGTTGCCATTATTGTTTTTTAATTCTCTTTAGACAATTTCTCTGCTTACTGCCTGCCTTCTGGGTGGACCAGTTTCCATCACTTCACCACTGTACATCCCTGATGATGTAATAATGAAAAAAAATTTGATCTTATTTGCTAGGGATGAAGATTCCTTGGAAGGCAGATAGGGAATGCATACTTCAATTTCCAACCATTGTGGAGAAACTTGAGTGTCCTACATCTCACAAGTGTGCTATTTTAACACCCCAAACCATTTCAGGAACATTAATAAATGTACAGTTTAAGAGAATAAATGAATACTTTTTTCCTGATTGTCTTACAGGTGACACAAACATTCATGTTAGTTCATTTAACTGTAATGTTGAAGTAGATACTCAGAGCTCTGCTAATAAACAATGCCGATTTCCCCTCTTAGGTATTGAAGAGGCAATCTGCATAGACACAGTGGGAATATTCATCATGTGGGTGTTACAGCCTGTAGAGGAGGATCAAAATATTCAGTGCATGACAGTTCTGCAGAATGAGACAGCACAGCCTGGAAAATTGCACCATGTCTAACACCAGGATATAACAGGATCTATTTCTAATCAGTTAACATTTTATCCAAATTACCCTTAATCATGATGATTTTCTGTCCTTTCAGGGCCACTTTTATTTTACTGTGACAATGAATTATTATAAGGCTTTAAAATGTTACTAGTTATCTGAACTAATGATTAAGCTGGTATTTACTCTTTTATCTAACTTAATGTTATATTTACTAAAGAAATATTTATTGTTGCTTAGCAGAATGGTGCAGAAATGCAAAACAAAACAAAAGCTCCACTATCCCAACATTGTTTATTTTAGCTTGCGCATGATAGTAAATTGCAACTGATAAAGGACATACCAGCAAAAATTTCATGATCTCATTGTAAATAGTAGCTTTCCTCAGAAATATCTGGGATTTTAAATATAAAGTTCACATTTATTTGGAAGGCATCAAGAAAACAAGCCATAATTCCCTCTCATTACTGTGGATATCAATCTTTATCACTATTCTGTAAAATCCATGAGAGCAGGGGCTTCCCATATCTTGACAAGCACTGTAATTCATAAGATTATTCAATAAATATTTGTGGAATAAACCTCATAATTCAGTCTGATTTGTGTTGTCATCCATCTAGGCAATAACAATAAACCAGGACTACCAAAACTACTTTGGAGGAGCTAACATTATAAATAATATTGATAGGTAATAATCAAGCTCTTGCCATATACTAGACACTACATGTTTTACATTGTTGACTCATTTGATCTTTATCACAGTCTCAGGAACTATGTTCTAATGTTGATCTCATTTTACATTAAAAGAAAACAGGCATGAAGAGATGGAGTAAACTGACTATAAGTACAGTTTATTTATTTATTTATTTTTTGCTCTGAGTCTGTTTGCTGATCCAGAATAGAGTTGAGAGGCTGAACCACACTTGTCCTAGTCTCACTTTGATAGAGAAAAAGCAAATTTAGGTTCAGATTCTTCCCTGGTAAGCTTCCCAGGGTGTTTACTGGAAACCTTGAGAGCTTCTCTCTAGGAGATTGGGAAAACTAGAAATATGCCCTCCTTTGCCACATAGCCCCTCGGATTTAAATCTTCTGAGTGGCCTGGTAAATCTCAAAGCAGACATTAGACTATGATGATGCCAGATTTAGAGACTCTTGGCATCTGGCAGAAACATACACAAATCCTCTAGGAGATAACACTATTTCAGACCTGTTTTTTTTTTTTTTTTCTTTTTTTAAATAATGACTTTTTAATACAAAGTCTAAAACACAATAAAAAATTATCTAGACATATGATGACATATGATGATATGAAGAAGAGTAAAGTAAATGTTAGGTAGGAGAGATAGATTGGAACCCCTCCAAATAATAGAATCATCATATGCAGACAAAGACACTCATGGGTGTAAAAATGTTAAACTTTCCTTTTCAGCAAAGGAACAGAAAGTATAAGGTATTTTTGAGGTGGAAAATACATTATTTAGGAATGATTCCAAATAATGTGCATTAATAGAACTGGAAAATAAGCACTAGTTGTTATGAAACGTTACTAGTTATAAAAGGGCAAAAAGTTATCATTTAGCAAGAATACATGACTGCCAAGTATATTAATTACACAGTTAATATGGTGGTGTCAAAATATATCACAAAAATTGTCACATTTATAGGAGAAAATGAAAAATCCACAATATTTGTATAATATTTGATACAACAAACAAATATTTTGTTATATCACTGTAGATATAAACTGTCGGTGATACATTCTTTTCAGTCAGACATAAAATGTTAAAAATACTGATTTCAAAAGTCTCTATAACCATATGTGACTTAAGGCCACCATATTAGACATTTTGATTCTGCACAATTCACATGTGACTCTTCATACTTCATTTTAATTTTTTGTGTTAACTGGATTTCTTAATGCTTTTACTGTAATTTTTGAATGGCATTGGGAAATGTAATCCTTGTTAACTAAAGACGATAAAGATCATAATTATATTTGGAGTGTTTTAAAAAGTAGGATCCCATCCTCCAGTGCTTTTTATACCTGTCTACCCCCAGGTGCATAATTTTTATACAGATATACCTTGTTTTATTGTGCTTTGCTATATTGCATTTCAAAGGTATTATTTTCTTTTTTTACAAGTTGAAGTTTGTGGCAACCCTGAACTGTCAGATGATCAGTTCTGTCACTCAGTCATTTCCAACTCTTTGCGACCCCATGGACTACAGCATGCCAGTATTCCCTGTCTGTCACCAACACCCGGAGACTTCCTCAGTGATCAATACAAAAAAATAGAGGGAAAAAATAGAATGGGAAAGACTAGAGATCTCTTCAGGAAAATTAGAGATTCCAAGGGAATATTTCATGCAAAGATGGGCACAATAAAGACAGAAAAAGTATGGACCTAAGAGAAGCAGAAGATATTAAGAGGAGGTGGCAAGAATACCCAGAAGAACTAAACAAAAAAGATCTTCATGACCCAGATAACCACAATGGTGTGATCACTCACCTAGAGCCAGACATCCTGGAATGTGAAGTCAAGTGGACCTTAGGAAGCATCACTATGAACAAAGCTAGTGGAGGTGATGGAATTCCAGTTGAGCTATTTCAAATCCTGAAAGATGATGCTGGGAAAGTGCTGCACTCAATATGCCAACAAATTTGGAAAACTCAGCAGTGGCCACAGGACTGGAAAAGGTCAGTTTTCATTCCAATCCCAAAGAAAGTTAATCCCAAAGATTGTTCACACTACTGTACAATTGCATTCATATCACACGTTAGCAAAGTAATGCTCAAAATTCTCCAAGTGAGGCTTCAACTTGGAGTGAACCATGAACTTTTAGATGTTCAAACTGGATTAAGAAAAGGCAGAGGAACCAGAGATCAAATGCCAACATCAGTTGGATCATTGAAAAAGCAAGAGAGTTCCAGCAAAACATCTACTTCTGCTTTATTGACTATGCCAAAGCCTTTGACTGTGTGGATAACAACAAACTGTGGAAAATTCTTAAAGAGATGGGGATACCAAACCACCTTATCTGCCTCCTGAGAAATCTGTAGGTAGGTCAAGAAGCAACAGAACCAGACATGGAACAACGGACTGGTTCCAAATCAGGAAAGGAGTATGTCAAGCCTATATCTCGTCAGTTCACTTAGTTAACTTTTATGCAGAGTACATCATGCGAAATGCCAGGTTGGATGAAGCACAAGCTGGATTCAAGATTGCTAGAGGAAATATGAAGAGCCTCAAATATGCAGATGATATCTTATCTGTCCTCATGGCAGAGAGCAAAGAGGCACTAATGAGCTTCTTGATGAAAGTGAAAGAGGAGAGTGAAAAACCTGGCTTAAAACTCAACATTCAACAAATGAAGATCATGGCATCCGGTTCCATCACTTCAGGGTAAATAGATGGGGAAACAATGGAAACA
Organism: Dama dama; assembly: GCF_033118175.1. NCBI lineage: Eukaryota > Metazoa > Chordata > Mammalia > Artiodactyla > Cervidae > Dama > Dama dama. The sequence continues at coordinate 30,760,380 of NC_083685.1, forward strand.
GTGACAGACTTTATTTTCTTGGGTTTCAAAATCACTTCAGATGGTGACAGCATCCATGAAATTAAAAGATGCTTGTTCCTTGGAAGAAAATCTGTGACCAACCTAACCAGCATATTAAAAAGCAGAGACATTACTTTGTAGATTGAGGTCCATCTAGTCAAAGCTATTGTTTTTCCAGTAGTCATGTATAGATGTGAGGGTTGGACCATAAAGAAAGCTGAGCACTGAAGAATTGATGCTTTTGAACTACAGTGTTAGAGAAGACTTTTGAGAGTCCCTTGGACTGCAAGGAGATCCAACCAGTCCATCCTAAAGGAAATCAGTCCTGAATATTCATTGAAAGGGCTGATCCTGAAGCTGAAGTTCCAATACTTTGGTCATCTGATAGGAAGAACTGACTCAATGAAAAATACCTTGATGCTGGGAGAGATTGAAGGCAGGAGGAGAAGGGGATAACAGAGGATGAGATGTTTGGATGGTATCACCAACTCAATGGACAGAATTCAAGCAAGCTCTGGGAGTTGATGATGGACAGGGGAGCCTGGTATGCTGCAGTCCATGGGGTCACAAAGAGTCCAACATGACTGAGCGACTGAACTGAACTGAACTGAGCTATTAAACACACTCAGTTCTTGTTTTCGGATACTATATAATCAGTCTCAGAATGTTGATTTCAATATTTTTGTTGAAATAACTTTTCTTTTGAAATACTTTGTGTTTTAACTAAATTTTAACTATTTCTTTAGCTATTTTTGAAGTACTCGATTGCTACCTGATTAATACATCTTTAGGTCCTCTGTACTGATTTATTCCTATCTTTAATTATCAGTCACCATTTCTTACTTCTCATGCTGCTAAATAAAGTTTTTCTGTTATGTCTAACATTGCAGATAAAAGGCTCTGGAGGGCATTGATTAAGATGTTTTCTACAGAGGACCAGTAGTTAAATTGTTAGAACTACTGAGTCTTGATTTTAGGCCTCAGTAAACCATGTGTCTTTTAGTTTTCCCCATTCGTCATGAAATCATCTTTTCTTCTAGAGCACAGCTGTACTTCTCAGCTTTAGTCTTTTAGAAGTCTCATTTAAAAGATAGGCATGTTCTGGCTATACCTAAAATCTAAAACTTTCTTGAAATCTCTGCTTCTAAGATATTTTAGCTAGATCTTTTAGAATCTCAGGATGTGTCAGTATCATGTAGAAGTTGACCAAAGATTCTTGGAGCATTTTTACATAGTTTTTTTTTTTGGGGGGGGCGGGGGGGTGCTGCATGGGAAGACTCCGTCCTCGCTGACATCATGCTGTCCACATCCCAGCTGCCTTGGAATCCTCACCCTCTGGTCACTCTTTCACTTAGCCAAACTGTCAGTCTCACTCCTTGGGCCATGATTTTGAAAAATGCCATCAGGGATATATTCTGTGTAAATGCAGGGCTCATTTTACGTGTTCTTTTCTTGAGTGTTTAGGCTTTCCTGGTGGCTCACAGGGTGAAGAATCTGCTTGCAATGCGGGACACCCAGGTTTGATCCCTGGCTTGGGAAAATCCAGTGCAGAAGTGAATGGCTACCCACTCCAGTATTCTTGCCTGGAGAATTCCATGGACAGAGGAGCCTGGAGGGCTACAGTCTATGGGGTCACGAACAGCCAGACATGATTCAGTGACTAACACTTGCACTTCTTTTCTTGAGTATTATAGGTCAATATTGCCTGCTGTCCAAAAACTACTAACATTATTTCTAAACCATATTCAGCTTTTAAATAGTTCCTAACAATAGGAAGGAAAAGCTGATCCAGCTACTCTATGACAGTTGTCTCCAAAGATCTTTGTCATGCATTTTAATTAATCTGATTTTTTCTTAACTTTGAACTTATATAAAAGATACAGGTTCATATTTGTATACACTTTATGTTCCCTCTGACTAATTTAGTACCTGTCATGCATTTGACACTGTATATGAGTGTGTGTGTGTGCGTGCACATTTTTGTGTGTATGTATATAGAGAGAAAGACTCTGGTAGGCATAAGAATGGATACATACAACTGTATTTACATTTTTTTCTGCTTGAACAAAATCATTTGATGAATTAAATGTTATCACAAGACTATTAAATAAGTTAAGAAAATATTTCACCCTAACTTAAAAAAAAAAAAAAGTTTATGTATTTTGGCTGTACTGGGTCTTTGTTGCTCCACAGGCTCTTTCTGTAGTTGCAGAGAGCAAGGCTATTCTCTAGTTGCAGTGGATAGGCTTCTCTTTGCAATGGCTTCTCCTGTTGCAGCGCACAGGATCTTGGTGCAGGTTTCCATTGTTGCAGCATGCAGGCCCAACAGTTGTGGCACTTGGGCTCTAGAGCACCGCCTCAGTAATTGTGGTGCATGAGCTTAGTTGGTCCACAGCACCTGGGATCTTCCTGGGTCAGAGATCAAACCCATGTCTCCTGCATTGGCAGGCAGGTTCTTAAGCACTGGACCATCAGGGAAGCCCCTTACCCTAGCTTTCAGGGTACCTTAATATAGATACTTATTTCATGCAATCCTTTGTAAGAAACCACACAACTTTTGCAGGTAATCTGTAGCATCAAGAGCTTATTTCCAGGAGACATTAAATGTCAGTTTTCCAAATGTTTCACTTTTCAGTAATGTAGATTTGACTTAAAATAACTGTATTTTGGATACACAAAATGATGAAGGAATAATTTGCCATCATAATCAAACTTAATTATCACTCCTTGAAACCAGTTTTGATTTGCTTGGCAACATTATAGTGATTGTCATTGCTGACAATGGAATCCTATGTATTCAGAGAAGACATTCTTAGAACCTTTTGTACATTTGAGTACCAATTTCACAAATGCTATCGGATAAAGACAAGCACCTCAAAACTTTATATTTTGCTAATGATAGAAACAAAATCCTAAGAATTCTGAAGTTCTTGTTTTGTTAGTTGTGAATACTAAATGGGTGTCATTCAATAAAGGTTGTTGAGTGCCTAAGAAATGAAATGGAAAAAAAAAAAAAACTCTGAGAATTTAATTGTTTATATGTCTAGAAGAAAAATAATAATTTTTTCTAATATCTTATATGCTACTTTTATAATATAAAATTCATAGTCAGGAATGATTGCTTAGACATTCTGCTTAGTAATTTTCACTGCAATGCACCAGATGTCAGAATCCATTACATTCATTTTATCATGTCAGTAATGTTAATGACTGAACTTCTGTGACAGAAACACTGTCAATATTTCCCAAGGATTTAAGTCCCTTTCAAGTTTTTTTTTTCTTTTAACACATGTGCTTTTAAAAAGCATTAAACTTATATTTTTAATCTAAAAAATCTTTACTAAGCCAAACAATTAACTGACATTAAGCTTCATTACTCTATATTAGTATACAAAGTTTTGGGTTTGTGAATTGCTGATTTGATCTATTTGAACACTGAAGCTAATATTTTATTAAGATTCTTAAACCAAGTGTTTTGTTTTGCCTTTTTTTCTGAGAGGACCTGATAGGTATTTGAATATTTTATAAGTACCTAAAAAAAATTCTGACAGCTTTTAGTTAATACTTCAGTACATGATAACTAATGCTTAACCCTAGAGACAATTTTTAGGGTGAAAGTAAAGTACTCAATCTATCTATTAGGGTGGTTTCTAAGGGCAGGAGAAATGCATTACAGATGAGGGAGACAGAATAAGTCATAGAAGGTGGAGAAAAGGGCAAGAATGAAATTACCTGATACCTGCTCTCATCTGCAGAGCCAGCTCCTGAAGTTCAGAACTACCAAGTTGAAACACATCTGGTGGGACAAGGTATCTCATGAACCTTGTGATTCTACTTGGATGGAATCACAAACTGTGCCCTCCCTCAGGTTAACTGATGCGTGTCTTCTAGTTTCCTTTCTCCAAATTAATTATTCTGTCCTGATCAACAATGAGAAAAGCCTCCCTCTCCCTCAAAATAAATTCCATTAAAAATCAAATGGTATAATCAATATAAAGCACTTAGCACATGATCACATGATCTAGTCCAGAATTAGTTTTCAAAAGGAAGTTATTTCACTCTTCTAATGGCTATTGCTCACATTAATGTGGGGGCATGGGGAGGCAGGTAAATGGGAAAGTAGGGGGTAACTCATCCCAGTTCCGTTTTCTCTTTTGCTGTTCATCTGGAAACCCACCTACAAGCCCGTCACATCTTCTGCCTGCTTGATATTGGCCAGTGCCAATTCCTTCAGATGTTCAGATCTGACTCTGTCATCGGTTCTCTTTCTCTGAGGAATACTAACCCTAAATAGATTAAGTATATTGTTTGTGCATAGTCCAACATTAGTATCATCGTAAAATAAGCCTACCAAGAAGTGCTTTCCCCATGTGGGTGCTTAAGGAAAACTCTTTGTAAAAGGACGATAATTCAGGAAGCATTTCTCAGATACAAGACCCCCAGTTTGTATTTATCATGAAAAACACCTCCAGTAGGAACAGTGTAGTGTTCTCTGGCTGGTTCCCGCTGCTGCCCTGTCTCTGGTAGGCACTCAGCTAATGAAAGCAGACCCGATGCCTCTTGAGGTGATGAAAATTTCAATAAAGATTTATCATAACTCTTCAGAGTTACAGACTTTACTCAAATAATGGGAATACTGTCCAGTGGGAAAGGCTTCCTCTTTTATGTTTCTTTCCTTGGCAATTAAAAGCAGTTATAATTTTAACACAAATATAAATCCCAGGCCAGTCCTGCCACATTTCAGTAGGAGATTTCTCTTGTTAAACAAGAGTATGTAAGAAATAAGGGTAAAGCAAAACACCATAAAACAAAACAAAGAACTGAAATTGAGCACAGAAAATAAAATATGTGGAAAGACCGTAAAATGTACATTTAGCCTTGGCCATGGAGAACTCTTCCAGTCTCTGTGGCATTATGCAGGATTAAATATATTTCAGTACCTCCTGGCTAAGTATTCATAGAAAAAGGGAAACAGAGCTTAATGATTTAAAATTTTCTTTTGCTTTGAATTGTTGAGGTTGTTATGTAAATTTTTTCAGTCTCTCTGGATAATAAAGTCAGCCATATAATTATGGCTTACAAATAAAAATTTAAACATATTCATCCTATTATACATCAACTTCTATGTTAGTATTACTTTATCTTAATATTCACTGGTAAATTTGCAAAGGATTCACTTACACTGTCAGAAACGTATCTATTTGTTAGGAGGTGGTAGCAGTTCAGTCACCAAGTCATGTCTGACTCTTGTAACCCCATGAACTGTGGTCCGCCAGGCTCCTCTGCCCATAGGGTGTCCTAGGCAAGGATACTGTAGTGGGTTTCAATTTCCTTCTCCAGGGGATCTTCCCAACCCAGGGACTGAATTTGGGTCTCCTGCATTGCAAATGGATTCTTTATCGACTGAGCGACCTACCTAAAAGCTACAAAAAGCCAGAGGAAAGATGAATGAATAACTCAAAAATGTTCTCATCAACTTTAATATCATTGATGTAGAGTATAAGCATAAAAATCAATGAAACTTTATTATCATATAATTTCCAGTACTTCCTATTTTCAAGGAGGCTGCAAGTTCTTTTTAAAAATTATTGACTTTCCAAAAATGAATCTGGAAATATCCAAAATCATTTATAAATTGTTTCCTAAATTAAAACCTTCAAAGATATTTACTTTTAAAAACTTGAGATTGATTCACAATGCATTTTTGGAAGATCTACAAGCCCCTCAATTGACCACGTGTATATCTCTACCGCACAGAAGGCTAAGACGATATTCACTTATACTCTACCTCTGGATGCACTTTGCTTTTCTAATCTAATACATATACCTGAGTAAATATTTAGGTCCTAAAAATAAATAAAAAAGGAAATATACTTTTTACGTAAAGATTTTGGGGGAAAAAAGAAGAAAAATGTGTAAATAAAGGACTGACAAGTTGTAGAGTTTCATTTCATTAAACTTTATGACCAACACATGAAAGGGACCTGACATCAGGTGAGTGTCAGTTTGGACCTGGTTTTCCCTTTATACTCTGGGAACCCCTGAAAAGTCTACTTAAAATATAAACTTCAGTTTCTTGTTAACAAAATAAGCATTATAACAACCCAGGTTTATTGCTGTGAGAATTAGATAGTAATAATAATAACAACAGAATTGCAATTTTATAGTCAAAATTTATTAAAGGATATGATGTGCCAGATTCTTTGATAAACATTTAAAACATATGGTCTCACTGAATTCTCAAGAAATTTATGTGTCGATATTTTAAAACCTGTTTTATAGGTTAAGAAGTTTAGACTCCCAAAATAGTGAACATGTTATATATTTTCACCAGATAATTGCCTCCATAGACAGTTCATAATACATGAAGCTACAATAACAGAAATAATTTTGAAAATGGTTTCTGTTCCACAGCATGTACTCAAGGAATGCTTTTGCTGCTTTGTTTTTTTTTTTAAATCAGTAAATTCCTCTTTTTTGATTTATGGGGAAAGAATATGGCAGTGGATACAGAGAACAGATTGAGTCCCTATTTTTACGTTTGAACTTTGAATCTTCAGGCAAGTCATCTGAGGCTGTTGCTGGTCAGTAATTAATTCATGTCTGAATTTTTGCAACGGCAGCACGCCAGGCTTCCCTGTCCTCCACCACCTCCCAGAGATTGTTCAAACTCAGATCCATTTGAGTTGGTGATGGTATCCAACAATTTCATCTTCTGTTGTTCCCTTCTCCTCCTGCCTTCAATCTTTCCAGAATCAGGGTCTTTCCCAAAGAGTTGGCCCTTTGCATCAGGTGGCCAGCATATTGGAGTTTCAGCTTCAGCATCAGTCCTTCCAATGAATATTCAGTTATAAGTAATAAGAGAATTACTAACTGTTACTATGGGGAACACATCTACCTTCAATATATTAGAGTTTTGACTCCTTTCCAAAGCATTAAAAATAATCTGGTTCTAATTTTTCACTTATTTCCATTTCTGTCATATTCCAAAATTTCCAGATGTATTTCTGAATTTGAAATATCTTTATTGTCAAATGCACAATGATTAAAAGAAAAAAAAATAAAAAGTTCAGCTACATTTTCAGTATCTCCTGGGTGCATCCTCTTGCATTTTTAAACTAAAGCTTGGAACTCACTATTGATTGTCAAAGGTCTTGCTGATTTGATGGTAAAGCTGGAGCTATAGTCTTTGTTAAGAGGGATGTAATTATATTATGTTTTGATTTAACAGAAATAGTCATCAGGATGAGCCACAAGCTTATCAATTATATATAAATAGTAATGGTCTTAGTTCTCCATTACTTCAAAGATTTTTCTCAAGATGCCTTCTTAAGTATGGATGCCTTTAGAAAGCTACAGAGTTTGAATGTTATCTGCCTATCCCCCAAATTTGTCATCTTAAATATAAAGACCCGTTCATCTGTGTAATAAAGGATTAGAACTAAAAGACCTAGGAAATTGCAAATCTCATAATAATTTACTCATTGTTACTGAAAGGGTGGTCCATGGACCTATACTAATGATGTTACTTGAACTTGTTAGAATTGCAAAGTCTCAACTACACTCCAGACTGACTGAATCACAATCTGCATTTTCACAATATATACAGGTGGTTGGAATGCATATTGCATGTGGAGGATAATGCAAAGTCCTTCCTTTATTTCTGCTCAAGTTTTTCTGAGTTCAGTTACGCAGTTCTGAAATACAGTTTGCCAAGAATGGATTCTGGAGCCTCTGAGCCAAATGTGTGTAGGCTGGGCTTCACCCACTGTCAGATGTTTAAATTGCATAGAGAAAAGAGTTCTACTACAGAAGGTGAAAGAAATTAAAATGAGTTTTCAACAATGTCAACATTATGTTCAAATTGCTATGAGGTCAATAAGCCTTTCCTAGCACTTCATTCAGAGACCATATAGTGTGGATTAAATAAACATATGAGTAGGATTTTCAGTGTTCACATCCTTGGAACCCGAACACAATTTGAAACCTAAGTATTACCTTCCAACATTAACAGTAGTACCTAAATCAAGAAGATAACATACCAAAAAAAAAAAAAAAAAAAAAGTAGCTTATGCAGGTGACAGATTGGCTGATTGAAATCCTCAAATCCTTCCTTCCTTTTCTTTAATGCTTTGTTGTTGTTTAGTCGCTAAGTTGTGCCCAGCTCTTTTGTGACCCTATGGACTGTAGTCTGCCAGACTCTTCTGTCCATGGGATTTCCCAGGCAAGAATACTGGAGTAGCTTGCCATTTTCTTTTCCAAGGGATCTTCCCAATCCAGGTATTGAACCCACATCTCCTGCATTGGCAGGCAGATTCCTAACCACTGAGCCACCTGGAAAGCCCTTTAATGCTTTAAGCATATGTAAGCAAAATAGTTGCATGAAAGTTAGAAATAAGTGTTAAGTTTTAGGCTCAAAACTTGTGTAAATCATTTAGCACTTCTTTTCACTTTTCCAATTTTCTCAGGCTGTTTGGTCCCAAAGTTACACTCTGTCTTTCAATTTTGGATTTCTCTAGTCTACCTTTAGAAAATTTCATTTGGACAGTATAAACTAGTTTATCACAACCCATTTTCTAATTTTACATTATTCAGCCAAGTTTTGTGACATGTAAAAATTAATTCTGTTTCAACTCTTCAGTTGAATGTGGAAAACAGGAAAATTAGATACTGATCAGTAAATGAAGAAATTCAAAATACAAAGGAAATTTGAAATACTAAAATAGCTTCATTTTTTAAATTTCTTAGAATTTGTAGGTTTTTATAAATAGCAAGACATGAAGATTAAAATACCATAAGAATTATACTAATAATCTGCTATAAATAATAGCAATATTTTCTTATCAAAATAATGATACGGAAATTATCCCTTAAAATGGGTATAGTATATTAAATTAAAACCAAGATCTAGAGCTCTAATATTTTTCAAGGGTTGAAAGGATGTCAAGGATTGAAATTGAACTCTGTTATGTTTAATTAAATATATGTATAACCTAAAATATTGTTATAACACAAACGAAATGAATGATCTAGAACCTATGCATAAGAAACTCCAACTTTCCCTGTTTTGTCCTAAATCTAATCAGTGGAGATAATACAACCATCTATAACATTTTCAGTGACTCTTCAAATGCAGACTAAAATTTAAATAACAAGCAGTGCTCAAAAGCAAGCACGTATTTGAACTTTGAAATACCACTAAGATGTTTCAGTGACTAGAGTCTTAATTGGAAACTTTGATGTATATAGGAGAGTCAAGAGAAAAAATTTTTACATATTTTAAAAAATGTATTATTCACCCAGAATTTTTTTTTGCCATGACCCAAATGGAAGTTAGGACGTTTAAGGACTGACATCTTCACAACCTAATTCTGCAGCTAAATAAAATCCTGCAGGCACAGATGTGCTCAACTCATCTAGCTTACCTGATGGAAGCAAAAAATAACCTCAAAGTTGGTAGGGTAATAAAACTACCTAGAATTATTGAAAAGTTGATTAATAGCATCTAAAACTTCATAGGCTTATAAAGGCTTATCATTAGACTCTCCTAAAAGTGTACCACCACGTGTAGGGATTTAGGTTTAGAGGGTTTTAGATTTTTGTTTGCAAATATTCTTGTGAAATGAATGGTAAATAAACTATTCTACACCAGGGTTCTCAATTAAGGTGTTTCAATGGAGTCAAAAGTAAGTATATCTGGAAAAAAAAAAATTATATATATATATATATATATATATATATATATATATATAAATTAAAAAGAAAAACAAACCCTAATGCTGGGAAAGACTGAGGGCAGGAGGAGAAGGGGGCGACAGAGGATGAGATGGTTGGATGACATCATCGACTCAGTGGACATGAGTTTGAGCAAACTCCAGGAGATAATGAAGGACAGGGAAGCCTGGGGAAATGCAACCCATGGAGTCACAGATTCGGACATGACTGAGCGACTGAACCACAGTTGATGTCTGGGTACCACCTCTCAGAGAATCTGATCATTGAAATGGTGGCCCTAAGCATTGGTATTTTAAACCTAGAGGGCCTGATGCACAGTCACACTTGAGAATCACTGGTCTAGACATAGAAAAGAGTATCTCTCAAAAAGAGGCAGCAGAACATTTTGTTTCAGTTGATAACCTTAATACTCATTTATTTAGTGTTTGTTGAACATCTAAAATATTATTGAAGTTATTGAACTCGGTTCAGAGGACACAGAAATCCTGCCCCAAAGCTTTTTATGACCTAGTGGAAGTACCAGCCTAACAAAGATCTGATTTCTATATATAGTCCCTTAGTATGAGTGGAGGATTGGTTCCATGACTCCTGTGAACACCAAAATCCCCAGGTGCTCAAGTCTCGTAAGTAAAATGGCATATTTGCATCTAACCTACATTCTCTGTATACTTTAAATCATGTGTAGATTAGTTATAGTACTTAATACAATGTAAATGTTATGTAAATAGTCATAGTTGCCAGCATGGCAAATACAAGTTTTGCTTGAATTTTAAAATTTAGAGGAAATGTCTTTTTTTTTTTTTTCCCCGAATATTTACCACCAGTGGTTGGTTGAAAGCTGTGGAAACTCACGGACACAGAGTGCCAACTGTCGTGATACTTTAGGCTTAAGAAAGTGCCCCAGGGAACCTGGTACTTTGCAGAAACTTTACTCTTTTGTCTCAGGTTCAAAGGATTTGTAAACAAAATAAGCCACTCATTATATACAAACAAATAATACAGATATTTATTAGAGCATTATCTAGCTTACTTCCAATATGTTAACATTAAAAGAAAAGAGAAATAGAGCAGAGAATACCTCACCAAATTGGATTTTGACCAACATCCAGACTTAAACAGCGCTGGGAAGTCCCATGTCACAGTATATCTGGAGTCCCAATTGCAAAAGGGTCCCAGGCAGCACGTCTGCTCTGCCGGTGAGACCAAAGATCACAGTTCAGTGTTCCCACTTATAATCCCAGGATGGTCGCAAACTGACATCATCAATCTGTGACCAAATTGAAGCTCTGGTTTCATGTTAATGCTGTTTGTTTTGTTGTATAAAACTTGGAATGCAGTTATGCCTGGGGTTTGGTTGGCCAGGCCACCTCCAGGGTCTCAACAATCTCAAGATTTCTCCCCCATCTTATCTATGGTGCTGCAAGTCTTGCACTTACAACAGGCAGTCACTCCCAGTTACTCCTAATCAGGCAGTGTCCAGGCAGGTTAGAAGCAAGGTCAGAGGTCCGCTCTGCTTTGTCCTTGAAATCTAAACAAGACTATGTATTTAAATTCCCTAACACCTGGGGGACTACCCTGGTAGCTCAGCTGGTAAAGAATCCACCTGCAATGCAGCAGACCCCAGTTCAAGTCCTGGGTTGGGATGATCTGCTGGAGAAGGGATAAGCTACCCATTCCAGGATTCTTGGGCCTCCCCGGTTGTTCAGCTGGGAAAGAGAGAAAAGAAAGTGAAGTCGCTTAGTCGTGTCCGACTCTTTGTGGCCCCTTGGACTGTAGCCCCCCAGACTCCTCCATCCATGGTATGTTCCAGGCAAGAATACTATAGTGGGTTGTCATTTCCTTCTCCAGGGGACCTTCCTGACTCAGGGATCGAATCTGGGTCTACTGCAATGCAGGTAAATGCTTTACCATATGAGTTGGTAAAGAATCCACCTGCAATGCAGGAGACCTGAGTTTGATCCCTGGGTTAGGAAAATCCTTTGGAGAAGGGAAAGGCTACCCACTCCAATATTCTGGTCTGGAAAATTTCATGGATTGTATAGTCCATGGGGTCGCAAAGTGTCAGACGTGACTGAGCGACTTTCACTTACACTTTCCAGGGAACCTAGAATGAGGGAAGCAGAGAGGGGTAAGGATGCTGGAAATGAGGATATCCAGGACCTAAAGCAAATGAGCAAAAACTTGGAGCAAGAAAGGTCGTGACAGGTTATGTGAGAACTGCAAAGTGAAGCTAGACCATGAGTTTTCTGCAGGGACACTCAGGAGTATCAACATTAACCAGGAAACAGTAGGTACCATTAAGTAATATTAATAGTAAGGAAAAAAATACAGTGAAGAATCAAGCAGTGTTATCCAGACTGCTATCTCACTATGCCACTTAATAAGAAAAGTCCCAAGTGAATGCAGAGTTCCAGAGACTAGCAAGGAGAAAAAAAGAAGGGCTTCTTAAATAAACAAAGCAAAGAGATACAGAAAAACGATAGAATGGGAAACCCTAGAGATCTTCTCAAGAAAATTGAGGCTATCAAGGAACCATTTCCTGCAAGGATGAGCATGATAAAGGACAGAAATTGTAAGGACAAAATAGAAGCATAGAAGCAGAAGAAATTAAGAACTGGCAAGAATACATAGAAGAAATATTTTATATATATATATGTGTGTATATACATATATAGTCTTAATAACTCGGATAACCAGAATGAGGTGGCCACTCAGCTAGAGTCAGACATCCTAGAGTGTGAAGTCAAGTGGGCCCTAGGAAGCATTACTATGAACAAAGCTAGTGGAGATGATAGAATTCCACCTGAGACTTTTAAAAATCATTTAAAAACAATGCTGTTCAAGTTCTGCACTCAATATATAAGCAGATTTAGAAAACTCAGCAGAGGCCACAAGACTGGAAAATGTGAGTTTTCATTCCAATTCCAAAGAAGGACAATGCCAAAGAATGTTTCAAATACCATCTAATTGTGCTCATTTCACATGCTAGCAAAGTTGTACCCAAAATCCTTCAAGCTAGACTTCATCAGTATCTAAACCTGAGAACTTCCAGATATACAAACTAGATTTAGAAGAGGCAGAGGAACCAGAGATCAAATCACCAACATTTGCTGGATCCTAGAGAAAGCAAGGGAATTACATGAAAACATCTACTTCTGCTTCATTGACTATGCTAAAGCCTTTGACTCTGTGGATCATAAGAAATGATGGAAAATTCTTAAAGAAATGGGAATACCAGACCACCTTACCTGTCTCTTAAGAAACCTGTATGCAGGTCAAGAAGCAATAGTTAGAACCTCACATAGAACAACTGACTGGTTCCAACTTGGGAAAGGAGTACATCAAGTCTGTATATTGTCCCCCTGCTTATTTAACTTATATGCAGTGTACCTCAGATGAAATGCCAGGCTGGAGGAATTGCAAGTTGGAATCAAGATTTATGACAGAAACATCAGCAACCTCAGATAGGCAGAGGATACCATACTAATGCAGAAGGGGAAAAGGAACTAACGAGCCTTTTGATGAGGATGAAAGAGGAAAGTCAAAAAGCTGGCTTTAAACTTAACATTAAAAACTAAGGTCATGGCATTTGGTCCCATAACTTCATGGAGAATAGAAAGGGGGAAAGCAGAAGCAGTGACAGCTTTTCTTTTCTGGGTCTCCAGAAGCACTGAGGATGATGACTCAAGCCATGAAATTAAAAGACACTTGCTCTTTGGAAGTAAAGCTATGACAAACTTAGACAGCATATTAAAAAGCAGAGACATCACTTTGCTGACAAAGGTCCATATAGTCACAGCTATCTATTTTCCAGTAGTCATGTACAGATGTGAAAATAGGATCATAAAGAAGACTAATCACCAAAGAATTGATGCTTCAAGTTGTGGTGCTAGAGAAGACCCTTGAAAGTCACTAGGACAGCAAGATCAAAGCAGTCAATTCTAAAGGAAATCAACCTTTAATATTCATTGGAAGAACTGATGTTGAAGCTGAAGATCCAATACTTTGGCCATCTGATATGAAGAGCTGACTCATTGGAAAATACTCTGTTGCTGGGAAAGATTGAGGGCTGAGGAGAAGGGGATGACAGAGGATGAGATGGTTAGAGAGCATCACTGACACAATGGGCATGAATTTGAGCAAATTTTCCAAAATAGTGGAGAACAGAGGAGCCTGGCATGCTGCAATCCATGGGGTCACAAAGAGTCAGACAGGACTTAGGGACTGAACAGCAACAACAAATAAGAAGAGTGATCATTCACATACTTTTAATAGCAATGATAGATTGACTGTAAGGAGTGCAGATAGTCTTCAAAATAATTTTCATGAATTAGGTCATAGCGTTTTCCCATTTTACAGATGAAGAAACAGTTCAGTTCTGTTCAGTCGCTCAGTCCTGTCTGACTCTTTGCAACCCCATGAATTGCAGCACGCCAGGCCTCCCTGTCCATCACCAACTCCCGGAGTCCACCCAAACCCATGACCATTGAGTCGGTGATGACATCCAACTATCTCATCCTCTGTCGTCCCCTTCTCCTCCTATCTTCAATCGTTCCCAGAATCAGGGTCTTATCAAATGAGTCAACTCTTCACATCAGGTGGCCAAAGTATTGGAGTTTCAGCTTCAACATCAGTCCTTCCAATGAACACCCAGGACTTATCTCCTTTAGGATGGACTGGTTGGATCTCCTTGCAGTCCAAGGGATTCTCAAGAGTTTTCTCCAACACCAGAGTTCAAAAGCATTAATTCTTCAGCGCTCAGCTTTCTTTATAGTCCAACTCTCACATCCATACATGACCACTGGAAAAACCATAGCCTTGACTAGATGGACCTTTGTTGGCAAAGTAATGTCTCTGCTTTTTAACATGCTGTCTAGCTTGGTCATAACTTTCCTTCCAAGGAGTAAGCGTCTTTTTAAATTTCATGGCTGCACTCACCATCTGCAGTGATTTTGGAGCCCAGAAAAATAAAGTCAGCCACTGTTTCTACTGTTTCCCCATCTATTTGCCATGAAGTGATGGGAACGGATGCCTTGATCTTAGTTTTCTGAATGTTGAGTTTTAAGCCAACTTTTTCACTCTCCTCTTTCACTTTCATCAAGAGGCTCTTTAGTTCTTCACTTTCTGCCATAAGGGTGATGTCATCTGCATATCTGAGGTTATTGATATTTCTCCCAGCAATCTTGATTCCAGCATGTGCTTCCTCCAGCCCAGCGTTCTCATAATGTACTCTGCGTATAAGTTAAACAAGTAGGGTGGCAATATACAGCTTCAATGTACTCCTTTTCCTATTTGGAACCAGTCTGTTGTTCCATGTCCAGTTCTAACTGTTGCTTCCTGACTTGCATACAGGTTTCTCAAGAAGAAACAGAGACATAGAGAAGTTAAGTAACCATCAAAGTTCACACAGTATGTGTCAGAGTCAGGATTCAAATCAGAAATCTGACTTCAGAGTCTGAATTAATCACTGTGCTAATAATGCCTCACTTTTAAGTAATTCCATTTAATGTAGCAAAGGAAACACAGATTTAAAGAACAGACTTTTGGGCTATGTGGGAGAAGTCAAGGGTGGGATGATTTGAGGGAATAGCATTGATACATGTAAAAAAAAATTCCATTCTGTGATTTATTTACAAAATGGAGCTTTGTTGGACCTTTGTTCTTATATATATGTATACCCTTTTCCCTTGCAGGATATTATAATATGTTGAATATAGTTCCCTGTGCTATAAGTAGGTCCTTGCTATTTATCTATTTTATATATATGAATGTATATCTGTCAATCCAAAACTCCTAATTTCTCCTTCCTTCGCTTTCCCCTTTGGTAACCATAAGATTGTTTTCTTTGTCTATGAGTCTGTGTCTGTTTTGTAAATAAGTTCATTTCTACCATTTTTTAGAGTCCACATATAAGTGATATCATATGGTGTTTGTCTTTCTCTGACTTTGCTTACTATGATAATCTCCAGGTCCATCCATGTAGCTTCAACTGGCATTCTAATATTTCATTCTTTTTTATGGTTAATATTCCATAAAAAATATACCAAATCTTCTTCATCCATTCATCTATTGGTGAACATTTGAGTTGTTTCCAGGTTTTGGCTATTTAGTGCTTCTGTGAATACTAGGATGCAGGTACGTTTGAGTTAAGAATTTTCTCCAGATATACACTCAGGATATGGGATTTGGGGGTCATATGGTAGATCTATTTTTAGTTTTTAAGGAACCTCCACAATGGCTGCACCAATGGACAGTCCCACTAACATCTTTGGATGGTTCCCTTCTCTCCACACCCTCTACAGCCTTTCTTGTTTGTAGACTTTTTAATGATGGCCATTCTGAATAGTACGAGGTGTGACATCATTGTGTGTAGTTTTGATTTGCATTTCAATGATAATTAGTAAGGTTGAGCATATTTTCATGTGCCTATTGATCATCTGTATGTTTTCTTTGGAGAAATGTCTACTTAGGCTTTCTACCATTTTTTGATTGGGTTGTTTGTTTTTTAGATATTAAGCTGTATGAGCTATTATTGTATTTTACTATTAAGGAAATTAATCCCTTGTCAATAGCATGGTTTGCAAATATTTTCTCCCAGTCCAAAGGTTGTCTTTTAGCTTTCATTTTATTAAGCATGAAGAATTAATACAATGGGTCTGGGTTGTCACTAAAAGTATCATATAACCTCCGATGGTGAGCTCTGGGCAGGGCAGAGGGAGGCACCGATTCCTTGTGCTGTTGCCCACCTCATCCCAGGGAGACTGCACAGGATGCCATGGCTGCTTCCGGTGGAGATGGATTCTCTCTCTTCCTCCAGAGATGCTTCCAGTGGAGATGATGTAACAACAGTGGCTTGGCACAAAGACTAACCTCTCTTTCCTCTGTGTCTGGGAGGGTGCCCTGCACATGAAGAATCGTTTTCAGTGCTGCACTTAAGGGTTGCTTTCATCAAACCGCTAAACCAAAAATCTGCTTAAGAGATAAGATTGTTTCAACAGATTGAAAAAGCAACACTTACTGGAAGTTCATTTCAAGTGTCTTATTTTCTACACTTCAAAGCAGATATCCTAATTTGATTATTTCAGATCCCCAGTAATGAAAGTGTACTTATTACTGTAAAAATATCTGTACAAAGATTTTACCATGCAACTGGCAGTGAGGATACAAGGATTTGCAATGATAGAGCCTGGTGAAGTCTCTGAGGTGAGTCAGGTGATGCAGGCAAAGAAGAATACTAGAGGCAGAGAGAAAAGGTTTGGCAAATGCCCTGGGGTGAGGGACATGAAGAGGTACAAGGAGGAGATTAGGCACCAATACAAGTGCCTAAACTAAATACACTGCCAAATATAGCTGTCCCACTCCTGAAGTTTTTTTCGTCTATGATATGGTTTGGAAAGCTTCAATGCTCCTTTTTTTCACTCGCATTGTGGAAAATTTTATTCACATGTCCCTAGTTCTCAGAAAGTGTGGACCATCTTGACTGATGAAGGCTCTTGACAGTTGCTATTTACATTGGCACATAGATAAGGGATGCAAATCTTGATTGTCTTGCACTCGATTTATTAGAATCATTCTTCATTAACAAACTTTCCTCCACCTCCCATAATTTATGTCAAAAAGACAATGCATGAAACAGAGATGAACTTTGTGGATGAAAAAAAAAATCACTGAGGAGTAATCACAGTATTTCTTGCATCTATTGTGTTTTCTTTTTTCTCCAAACTATTAATTTATAGTATATTCTATTAACAGAATAGCTAATGTCAAATTTCCTCATCAGCTATATCACAGACTGACATAATTAACAACGGCACAGTTTGCTACCCTCTAAATCAACTTTAATAATGTGATATTTCACATTATTTCAAAAGTACTTGCCTTCTTTACAAATACATTACTAGTGCCATTAACTTTCTCATTTTCACTTGTTATTTATTAACTTTCAATTTTAGAAGTTTCAATTTTAAACATCTTAGAAGGTGACTGAACAAGCCAGTGAGAATTCAGAGAACATACACACTCAAGCATACTGATGCTGAGATCTATTTGTAAACGTAGACACTGCCTATAGCCTGAGTATTAAGCTCTTCTTAGGAAGCCATTCTAAATATGTGCTATCTTAAAAATAGCACAAGCCTGTGGGAAATATGGATACCACATGCTTATGAAAGGTTTTTGCAATACCTATCACCATTATCAGATTTGTAACAAACAAAAATTATTGAGGGGGGAAGGTTTGTTATAAGCCTTAAATCAATTCAATGAATAGTTTAGCTTCTGTTACAATTCCTCGATAGACCAAACAAAAATCTTATTTCAAGGAGGCATTTATGGTAATAATTTGCTGTCTGCATTTCTGACCTTTGAGCTCCCTCCCACCACAGCGCTTCATAGGAAAGTCTTTAATCAATCTGGGAAGTTTGGACATTGACTAAGGCCACTGAGTCACTGTAACAGATGATCATCGACGTTTGTCACCTTGTGAGAGTGACACCTGTTATTTATTTTTATGGATCTGCTCGTTCCAGTTGGAGAAATTAACAAAACGACCTTGTGAGGTTCATTTCTCTCAGCTGAACAAGTCTCATTCCTCCAACAAAGGATGCAGAGGCAGTTTTGTGCGGAAGATGAAAGAGCAGGCGTGAGCTCTTGTCCTAATCATCCTATTTTTACCGTGAATATAATTAGGCCTTGCATTTGCATTCATCACAGAAAACCTGGGACAGGATCTCCTTCCACATTAGAAGTGAAAGTCTCTGTACAGTACTTGGCAAAAGCGTGCTTAATGTGCTGTTTATTTATAGAACATTCAACGTGCTACTTCCACTTACTTCTCATATGTAAAAACAACAAGACAGCCATCTGTTGTGAAAAACCCAGAGTGCACATAAACTGTTCAGCACGTCTGGTTTGCACAGTCTCAGAAGCTGGGACTGTAACTCAGAGGGACTGCAAGTGGAGTTTTTAGGTGGGAAGTATGAATCCTCTATGTATAGCAACAGACTTTGGCATTCACCCCATTCACCTTGCCGGTTGATGGGTTCCCTAACTAGCAGCATTTTATTATCAATATTACATACTTTACAGCATTTGGCAGAGGAAAAAGTTAAGTGAGAACCAAAAAATGATCAACAATCTAGACTCAAATGTGATGTAAGCAAAAAACATGGCTGTGTGACATAGGCAGATGTTTCTGTAGAAGGGCCAGGGAACTGATGGGCTGAATTATTGCCAGACATGAGATGACCAAGGAAAGAACTCCAAGTAGAACAGTGGTTTCCCAGATCCATGGAGGTGAACAGCCACTGTGAAACCTGAAGCTCTGGTGAGGCAGATGAACTGTGGCAATGAAGATCTTTTGACCTAATTATTTTGTCCCTGCAGTTTTACTTCTTGGAATGATCATACAATGTCTAAAATTGGCTCCAACAAAATTCACTGTGGAAAGAAATATTGGCTGGAGAATAATATCTTGGTAACATGTAAGAGGGGCTTCCAGGTGGGACTAGTGGTAAGAAACCTGCCTGCCGGTATAGGAGACATAAGAGACACCTATTTGATCCCTGGGTGGGGAAGATTCTCTGGAGGAGGGCATGGCAAAGCACTCCAGTATTCTTGCCTGGAGAATCTCATGGACTGAGGAGCCTGGCGGGCTACTGTCTACAGGGTCTCACAGAGTCAGACACAACTAAAGTGACTTAGCACACATGCAGACTCAACATGTATAAAATGAATAATTGCTCAGTATAATGAAATGTAACCTCTGGGAGAGTTTGTTATGTTTTTGAATAGATTCTGGTCCTTTGTAGACATTCAATAATGAATGGACTGATGAATAATTGTGGTTAGTTTTTCCACTTTGCAGAATTTGAAGAATTCATTTTGTTATCAATAAATGAACACCAAACAACTGGTTGGAGGAAAGTAATGATTATGAAGAAGTATCACAATAATTATGCACTTGGGTCATGAATGTGCCCATGGATGAATATTTGATTCACACTGAATAATGCATGTGGAGAAATGTCTTTGAAATCCATCAATGTAATTTCTACCACTATCCATTTTTATTTGCATTTCTCTATCTTGAGTCCAAAAAGTTGGAGCAAGGTATATTTCTTAATTGTTAAGTTATGTTCACAGCTTGATAGAGTCTATTTAAATTTTATTTTATTAGACAGGAGTAATGTCCTATTCAACATATATGTAGTAATTATGTTAAAATAAATGTAAAATTAGGGCTTCCCAGGTGGCCAAAGTGGTTAAGAACCTGCCTGCCAATACAGGGGATGCAGAAGAAGTAGGCTCAACCCCTGGGTAGGAAGATCCATTGGAGGAGGAAATGGCTACCCACTCCAGGATTTTTGTCTGGAAAATCCGTTGGACAGAGGAGCCTGGTGGGCCACAGCCCATGAGGTTGCAAAGAGTCAGACATAGCTGAGCATGCATGCACATTTAAAATTATCAGATCAATGTTGGCTAGGTAAAAAGTACTCAGTAAAATTTAGCTGTCATTGTTTTCTAATGTTATTATTAGTTTATAGTGTCTTTTAAAAAGAGTTCTGGCCTACACATTGATTTTATTAGTTCTATTATATAGTTTCATTATAACTCAGACTTCAACAAGCAATATTTATATACATGTAGGTGGTTATATGCAAGATAAATGAAATATATGGATTAGTAAGTCAAATATCCATATTTCTACCTCCAGCTTAAAAGAATAAAATACTTACAGAACTGTCTTCCTTCCTATTCATATGTTGCCTCTTCATCAAAAACCTGTTCATGACATTTCAGTTTTCTAAAAACTGAGTTGTCTGTCATTTTCTTATTGATTTCTGTTTTATATATTCTAAATATTAACATGTAAATTTGTATTTGATGCAAATATCTTCTCCCTTCTCTGCAAATACCTTGTGCTTCACGTTTGATACTTTTTAACAGTGTCTTTTGAGGAACAGAAATCTTTGCTTTAACTTTTGGGAATTTATCAGTCATTTCCTTTATGTTTTATGATAAACACAAGTGTTTTATGGAATCACTCATTAATCTGATTTTTTATAGTTGTATGTATATTTATTCAAATAAATTATTGGTCATCAATTATGCACCTGAATGTTTTTCATTTTTTGCCATGTAAATGTTCAATCTGCCTGATATTCAATTTTGTTTATGGTGTGGAATATGAATCCATTTTGTTTATTTTTGATAAGGATAATAAGTAATCAGAAACAAAAGAAAACTGTTTTAAGAAAACTTTTCACTGGACTGCACTGAACGGCAATGCCATTACTATAACAAATGACGTATTCATGCATATGTAGAAATATTTCTATGTTCACTCCTCTATTCAGTTCATGTCTTTTATATCCTTATGTCAATAGCATTTACTCTGAATTATTACGGCATTATAATAAGTATTCACATCCATTAAGCACATCTCTCCAATATGCTATTCTCCAAGAATATTTTGTAGAGTCTGAGCCCTATAATTTTATAAATTTTAGATCAGTTTTATCAAATCCCACACAAATAATTTTAATTAAAATTGCATTTTATTTATGAAGCCATTTGAAGCAAATGGCCTACTTAATGATTGTTTGGAAAATGGAGTATTTCTCTCTGCTTGGTTTAGGTCTTTACAACTGGTTTTCAGATTACTTCTACAGTTATCTTTAAAAATATCTTATGCCATTTCTTATTTTTCTTTTTTAAGAGAAGTAGATACTTTATTTTGTAAGAAACTTTACAGAGAGTTGTTTACTATTTTGGAAAATTGGGTCACTTGACAGAAACACCATTAGTAACACTGGAGGGACAAGTACCAATTATGTGTTTTCAGTTGTTATATGAAATGATTCTAAGAAAAAAGTGCAAGCACTTCACATAATTAGTTCAACTTACTGTAGTCCTCTCCTATGGTCATCTCCAACTTGGTCAATCCAAGAGCTTACTAGGCCATACATTATTTGATTATGCATTACTTTCTCTCTTTTTAAAAATATTATCATTAGAATAGGTCTATATAGTCAAAGCTATGGTTTTTCCCAGTAGTCATGTACGGATGTGAGAATTGGACCATAAAGAAAGCTGGGCACTGAAGAATTGATACTCTCGAATTGTGGTGCTAGAGGAGACTCTTGAGAGTCCCTTGGACAGCAAGGAGATCAAACCAGTCAGTCCTAAAGGAAGTCAATCCTGAATTCAGATTCATTGGAAGGATTGATGTTGAAGCTGAAGCTCCAATACTTTGGCCACCTGATGTGAAGAGCCAACTCACTGGAAAAGACCCTGATGCTTGAAAATTTGAGGGCAGGAGGAGAAAGGAATGACAGAGTATAAGATGGTTGATGGCATTATTGACTCAATGGACATGAGTTTGAGCAAACTCCAGGAGATGGCGAAGGACGAGGAGCTTGGCATGCTGCAGTCCATGGTGTTGCAAAGAGTCGGACATGACTGAGCGACTGAACAATAATCACTAGGATACTAAGAACATATACACACATAATTATGTGTGTGGATGGATTATATTATCTGTGAATTTCATTCCAGGATAGTCATGGAGTATTTGACATGAAGAGGAGGACTGGAATTCTCCAGGCAAGAATACCGGAGTGGGTAGACATTTCCTTCTCCAGGGGATCTTCCTGACCCAGAGATCAAACCCAGGTTTCCTGAGTTGCAGGCAGATTACCGTCTGAGCCCCCAGGGATCCCTATATAACATCTGCTGCTGCTGCTAAGTCGCTTCAGTCGTGTCCGACTCTGTGCGACCCCATAGACGGCAGCCCACCAGGCTCCCCCGTCCCTGGGATTATCCAGGCAAGAACACTGGAGTGGGTTGCCATTTCTTTCCCCAATCTATATAACATCTAGCTCTCTGCAAATTTAGTTAAGACGTCATTGCTATTTTCACCCAAACTATTGATAAAGATGCTTCCTACAGAGCCAGTAACTAATATTAGATAATGGAATTCATTTTACTGCATTTTGCCATGGAATTTCCTGTCTACCTTTTAAATTACCTTTATATGACAAAATATGGCCCTGGAAAATTATCACAAAACAGGGCAAATTACTCATCCCAAGGAAACCACCCTTTGCTGACCCATCTTCCCACTACTGGGAGGATATTTCCAGGAAAGTTTGTATAAAATAAAATGGCCATTTGAATTATTCTAGGAAAGAGAAAATAAACTTTCTAAAAAAAAAAAAAAAAAAAAAAAATCAGGTGGCAGATGTACAAGAAGCAAGCAAAACAAAGGAATATACAGTTGTAAGGGGAACAGATACATCTATCTGGATAGCAGGAGTGTTTGACAGATTTTTTTCTTTCCAAAAAGTCTCAATGACTCTATACTGAACAAAACATCATTAAATATTCTATCACCAAGAAGCTCAAAACCATTCCTAGAAACCCGGATCCTTTGAGCATCTTGGATAAGGAGTATTCAAATAGAAATATACCCATACTATTACACATTTTAAAATATAATTTCAAATGGTAAGTGTACTTCCTTTATTACATAAATTATTTTATATAAAACCAAGTCACCAATAAGACTATTTAATTCATGTTTTCCCAAAACTTCTTAAGTGTTTAAGGGAAAGTTTAAATTCTTAGTGGTAGGAATACAATTTCTATTATAGGATACATTAACAAAAACCCTCTAGTTAGGTTATAAAGTATGTGTGTATACACCTTAGCTTGGGGTAGAAGTGAGAGAATGACTTAAATTCTACTTTAAAAATATATATATATATATAAAATAATTTCAACCTAAAATAGTTTACACCTAAATATAACCCTGCTATTTTATTTTTTGTATTTTAACTTTTTAAAATTTATTTTTAATTGGAGGAAATTGTTTTACAATGTTGTGTTGGTTTCTGTAACACAACAGCATGAATCATACATATACCATCTCTTGAATGTTATTTGTAAGTGATTTCACAATATTTTGCTATTTACATTGAATATTTTATTTAAAGATTTATTTCTTTGTTGCTCATCTCTAGAAATACAGTCTGTTTTTACATAGCTTGTCTCATTTTTAAACATTGATTCTGATACTTTATTTATATATTATTTAATAGTTTTAGCACATGTAAAGAAATATATCACTGTAACTAGTTTTTTCTCCTTTTACAATATTTTTTTGTTTGTTTCTTTGACTTTCTCTGAGGACTAGAAACTCCAAAACAATAGGTAATTCATATACAATTTATATTTATATGCAATTTACATACAATTAAGACTTTCCAGGTGGCACTAATGATTAAGAACCTGCCTGCCAAGGCAGAAGACATAAGGGACATGAGTTCCATCCCTGAGTCAGGAAAATCCTCTGCAGGAACAAACGACAATCCGATGGAGAGAGGAGCCTGGTGGGTTAAAGTCCATGGGGGCACGAAGAGTTGCCCTCGATTGAAATGACTTAGGATGCACAACACACATACATTATTTGGGTATTTACATAATAAGCAGAGACTTGGGTTACTGTGATGTTGAATGGTTTGCCTTGGAAACAAATGGAGATCATTCTGTCTTTTATGAGATTGCACCCAAGTACTGCATTTTGGATTCTTTTGTTGACCATGAGGGCTACTCCATTTCTTCTAAGGGATTCTTGCCCACACTGGTAGATATATAGTCATCAGAATTAAATTTGCCCATTCCCATCCATTTTAGTTCACTGATTTCCTAAAATGTCGATGTTCACTCTTGTCATCTCCTGTTTGACCACTTCTAATTTACCTTTATTCATGGACCTAACATTCCAGGTTCCTATGCAATATTGTTCTTTACAGCATCGGACTTACTTTCGCCACCAGACACATTCATAGCTGGGTGTCTTTCCCACTTTGGCTCAGCCTGTTCATTTCTTCTGGAGCTATTTCTCCACTCTTCTCCAGTAGCATATTGGACATCTTACTGACTTGGGAAATTTCATCTTTCAGTGTTATATCTTTTTCACCTTTTCATACTGTTCATGAGGTTCTCAAGGTAAGAATGCTGAAGTGGTATACCATTCCCTTCTCCAGTGAACCACATTTTGTCAGAACTCTCCACCATGACCCATTCATCTTGGGTGGCCCTATACAGTATGGCTCTTAGCTTCATTACGTTACACAAAGCTGTGATCCATATGATCATTTTGGCTAGTTTTCTGTAATTGTGGTTTTCATTCTATCCGCCCTCTGATGGATAAGGATAAGAGACTTGTGCAAAATTTCTGATGGGAGGGAATGGCTGTGGGGAAAACTGGA
The DNA here is from genome assembly GCF_033118175.1 of Dama dama. Classification (NCBI taxonomy): domain Eukaryota; kingdom Metazoa; phylum Chordata; class Mammalia; order Artiodactyla; family Cervidae; genus Dama; species Dama dama. The sequence goes on from NC_083685.1 coordinate 30,785,390, forward strand.
CCTTGCTTTGGTTGGTAAGGCCATGCTCAGTACATATTTAACCCAATTTTCTGCTGATGGGTGGGGCTTTGTTCCCTTCCTGTAGTGTGGCCCAAAGCCACATTGTGGTAGGGTTAATGGGTACCTACTCCAAAAGGACTTATACCAGCAGGCTGCGCCTCCCAGGACTGCTGTTGTCAGTGACCCTGACACCGGGCGTGTTAACCCATGCCTCTGCCAGACACTCCCAAACACTCATAAAGTCTGCCTCAGCCTCTTATGGAGTCACTTTCCTTTCTCCTGGGTCCTGGGGCACACCAGGTTTTGTTTGTCCCCTCCAAGGGTCTCTGCTTCCCCAGTCCTGTGTAAGTTCTGTAATCAAACAATGCCGAGCTTCAAAGTCAGAAACCTGGGGGTTGTCAGTCCCTTTGATGGATCCCCAGGTTGGGAAGTCTGTTCTGGGGGCTAAAACTCTGGTAACAGTGTAAGAACTTCTCTGGTACATATGTTCTCCCGTTTGTGGATCACCACCCGGTAGCTCTGTAGCAGGGTTAATGGCAGCCTCCTCCAAGAGGACTTATGCCACACACCACGCCTCCCAGGACTGCTGCTGCCAGATTCCCTGTCCCTGTCGTAGGCCACTTCTGACCCATGTCTCCACAAGAGACCCTCAAACGGTCAAAGGCAGGTCTGTCTCATTCTCTTCTGGGGGTCACTGCTCCTTTTCTTGGTCCTGGTGCACACAAGGTTTTGTTTGTGCCCTCCCAGAGTCTCTGGCAGGTGTGAGGTTTGATTTTCAACATGATTGCTCCCTTCCTACCACCTTGCTGTGGCTTCTCATTTGCCCTTGGGCTTGGGATATCTTTTTTGGTGGGTTCCAACATTCTTCTTTCGATGGTTGTTCAGCAGCTAGTTGTGATTTTGGTGTTCTCACAGAAGATGAGCGCATGTCCTTCTACTCTACCATCTTGATAATAACTGTTAAAATGTTGTGCTCAATATGACAGCAAATTTGGAAAACTCAGCAGTGGCTACAGGATTGGAAAAGGTCAGTTTTCATTCCAATACCAAAGAAATGAAATGCCAAATAATGTTCAAACTATAGCACAACTGCACTCATTTCCCATGCTAGCAAGGTAGTGCTCAAAATCCTTCAGGCTAGGATTCAACAGTGTGTGAACATTGAACTTCCAGATAGACAAGCTGGATTTAGAAAAGGCAGAGGAAGAAGAGATCAAATTCCAAACATCCATTGGATCATAGAAAAAGAAAGAGAATTCCAGACAAACATCTACTTCTGTTTCACTGACTATGCTAAAGCCTTTGACAATGTGGATTACAACAAACTGGAACATTCATAAAAAGATGGGAATACCAGACCACCTTACCAGCCTCCTGAGAAACTTGTATACAGGTCAAGAAGCAACAGTTAGAACCAGATGTGGAACAAGAAACTGGTTCAAAATTGGGAAAGGAATTTTTCAAGGCTGTATATTGTCACCCTGCTTATTTAACTTATATGCAGAGTATATCATGGTAAATGCCAGGCTGGATGAAGCTCAAGCTATAATTAAGATTCCTGGGAGAAATGTCAATAACCTCAGATATGCAGATGACACTACACTTATGGCAGAAAGTGAAGAGGAACTAGAGTCTGTTGATGAAGGTGAAAGAAGACAGTGGAAAAGTTGGCTTAAAACTCAACATTCAATAAACTAAGATCATAACATCTGGTCCCATTACTTCATGGGAAACAGAAGGGGGAAAATGGAAAGAGTGACAGACAATTTCTTGGGCTCCAAAATCACTGCAGATGGTGACTGCAGTCATGAAATTAAAAGGCACTTGCTCCTTGGAAGAAAAGCTAAGACAAAGCCAGATGGCATATTAAAATGGAGAGACATCCCTTTGCTGATGCAGTCTGTACATTTAAAGCTATGGTTTCTCCAGTAGTCATGCATGGATGTGAGAGTTGGACCATGATGAAGGCTGGGCATCAAAGGATTGATGATTTTGAACTGTGGTGTTGGTGAATACTCTTGAGAGTCCCTTGGACAGCAGGAGATCAAACCAGTCAATCCTAAAGGAAATCAGTGCTGAATATTCATTGGAAGGACTGGTGCTGAAGCTAAAGCTCCAATACTTTGGCCTCCTGATGTGAAGTGCTAACATATTGGAAAATATCCTGATGCTGGGAAAGATTTAAAGCAGCAGGAGAAGGGGGTGATGGAGGATGAGATGATTGGCTGGCATCATTGACTCAATGGACATGAGTTTGGGCAAACTGAGAGATAGTAAAGGACAGGGAAGCCTGGCATGCTGCAGTCTATTGGGTCACAAAGAGCCAGACATGACTGAGTGATTGAACCATGACAACTTAATAAGCATTCTTTTCTCATTCTTGGTGTTAAATGTAATGTTTCTAACATTTTACCATTATTTCATTAATTTCTATTGTTTTTGGTAGGCTCTTCTAATTGGGGTAATAATGTTACCTTTTATTTTTATTTTCTTAATCATTAATAGGCATTGAATTTTATTGTTAGCTTTTGCAGAACAATTTACTGGCGGTGGCTCATTTAAATTTTCACATTTAAGTTGTTAATGGTATCATTACTAAATCAATCAAGATATGTTAGATTAAGATGCAATAACAAATAACATCCAAGACCTAGTGCCTTAAAACAATATAAACCTATTCTTTTTCATGCTAACTGCTCATCAGCAGATTGGCTGCACTCCTAGCACACACTGACTTCAATCCAAGATCTATGCTGGTTGAGCAGCTTTTGTCTTAAACATCACTGGTTTTAAGAAGGAAAGAAAAATAATCACGAGGAACCCCAATGGTCTTGAAGTTTCTGCCTGTCAGTGAACTTATATAGGGCAAACCATATGACTAAGGATGGGACATGAAGGAATAATTATCTTCCAAGTTGAGGAAATGAATAAACAGGAAAAACAATACTGTTTAGCACACTCTATTAAGATGTTCTCTATTGCTGATCCAACCTTGCAGCCTTGTAATAATTTCATTTAATTAACAGTATATTTTAATAAATTTCTAGATATACTATATTAACATTTGCTTGATATTTTTTTACCTATATCCCTAAGCTAAATTGTACTGTATTTTTAATTTTTTTGTTTTATCTTTCTCTTTTGAAGATCAAGGTAAAACTAACCTAATAAAATGAACTGAAAATTTTCTGGTATCTGGAAAGGTTTCTATGAAATTACAAAGATGGTTTACTTGAAAAGGAGCCAGTGCTAACTTTTATAAAAAGTTTAATTTATTGTTCATTCTTTGCATGATTAAATGATTTTTAAGTATTATAGGTTTTTCTTGGAGTCATTTAAAAATTATATTTTAGCATCTCTTTAATGCTTTTGTATTTTTTCATTATTTTATTGCCTTGTTGTTCAGCACCTAAGTCAAGTCTGATTCTTTGTGACCCCATGAACTGCAGCACACCAGGCTTCCCTGTCCTTCACTATCTCCCACAATTTGCTCAAATTCATGTCCATTGAATCAATAATGCTATCTGACCATCTCATCCTCTGCCACACACACTTCTCCATTTGCCTTCAATTTTCCCAGGATCAGGGTCTTTTCCAATGAGTCAGCTCTTCCCATCAGATGGCCAAAGCATTGGAGCTTCAACTTTAACATTAGTCCCTCCAATGAATATTCAGGGTTTATTTCCCTTAGGATTGACTGGTTTGATCTCCTGGTTGACCAAGGGATTCTCAAGAGTCTTCTCCAGCACCATAGTTCAAAAGCATGACTTCTTCGGGGCTCAGCTTTCTTTATGGTCCAGCTCTCACATCCATACATGACTATTGGAAAAGCCATAGTTTTGAGTACACAGACCTTTGTTAGCAAAGTAATGACTTTGATTTTTACTATGTTGTCTAGGTTTGTCATGGGGTTGCAAAGAGTTGAGCACAACTGAGAGACTAACACTTACTTACTTACTGACTGACTAGGTTTGTCATAACTTTCCTTCCAAGGAGCAAGTGTCTTTTAATTTCATGGCTGCAGTCACCATCCTCAGTGATCTTGGAGCCCAAGAAATTAAATGTCCCTGTTTTCACTTTTTCCCCTTCTATTTTTCATGAAGTGATAGGACAAGATGCCATGATTTTAGTTTTTTTAATTTAATGGTATCCCACTCTTAATTCACATTTTGTTCATATTGAGAGAGTCAATTCCTAGGCAAGTTGATAAGAAGTCTGGGGGTCCCCAAGGAGAGAGGGGTCTGGAATTCTCAAGGAGGAGGAAAGGACACAGTTTTTTTTCCCTCTACATTCCTTAGGATTATGTAACAATAATGTATCCTGCTTGAGGACAGTTTCTGGAAAAAAACCTTCTGGCTAATCCTGTTATCTTAAAATGTAAATTATAGGAGTGGGTCTAGTAAGGTCTTTACAACCTCCAGACATTCTTTTGGTTCACTGTAATAAGTAATTAAAAAGTATATAACTGCATTGCTAATACTAGCCAGGGGGCACTCTTTCTGCCCCCTTCTAATGTCTATGTCAGAAGCTTTCTCTATCTCTTTTGTACTTTAATAAAACTCTATTACACAAAAGCTCTGAGCGATCAAGCCTCATCTCTGGCCCCAGGTTGATTTCTTCTCCTCCGGAGGCCAAGAATCCCAGTGTCTTTCATGGTTCAACAACAACCTTTCAATGTGTTCATTCTGCATCTTTGCTTGATTATTCTTGTTAGATTTTTTTTTTTAATTTACTAGAACTAAAAAAATCTTAATGGTTCTAGTTAATGATTTCTGCTTATTCTTTGTCTTCTACTTTTATTAATGTCTGCTATTATAATCATTATCTCTATTCTAGTTTTCTTGGATTCATATTCAACTATGTGCTTGGCTTCACTGAGTTTTAGCCTTTATTCTCTTCTGACATTTAAAGTTACATATTTGTTTTCAATTGGTTCAAAATTGGGAAAGGAATATATCAAAATTGTATATGGTCACCCTGCTTATTTAACTTATATACAGAGTACATCATGCCAAATGGTGGCTGAATGAATCTCAAGCTGGAATCAAAATGACAGGAGAAACATGAACAACCTCAGATGTGCAGATGATACCTCTAATGGCAGAAAACAAAGAGGAACTAAAGAGACTCTTGACGAAGGTGAAAGTGGAGAGTGAAAAATCTGGCTTAAAACTCAACATTCTGAGAACTAAGATCGTGGCATCTGGTCCCATCACTTCATGGCAAATAGAAGGGGAGAAAGTGGTCACTTGTATCTGAAGAAAAGCAAAATCTACTTACAGATGATATGATATTCATGACATCACTAGGAAAACTCTAAAGAACCAATGATCTCTTTTTTAAAAAGAAACAATGAAAACTTAATAACAGACCAAGATATAAAAGTAATGCACAGAAATTTAAAAAAACAGTAATGCACAGAAATAAATAGCCTTTGGATAATAACTGATTAGTAGATACAGAAAAAAATTATAAAAGTAGTACATTTATCTTTTCCTCAACCTTTCCCCATGTTAATATGTAGCCTATGATACAATGATCAGAACTAGGAAATTAACATTGGCACATTATCATTAGCTGAAGATCTTACTCAAATCTCACTAGATTCTCCAGTGATGTCCTTTTATATTTCCAAGTTCTCATTCAAACAACTACATTGGGTTTGGTCTTTATTTCCCCTTGTCTCCTGCAGTTCGATACATTATGGTTCAAAGTCTTTCCTGGCTTTCACTTTCACTTTTGATAACTTTGAAGAGTACTGGTCAGCTATTTTGCTAAACATGCCTCAGTTTGGGTTTGTCTCATGCTTTCTCATCAATAGAGGTTATATATTTTTGACAAGAGTAGATGGAATTAGTATAGTGTTCTCATTGTACCATATTTTCATGTTCACTATGTGCACGCGAAGTTGCTTCAGTTGAACTCTTTGTGACCCCATGGACTGTGGCCCACCAGGCTCCTCTGTCTGTGGGATTCTCCAAGCAAGAATACTGAAGTTAGTTTCTATGCCCTCCTCCAGGGGATCTTTCAGACCCAGGGATTGAACCTGAATGTATTATGTCTCCTTCATTAGTAGGTGAGTTCTCTATTGCTAGAGCCACATGGGAAACCCCAAGTTCACTATATCAATGTCTTATTTTTGCTGATGTTGACCTGATTTATCTGGTTCTCCCCACTGCCAATTTTCTGCCAGCTATAGGAAAAGTCTCTGTTTTTAACTGTAAAGTGTTTTTAATCATTTCCATTGAACTTAATGGATATGTTGGAGGAGATTCTGGTTCTTCTCAAATGTTTTCTCACTGGTTTTAGCCTTGTAAATGGTGTTAGGAAACTATAACCATGCAGAATTGAGAAAAATACTAAAAATCCTTTGAAAAATTGCACCAGTTATGAATGAACAATTCACATAAAAGTATTAAGTTGTCCCAACTTCAAGCAAAAGAAGAGAAATGCAAATTAAACCTTCTCTGACATATTGTTCATTGGCCTCCTATTGACTACAAAATTAAAAGCTTAATAATTCACTCTGTTGATGAGGCTCTGGGGAAACAGTGACTTTCAATCACTGAAGGTGAAAAATTTAACATGCTACCACACTTGTGTCATAGTACATAACAGAATAGAATACTTCACAGCCATAAGATAGATTGAGGCAATTATTTGCAGAAATCATTGTTAAGTATAAAGATAAGGATAATGAAATGCAAAAGGTATATAGTAGGCTACATATCATGTGAAGAAAAAGAAGAAATAAAAATAAGCTAAAATGTATCTATCTGTATCTAAGCTTCCCTGGTGACTCAGCTGGTAAAGAATCTGCCTGCTACACAGGAGACCTCAGTTCAATCCCTGGTTTGGGAAGATCCCCTAGAGAAGGGAAAGGCTACCCACTCTGGTATTCTGGCCTGGAGAATTTCATGGACTGTATAATCCATGGGGTTGCAAAGAGTCGTACATGACTGAGTGACTTTCACTTTCAATATGATAGTATTAGAAGGTGGACCTCAGGGAGATAACTAGATTTCATGCTCTTACAGGAAAAGAGAAAGGAGTTTGTTCTCTTGTCTGCTCTGTGTGGTTATATCTGTGCTGCTGCTGCTGCTGCCGCTGCTAAGTCACTTCAGTCAGACTCTGCAACTCCACAGACAGCTTCCCACCAGGCTCCCCTGTCCCTGGGATTCTCCAGGCAAGAACACTGGAGTGGGTTGCCATTTCCTTCTCCAATGCATGAAAGTGAAAAGTGAAAGTGAAGTCGCTCTGTCGTGTCTGACTCTTAGCAACCCCATGGAATGCAGCCTATCAAGCTCCTCCATCCATGGGATTTTCCAGGCAAGAGTACTGGAGTGGGTTGCCATTGCCTTTCCGATATCTGTGCTAGAGAAATTAAATTGGAGGAAGTCTTATTCAGGTTTCAGAAACAGGAGAGAAGACCTCTAATTTCTGACCTGCCTGGACTATGTGCCTGCTTGCAAGCACACCAATTGTTACCAGCAAGTCAAGTCACACTTCAGATAAGAAAGGCAGTGGGTCTTGAAATCTCTTAAGCCCCTGAAGGCCTGGCCAGATCCCCTGCCCCAGGGATCTAAGAAGTCTTATAACTCACAAGGTGAAACAAACATCATTGTAAATGTTAAACCAGAGCTGCATTTTTGCATGCAAACTGATGATGATACCAGTGTGCAACCTGGGTTTATAAGCAGGAACCCCCAAAGCTGCAATTTTAAGTCTCACCTGTGGGACCGATGTACTGACCAGGATCATTTCCCAACTGGAACTCCAAATTCTTGTCAGGGCTTTCCAAAGCTGTTCAAGTCTGGATGTAAGTTTTTAGCCCGATTTGCTGATGTACATGCTGTTGCTTTTCTCTGTTGTTTCTTTTCTTTTAACGACTGTATATTGAAGTCAAATAATCCTTCACTAAATATTGAAACTTTTATTGTGTGTGTGATGAGTGGTTTCTATTCTTAACAAATCCTTCAAACCTAAAATGAAAGTTAAACTTTGGGCAAAACAATCTGCCAGCCAAGTAGAGAACAATCAACAAACTCAACCATACTAGCATCTGGACCTCAACTTCCCAGCCTACAGAATGGTAGGAAAATTCTGTTGTGTAAGCCTCCTCTGTGTATGTGTGTGTGTGTGTGTGTGTGTGTGTGTGTGTGTGTGCGTGCGTGTGCATCCAAGCACTCAGTGGTGTCCAACGCTGTGTGACCTCAGAGACTCTAGCACAACAGGCTCCCCTGTTCATGGAATTTTTCAGGCAAGAACCCATTAGAGTGGGTTGCCATTTCCTACTACAAGGTATCTTCCTAACCCAAAGATCCTAGTCTATTGTATTTTTTATAGCAGCCTGAGCTAACTAACATACCTACTAAAGAATTCATATACAGTTTCCTGTATCTGCACTTTTCATAAACTTGAAATAATGTCTTATACATATCAATTACTTATAATTTATAAAATCATATCTGAATAGCTTTTTTGAAACAATAAGCCATATAAAAATAACTATAATTTTAAACCAATAATTTCTTTTTGAATAATACTTATTTTGTATTCCCAAAGGCAGAATTGAATATTAAATCAAATATTAAATTGAATATTGAATTAAATATAATCTCTTCCATTACATAAGTCAAAAATAATGAGACCTCTTGACAATTTAATAGCACTCAGGAAATTTTACAATCCATTCAGTCCTAAGATTTTGTATGTAAATGAAATTGATTATTTGAAATCTTGATGTCTATTGGAGCCTGCACTTATAAAATGCTGATATATTCCTTTCTCCACAAAAGAAACTGTACTAATATTCCAGAAATCAACCATATGCTACTGGTCTGGATCTCCTGTGGCTTTTGAGACATGAATTCTTGCCCAGTGTTTTAGCACTCTGCCTTTTCAGCACTGCGTCAAATGACCCACTTGAGAAATATTGTGATAACTGTGACAGTCACCATATAACCTTCCAGTGTAGAAAGTGCAATGCTATTTTATTATCACAAATCTTCTAATACTGAAGTGTAAAGTAAATTTTTAACTTCTACTGAAGATTCCAACTACATTTAATATTGAGGCCAGAGTTTTTGTTTTTTTCTCAGTAGAATTAAAGAGGGGTGTATGTGTGTGTTTCTTAGAGTAGATGCATTACATTTACAATAAACAGTAA